>NW_006408551.1:2644305-2670283 GCF_000296735.1 Chrysochloris asiatica | reverse complement strand
AGGCACAGGACATAAACAGACACTTCACCAACGAAGACATTTAGACAGCCAACAAACATATGACAAAATGTTCAAGATCACTAGCTATTAGAGAAATGCAAATCAAAACAACAATGAGATATCATCTCACACAAGCATTAATAGCAAAGTTCAATAAAACAAAACAACAAATGTTGGCAAGGGTGTGGAGAGACTAGGACTTTCCTACACTGCTGGTGTGACTGCAAAATGGTGCAAGACCTGTGGAAAACAGTACGGTGCTGCCTCAGAAAGTTGGAAATAGAAATACCTAAGACCCTGCAATACCTCTACTTGATATATACCCACAAGAAATAAGAGCCAGGACACAAATAGATACATGCAGCTATTGGTCTCTCCCTGTACAGAAGAAAGAACAGTGATGAAACAAGAAGAGGTTTGGAATCAATTAGTCCAGTGGACTAATGGAACACATGAACATAAGTTTCCACTACTTTGAGAGCAGAAGAACTAGATGGTGCCTAGCTACCACTACCAACTGTTCTGAAAGGGATCACATTAGAAGGTCCTGGATCGAGCAGGAGAAAACTCAAAACAACAACAACAACAATGGGTTTATTGATCAGAGAAAGACTGGAGGAATCTAAAACTATGGCCCTCAACCATACTTCAGGTCTGGAAAGGAACTTACCCTCGTAACCCAGCTTTCAGCCAAGCAGTAGATAAGTATATGTTTGGGGGGGGGAGGGGAAGGGTACGACAATATTAATAAAGTATGCTTACTTTATTAATGATGGAATAGCCAATCATTCAAAATCAAAAGGACAATATATACCTAAGGACAAAGCTGAGAAGGAATGGGAAAGTGGGTGGAATAGAAATAAGAACCACACGGAAGAAACAGGATAATGTTGCATGGCGGGGATTGCAATCATTGAGATGAAAAAAAGTGTATGATGATGACTCTGTCTGTAAACCTTCACCCAATTCACAATAAAAAGTTAAAAAAGAGAGAGAGAGAGAGAAGAAATCAATCAAATCATTAAAGAAACTCCCAACTAAAAAAAGTCTGGACCCAGATGGTTTTACATTCAGAGAGGAGCTAACAACAATTTTACACAAAGTATTCTAGAATACTGAAAAGAAAAGAAAATTCCTGAATTCATTTTATGAAGCAAGGATAGCCCTGATACAAAAACCAGGCAAAGACATAACTAAAAAAGAAAATTATAGAGCAATATCCCTCATGAACACATATGCAAAAATTCTCAGCAAAATCCTAGCCAATACAATCAAGCAACATATCAAAAAAAAAAAACATCATGACTAACTGGGAGTCATCACATGCACGCAGGGATGACTCAATATTAGAAAAGCAATCAATGTAATCCACCACATAAATAAAGGAAAAAATATATATGATCTTATCAATTGATGCAGAAAAAGCATTTTTAAAAATCCAATATCAATTCCTAATAAAAACACTCAACAAAATAGGAATAGAAGGGAAATTCTTCAACATAATTAAGGACATGTATACAAAACCCAATAGACAACATAACTCTGAATGGAGAGAAAGTGAAAGCATTCCCCTTTCAAACAATAACCAGACAAGGATGTTCTTAATCACCACTCCTGGAAGTCTTGGGCAGAGCTATAAGGGAAAAAAATGTAATTAAAGGCTTCCAAATTGGTAAACAACAACAAAAGTGGCAAAGAGGGAAACTGTCTCTATTTGCAGATGATATTGATCCTATACGTAGAAAATCCCAAAGACTTAGCAAGAAAATTATTGGAACTCATTGAAAGATTCAGCAAAGTGGCAGGGTGCAAGATCAATATCCAAAAAATCAGGTGCATTTCTTTACACTAACAAATAGAGCTCTGAAAAGAAAATGAGGAATACAATATCATTTGCAATATTCACGCCAAAGATGAAAAACTCAAGAACTTAAGAATAAATCTAACCAAAGACACAAAAGACCTACATAAAGAAAACTACAAAATGCTACAATAAGAAACAAAAAGAATCCTACAAAAATGGAAGGGTAAACCTTGAGGACATTATGTTGAGTGAAATTAGTCTAGGACCACTTTGTAAAAGACTAAGAAAAAGAACCCATACTAAAGGGGGCAGGGTTCTTTGCTGGTTGCCAGGATATGGGTGGGGTGGGGTGAGAGGACAGAGGGGAAGGTGGAGCACAGGGTAGCGAATAGACGAATAGACACAGGATAGTTTGGATGCTGGGGAGGAGGGCAATACACAAGAAGGGGGAGGGGAATGGAAGAACAAGGCAGATGGGAAAACAATTAGGCAGGTTTGCATAGGCTAAGTAGGACAGAGGTAAATAATGATGTATGCATAACCTTGGAACAACAGGGCTCTGGGATACAGGGATTGAGACATGGATGGAATGGGCAAAAGGGGGAAAATAATGTTAAGATGCTTGGCTGTCTTTTGAATCTTGATTTCTCTTGCATACCATTATAAAATAGACACTTGAGGGGGAGAGAAAGGAATAGCCAGAAATATCACCATAGAAAGCTTGAATGTGCATCTTCTGACTATAACTGATTGGAATACCTAAAATGGGGCTACAATGTGCCCAGTAAAGGAGGCTTTCTGCGGAGCCTCTGTATTACATAAGACCATAGGTGGAAACCTGAACCCCATCTAGAATCTTCTAAGGTGGGAAATTTCCACTTGAAAGGACAAGCAGACCAGTGCATAAAGCCTCATCTTTCTCCCATGGAGCAGCTGGTGGGCTCAAACCACTGACCTTGTGGTTTGCAGTGCAGTGCCTATTATATGGAGCTTCTGCACTCCCAATAGCATTCTTTAATAAGCGCTATGACACGAATAGGTATATGCTTACCCATTTTCATCACAGCACTATTCACAATAACAAAAAGATGGAGACAGCTTAAATGCCCATCAATGGACGAATGAATAAACAAACTTTGGTACATACACACCATGATATTGAAGAATAATGATGAATCTGCAAAACACCTCATAATCATGGATGAACCTGGAGGATATTATGCTGAGTAAAATTAGTCAATCACAAAAAGGACAAATAGTGTATGAGAACACTATTGTAAAAAGTTAAGAAAATGTTTTCTTGCTATGACGGTTAACAGGGGTGAGAGGGACAGGAAAATTATTCGCTAGCTAGAGGGTTAAACACATATTAACTTGGGTGATGGGGAAGGCAATATACAACAAGAGGGAAGTTGGCAAAGGAAAGTTAAAAGTAGTGGAAGACACAGAGAGGAATGCAAGAGTTACAGTGAATAGAGGAAAATGCAATTAACTGATGGTACATGGAAGGGACTGCAACCATTGTAATGACACAAAGTGTTGAATGTGGGACTAATGACCTAGTCTATGACCCTTCATTCAACTCACAATAAAAAGTTAAAAACAAGGACAGGAGTCAACTGTGAAACAAACCTCAATTGTTCATATGCAAATTCAGGTTGAGGTTGAACAAAATTAAAACAAGTTCATGAGAGCCAAATATAACCTTGAATATATCCCACCTGAATTTGCAGACCATCTCAAGAACAAATTTAATGTATTAGACATTAATGACTGCAGATCAGAGTTGTGGGGTGACATCAAGAACATCATACATGGAGAAAGCAAAAGGTCATTAAAAAGACCAAAATTAATGTCAGAAGAAACTCTGAAACTTGCTCTTGAACATAGAGATGCTAAAGTGACTGGAAGAAATGTTGACGTACAAGAGTTGGATATAAAATTTGATGTATTAGACATTAATAAAATTTCTAAGAACAGCTCAAGAAGACAAATAAAGTATTATAATGAAATGTGCAAAGATCTTGAGACAGAACAACAAAAGGGAAGAACACACTCAACATTTATCAAGATCAAAAGACTGAAGAACAAATTGAAGCTTTGATGTGCAATATTGAAAGATCCTATGACACTGTGACACTAAAGAATAAGCACTGGAGTATTAACTGCAAGGTCAATGGTTCAAACCCACCAGCCACTCCTCAGAAACCCTATACAGGAACCAAGTTGGAACCAAGTCAACAGCACTTAACAACAACATGAGCAAAATACTGAATGCTACAGGAAACATCAAAAGAAGATGGAAGGAATATACAAAGTCACTGTACCAAAAATAATTGGTCAATGTTCAACCATTCAAGAGGTAGCATCTGATCAATAGCCAATGGTATTGAAGGAAGAAGTCCAGACTGCACTGAAGGCATTGGCAAAAAACAAGGCTCCAGGACTTGATGGGCTACAAATTGAAATGTTTCAACAAAGTGATGATGCAGTCCTGGAGGCACTCACTCGTCTATGGCAAGAAATTTGGAAGACAACTACCTGGCCAATTCATTGGAAGAGATCCATATTTGTGCCCATTCTAAAGACAGTGATCCTACAGAATGTAGAAATCATTGAACAACATCATTAATAGCACATGAATTGCTGATGTCAGATGGATTGAAAACAGAGAATACCAGAAAGACATTTACTTGTTTTTTATTGTCTATGCAAAGGCATTTGAATGTGTGGATCATAATAATCTATGGATAACATTGTAAAGAATGGGTATTCCAGAACATTGCATTGTGCTTATGAGGAACTTGTACATAGACCAAGAGGCACTTATTTGCACAGAACAAGGGGATACTGAATGGTTTAAAATCAAGAAAAGTGTACTCCAGGCTTGTATTCTTTCACCGTACTTACTGAATCTGTATGAAAATAGTCTGAGATACTAGATTATAAGAAGAAGAATGTGGCATCAGGATTGGGGAAAGACTAATCAACAACCTGATATATATATATATATATATATATATGAATGAAAGCAAAGAGGACTTGAAATACTTATTGATGAAGATCAAAGCCTTTAGTATAGATTGGACCTCAATGTAAAGAAAACAAAAATCCTCACAACTAGACCAATATATAACATCATCATAAATGGAGAAAATATTAACGTTGTCCAAGATTTCATTCTACTAGAATCCACAATCAAGGTTCAAGTAAGCAGCAGTCAAGACAGCAAATGAGGTAATATGTTAGGTAAATGCCAAAGACCTCTTTAAAGTGGTAAAGAGCAAAATGTCACTTTGAGGACTAAGGTGTGCCTGACCCAAGCCCTGGTATTTTTAATTGTCACATATTCATTGGAAAGCTTGACAACGAACAGGAAAGACAGGATAAGATATATTTGAATTATGGTGTTGGCAAAGAATACCATGGACTGCCAGAAGAACAAACAAATCTGTTTTGGAAGAAGTTTGGCCAGATTGCTCCTTGGAAGCTATGATGTTGAAGTTCATACTTTGGGCATATTGTCAGAAAGGACTAGTCCCTGGACAAGAATATCACGTTTAGTAAAGTCAGGAAAAAAGAGGTAGACCTTCACTGAGATAGACTGACACAATGGAAACAAACTTAACAGTAATTCTGAGTATGGCGTTGGAACAGGTAGTGTTTAGTTCTGTTGTACACAAAACTGCTGTGAGTCAGAAACAACTCAATGGCGCCTAACAATAACAGCAGATCTCTTCAGAAGCCTCCATTTGGATTGGATCTTTTTTTAAAGGCACTTAAAGCTGCTCCTTGGAAACCCTATGGGTCGGGATCGTCTTGAGGGCACTTAACAACAACAACAAAGATACTATAGTGAAGTGGAAGGAGCTCTGGTAGCATAGTGGTACTGCTAATCTCATGGTCAGCAGTTCGAAACTACCAGCTGTTCCGTGAGAGAAAGATGAGGCTTTCTGCTCCCGTAAAGATTTACAGCCTCGGAAACCCTGTACAGGGTCACTGTGAGTCGGAACTGACTCCACGGTACACAGCAACAACAAAAGATACTAAGGAGTCCTGGTGTGGTGCTGTGGGTTAATGCACCATATTACAAAGCTGTTTGAACTGCAAGGTTGGCGGTTCAAGCTCACCAGCTGCTCCTTGGAAACCCTATATAGGGTCACTATGGGTTGGAACCGATTCAATGGCATTTTACAACAACAACAAAGATACTAAGGAGTCCTGGTGTGGTGCTGTGGGTTAATGAGCTAGACTGCAAGGTTGGTTTGAACTGCAATGTTGGTGGTTCAAGCTCAACAGCTGCTCCTCGGAAACCCTATACTGGGTCGTTATGGGTCAGAAACAACTCAATGACACTTGACAATAACAGCGGAGATACTAAGTGTATTACTAAGAGAACTTGTCTAGAGCCATCCACTGATAGGAAAGTACGTGGTGGTTGTGGTTATGTGCTGTGGAGTCGGCTCTGACTCATAGTGACCCTACATAGGGTTTCCAAGGCTGTAATTTTAACGAGAGCAGAAAGCCTCATCTTTTTCCTGCAGAACTGCTGGTAGTTTCAAATTGCTGACCATGAGATTAGCAGCCCAAATCGTAACCACTACGCTATCAGAGGTCCTTAGTAGAGACATGTTTAAACACATTTTGTTTGGAATAAACCCTGGCATGTATGAAGAGAACCCTAGTAATGATACTTTTGGACTTCCCCCTTCTTCCCTGTGTTCCCCATTGCTATTCATCTTTTCTTTCCTGACCCTTCCTGCCTTCTGAGCTTTGTTTTTTGGGGAAATGTTGCCCTTTTGGTCTGGTCTGGTTGATTGTTTAAGGAGTACATTCCTCCTTAGTGTTATTGTTTATGGGCCTGAAAGTTGATTCCTGGGGGTGGGTTAAGTCCCAGCCTTGAAGGTCTAAGGGGTTCCATAGTCCCTTATGAGACTTGTAAGTCTGGTCTTTTTATGGTTTTGAATTTTGTTCTACTTTTTATTTTCTCTCACTCTATCAGGACCTCATATTGTGATCCCTTTCAGAGTAGTCTAACCCTTCTGGTCCCAGAGTAGTGAAGGCTGTGATCTGCATGGTCCATTAGTCCTTTGATCTAATTGTTTCCTTGAGTCTTGATTTTTTTCACTCATTGCTCCAGAAACGGAGAAACCAATAGTTGCATCTTAAATGGCTGCTCACAAGTTTTTAAGACCCTGGTCACTGTTCACCAAAGTCAAATGTAGAACATTGTCTTCGTAGACTATGTTATGCCAATTGATCTAGGTGTCTACTGAGACTGTGGTCCTAAGCCCGCCAAACTGTTTTCAAAAGCAACAGTATAGCCTTTCAAATAAAATCTTAAAATTAGTAAAAGCAGAATCACTTCTAAAGTGAGTTTAAGGAGTTGAAGACCTACAACAATCACATCTGAGATCGGGCAAAGGGTACCCTAGAGAACTCTAGTTCTAGGGACTATCTTATGAAAATTACTCATCCATATCACAATTCACAGAGTAAACAAAAGCTCATCAAGATCTGAGCTGACATAGCCAGTTAGTGGGCAGAGTTGGTTCTGGAATTTAGATTACCTAACAGATCTTGGAGTCCTGGTGTGGTACTGTGGGATAGAGTACTGGACTACAAGGCTGCTTTGAACCATAAGGTTGGTGGTTCAAATTCACCAGCCGCTCCTTGGAAACACTATATAGGGTTGCTCTGAGTTGGAACCGACTTGACAGCACTTAAAAACAACAACAGGTCTTAAAAACAGGCCAAAATTTCCATTTTATCCTACTGCTCTTTAAGCTAGAAAGACTGGGGCTCAGTTCGCAGCCCACTACTCCTGTGAGATCTTGAGAAAATCACTTCATATTGGGCACTGCAGTTTCCTCACCTTTAAAATGGGGAATTAATCTTTAATTTACCTTATAGGGTTGCTATAAAAGGATGATTAAAGTACAGTAACCTATAAGAGTATATATAATTATATTGCTTGGGTCTGGATCAAAGGAACAGAAAGTAGCAGAAAATACTAGGGAAAGGAAAAAGATTTGGGTGCTAATGGAGTTTTAAATGTTTTGACCTATATAAAACAGGATTTGACTTACTCACAAGAAGAACATCTGACCAATAGTTTGGTCCCTTGGAAGGGGACACAGATTTTTCTGGTTACCTCCCAAATGACATTCTTTACTAACCTCATTATTTCCCACTCTTGGCACCTCTCACCTTGCAAAGCCAACCCCTCTGCTGGTACCACTGGTGTCTCGAAGAATTCGGGTAGAGATAACCTGGCCAAAGGGCTTCAGCATCCCCTCCAATTCTTGCTCATCCATTGACAGTGGGAGGTTTGAGATGTATAAATTTGTGGGGTCCTGCTCCTGTTGCTATGGGAATAAAAGTGAGAAAATGAAGCTCTGGTCTGTTACCTGTCTATTGCACCAAGCTGTCATCCACAAAATGACATCTTAAGAAAAGAGAGTCGAAAGGGCCTCATATAAACAAAGAAAACCTTAACAACCATCACAACATCTAATTTCACTCCCCTGGCTTTATGTTGAGTCTGGAGGAATAAGCATAATTAATATTCCCGAGAATTGTACATGTTTATAATATACCTATCACCAGTGGTGTTTTGACTGTCTCTTTAAGAATTAGGCAGAGGAATACCCCTTCCTCCTCCGACAGCCCAGCCGGTCCCAGGGGCCGGATTCTCTCGGACTGCTTTGCTTCTAGGCTGGATTGTTTTGAGTAGCTTCCCCTCCCCCTCTTCCGGCCACAGCAGAATCCTCCAAGTAGGAATGTGTGTTCACTGCCTAATGGAAGGAAAGCAGGAAGAAGGGAGAGAAGAAAAGAGAAGTGCAATGTGCTACGGCTGCAGAAAAGCCAGATGTGTAGCTTACTGGGTCATCAGGAAACCCTGAAGCTCTAGTCTCCCAGGAACTCCTGAAGGCTCCAAAATACCATCTGGAGGCAGAGTGTGAAAAGTAGCAGTATCTTTCCAAAGCTGTATTTTCAGGAATCGCATAAGTGTGGGTTAATGCACCAGACTGCAAAGCTCTTTGAACTACAAGGTCGGTGGTTCAAGCTCACCAGCCGCTCCTCAGAAACCCTATACAGGGTTTCTAGGGGTCGGAACCGACTCAATGGCACTTAAAAACAACAACAACAACAAGCAGATACTGTGCCCTAGACAAAGAGTCATCAGCAACCTTAATTTACCCCTTTTCTGCTTTTCCCTATTGTTTGTTGTTGTTTTTAAGTGCAGTCAAGTCCGTTTGACTCATAGCAAGTGACCCTGTATAGGGTTTTCAAGGAAAGGCTGGTGAGTTTGAACCACTGAACTTGTGGTTCCAACTGACCTTGCAGTCCAGAGCATTCATTAGAGAAAAGGGTGCCTGGCAGGCTGGCTTCATCAGCTCTACACGTAGTATGCACAGCAGCTTCTACAAGGCAAGGGGACCATTCCCATTTAAGAAAGGAGAGAAAACCTTTTGAGTAGTCTAAACTGGAAGAGTAGCTTCCGGCAGATCTGAGATGGAGGGTCAACTTCCGTCCCTGCTGGATCCCCAACTCAATTCTTCACTGCTAAAGAGAACAGTGCTAGGAGGTAGAAAGCAAGGTTCTGAGCTGCACAAATCACTTCATCAGAGACACTACAAAACCACCACAAGCTGTCTGGTGGGGAAGTGGAGCCAGGTTAGAGATGCAAAAGCTGCAGGAGGAAATAAGACTCTTGACCTTGACTGCTTACAGTAATGTGAAGAGAGAAACAGTGGGTAGAACTACCTACTCAGACTTTGTGTATCATCTTCCTCTAGCAGCCAAGGAAGGAGCTCTAGTAACTTAGTGGTTATGAATCCGGCTACTAACCTCAAGGTTGGCAGTTCGAAACTACCAGCCATTCCACGGGAGAAAGATGAGACTTTCTGCTCCCGTAAAGATTTACAGCCTCAGAAACCCTGTACAGGGTCACTATGAGTCAGAACCAACTCCACGGTACTTAACAACAACAAAAGCAGCCAAGGAGAGGGACTCAAAAGGACTATAGCTCAGCCTTCCTTGGCCAGATGTAATCACAAAGCACTGCCCATCCATTTTCATGCTTCTTAAGCTCTCCGGAAGCCTTGAAACTGGAACTTTGGGGCTAACCACAACCTCAGAAAACAGAGCTGGGTAGTGGCCTTACCTTTGCCATCTGGGCCTGCACACCACTGGCTTTTAGAGCTGTTACAGCTTTCTGTGCTGCTGAAGGACTGTCAAAGTCCACAAAGCCATAGCCTGAAACATGGAAAGAACATCAGAAGTGGGGAATGTCACAAAAGTAGGAAACAGGGGCTTTTAGGACACAGAGGAAGAATTAAGATCCTTATAACACAAGAGACATTACAAGGTTTCAGGTGGTTATCAATGTGCTTCTCAAACCCTGTGAGATTTGGTCAATTTTGTGGTTCAGAATGCCAAGGGCAATGAGGTCCTTGTGGTGTCCCTGCTTTTGTCACTCCCACCTCTACCCTCTGCCCTTTTAGACCTCTAAAGCTTAGGAACTAGGCTCTTCTAATAACCTCCAGGTCTCCCTCCACAATTCTAAAATAACCCCCTCCTCTTTTCCAGCCACACCCAGAAATGCTAAGTATGTAGGGAATGCAACTTCTCCAGAGCAGATAACTAGCCACCTTCTGGAAGAAGCCCCTCCTTCTACCCTTCTAGCCCCAGTAAAAGTATTCATTCTCAGAAAATAAACCCCACCAAGTCACTGCCCTCCCACAAAAGGCATTTTCATTGCTTTGCTAAGTAGAAACAATCTCACCTACCCATCTTCACCACCCAATCCAGGGAAACTTGAGATCCAGTAGAAGCCTGTCCTTGAGTTCCCAAAACACCGTTTTGAGCTCTATCTGGTCACCAAGGAATCTAAATATCTACTAGTCTTTTCATCTCAAAAACACCTGAGATACCTTCCTGATAGTAAAAGTCAAGTGAGCCTCAATCACTGTCCCTCTCCATTCCAAGGACAGCTGTTCACTCACCTTTGCATTTGTTTGTGGTCTTGTCCAGTATGGCTTTTGTGGAGACAATCTTGCCATATCTAAAGAAAAAAACCCAAAAAAACACAAAAGTGATAATCTGGGGTTAAGTTCTAAGAACAGGACAGAGACTGAGACATCTAGACAATGTCCTTTTCCCTCTCCCACTGAGACAGTTGTTCCTAATCTTAATTAAAAAAAAGAAGAAAAAACTAATTTAAAAGACCACCAAAGGTACTACAAGAAATAAGATAGCCATAGTCCTTATTTCAGTGCAAGCATACTTCTGAGATACTGCAGGTTCCATTCCAGATCACTATCATAAGGTGAATATCACAATAAAGCAAGTCACATGAATTTTCTGATTTCCCAGAGTACTGGTGTGGTGTTGTGGGTTAATGCACCAGACTGCAAAGCCATTTAAACTGCAAGCTCACCAGCCGCTCCTCGGAAACCCTATACAAGGTCACTATGGGTCGGAACTGATTCGAAAGCACTTAACAACAACAAAAGTTATGTTTATACTATGCTGTAGTCTATTAAGTATGTAGTCGTATTATTTTTAAAAATTTAGAAATATTGTGAGAATTACCAAAATGTGACAGAGACAAGAAGTGAGCGCATGCTGTTGGAAAAATAGTGCCGAAAGGCTTGCTCAATACAGGGTTGCTATAACCTTCAATTTGTAAAAAAACATCTGCAGTAAAGGGAAGCACAATAAAATGCGGTATGCCTGTACCAACAGATTTCTCTCGCTTCCTAAGACTCAGACACTAGTTGGAAAGAGACCTTTGTCTTGTTAGAAAAGAAGCTTAGAGATGTCTACATAGAGCCCAGCCTTGTTTAAGGGCAGAGCTCTGGCTAGAATTCCTTAAGAATTAACATAATCCTTGGTATTACTTATCTTCTTTTGGAGTAACATGATTCCTCCTATCAAAAACCTATAAACCAGTGAATTTAAGACAGTGAGGTGAACAATTTGGAAAAATGGAGCAACAACAGTAGCCCAACTTGAAGAATGTAATCAATGTCATTATAGTGTACAATTTACAATTAAGTAAAATAAAGCAATTGTTGAAATGCAGCAGTATTACTGGCCATAAGGTCAGCTTGAACTTCAAGGTCGGTGGTTAAACACACCAGCTGCTCCTCGGAAACCCTATGCAGGGTCACTATGAGTCGGAACTGACTAGATACCACTTAACAACAACATACATTCACCAAAAAAATTTTAAAAACCTATGGACATTTCTCTTCCCTGATATCCCATTCCTCCTCCTCCCTCCCCACCTCTCTTGACTACATGCTTCAAGTTCAGCCTGAGCCAAACTACTTTGGTTCAAATCTTGGTTCTGTCACTTTCTAACTATGTGTGATCTTGGGCAAGTCATTTCACCTCTTTGTGACTAAGTCTCCTCATCTGTAAATTATAGATAGAATTCTGGAAACATGAAATGACTGATGTCAGCCACATGGTAAGCACCTGAAAAATCCTAACTGCTATTATTACTATTATTATTTTCCAGGGACCTCAACTTTAATCTGCTACAAATGGTTCTTTCTCTTGATTTACAATACGCTCAGACTTTTACTTTTCATCATCAAGATCTCAGTGTGTTAGGGAGGGGAGTGGGCACAAGACCAGGTGCAACTGCAGTGTTAAGAAAAAGAATTTAAAATTTGGCAATAAGGTAAAAGGAAGACTACAAATAATTTCAATGTCATTCTAGAACATTGTCTAAAAGGCCCATCCAAGGAGTATGTCATTATCTAGGGGGATGTTTCTTTGTTAACTTATTATTTATTATTCATTAGGGTCCAGACTTTGTGAAAACACATGTATCTTCTTTGTGAAGATATAAATCTAATTTCAAGATTTCTGTCCAGTAGAAAATGCTATTTTTTTTTTTCTATCTAGCAGAAAAAATAATTACAGGTTAATGGTTTCATTGTCCGGTAGGACATGAACCACTTTTTTTAAATTTTATGTTTTATTGTGAATTATGTGATAGTTTACATGGGAGACCATTAGTTTTACATTCATCCTATCATATATCGTTTCATTGCCATGGTTACAATCCCCTCCATGCATCATCAACCAACCAAACGGTATACCCTGCAAGCCTGTCACCCAGTCGTCAGCACATAGCCCCTCTCCCTCTCTGAGTCTAAAGTCCCCAGCTGCTCCATCTCTCCACGTCATCGTCTTTGCTTCCATCTCTGGTGTCACTGCTTCTCTGGGTAGGGTCCCATACTCCGCTCTTCTCCCTTCATGGTCCCAGGGACCTCTGCTCCTAGACTGAAAAGTTAATCACTCCCCTCCTTGCTACAAAACATCTACCTTTACATTTCCAACCCTCATAATCAGTCCTGATAACAATTATTCACTATTGCATCACAAGAGACCTATCCGCATTTCCTTTCATCAGCCCTACCCAGACAGACTGGAGATTCAGTGGAGGTTCTACCTTCCTCCATGCCCTCTGTATCTAGGTTCCCTCTTGAAAGCTTGTAAGCCAGTCACTTCTTGTCTCTGTAGCACCCCACGCCCACCCCCACTTTGGGTAGCCAATATCCAAGTTGCCCATCCCTGTCTACTCTGTGTATGGAGCGGGTAGGAATGATCCTGGCTGTAAAGACTTGTTCCCTCTTTTGAGCTACTGTATCCATAGGTATAAGTCAAGTTCATCAAATTGTATCAGATTAGTCTTTTTTTTCTCTTCTTTCTTCTTCTAGTTGAGCTCTGATCATCCAGTCATTGAAGCCAGGTCAAGTGGGTATTATCTGAAAGTGTGGGTGTTCTTGTGCATATGCCCTCCCTTCTTATCAGCTGGATGCTTCACTCTCCACTCTAGTCCTCTGTGGCTATGTCACTGACTCTGGGCCCAAGAGTCTCCAGGTCTTGCCACAATGCTGGACAACCAGGTCTCCATCCAGGTTCACAGGAGTCTATTGAGCATTGTAGGGCTTAGCTCATAGATTCATTGCTGTTTTTCCCTCACTTCCCCTTATCGGTGACGAACGTGGTCACCAATTAGAGTGTGTAATTCCCACTGAGTCTTAGTCTTGGAAGGGGGTTTGCTCTGAGGGGACCCAACCACTTGCCTTGATGTCTCCTGGGGGAGCAACTTGCTTGTTCTTGTAGTAATCAGTTGGTCTGCCTATATTGTTTTGTATTTTTCCTGTTGGTCTTTCTTTCTTCTGGTCTTCTAGCCACTCCAGGCTGGTCTGCCCATCCTTTCAAGTATAAATTTCCCACCTCTGAAGATTCTGGACACTGATGAACCACTTTTGTATCTAATCTACCAATCTTATTCCAAACTTTTTTGTTTGAATGCCTATCAAATTCTCAGTTTCTTAAATTCTTTTTGAGTCCATGTTATCACCTTGCTGGTAACCAGTTAAAGAAATCTTTGACATGTAGCTACTCTAGATTTATAAGAGAGTTATGTTTTTCAACTTTTTAAAAATTATATGTGGGAGCTCCTAAAACCTGAGCAGTGGAGTATCACAAATCAGGGATTTTATTAGAGGTGTTTCACTAGAAAAAAGTCCCAGCATTCAACTAACAAAATCTGAAGTACAGCGTAACTGAGAACAGTTGGCTGGACTTAAATTTGAGACCAATACCCCATACAAGGTACTTCTACTTCTCTTCTCATCCCTAAAGAACATATGATGATTGATTTGTTTTACTTTTTAGAGGCCTCTCACGGAATTTTTTTTTTTCCCTGTAAGGCATCTGTGACCCAATGGATTTTGCAGAAGAAATGAAAGAACGTACTGGAGGTTGGGGGAAGGACACATTACATTGGGAGTGGGGTACGGATGTGTCCATCCTAGCCTTTAAGGGCTACACACTTGGATTCTCCCTTAAATGTAAGCAAGGAGAAGGGCTCCTGAACAGTCTGACAGCAGACTGAAGGACACACAAGCTGCTCTCCTTATCAAGGCCCCAGGGCGGAGCTTGCTGTAGTCTGAGCAGCCTGAAACTTTGAGCTCAAAATTTCCACTGCAGTTTGGCAACAATTGGGGTCACTGATATTTCTTCCTAGGAAGAAGCTCCTTCAAGAGAACCATGAGTTCTAGGCCCAGACTCCATGCCTCTCCTTCCCACCCACCAGGCTTTAGGATCCAACAACATTTACTTTCCCTGCAACCTAAGCAGAGCTCTTCAGGACAAAGGCAGGAAGTCCTTCTATGCATGGAAACACCCTTCCTAGAAAGGCTTAGCTCCTGCTCACAGGATCCACAAGGTTCCACCCGTCTGCTCTGCTCAGCCTTCAGTGTTCACAACACATGTGGCACCTGTCTTCTCCCTGCCTAACTGGTCTGTCCCTGTAGTCCCCTCTGAGTTGCTGATTTCCATCCCATATTCTGGCTCTGATAATTCTCATCCACTCAGACATAGTAATCGAGTTGCTAATCTCATGGTCAGCAGTTCAAAACTACCATCTGTTCCGCGGGAGAAAGATGAGGTTTTCTGCTCCCGTAAAGATTTACAGCCTTGGAAATCCTGTACAGGGTTGCTATGAATTGAAACCAACTCCACAGCACATAACCACCACCACCACCACCACCACCAGCCATAGTAAAAGGCAGGATGGTTGATAAGAACAAATGAAGGAGAATTGAGCTTCTCCTCTATCCTGGTGGTATGAGAGGGTTTTTGTAGCACATTGTATCTGATACAAAAACAGGGTGCAGAAATCAAGAACCAAAATCTAAATGATACCCTTTTCCCTCTTGAACCAAATTTCTACCTATTTTCATTCCCGCAAAAAATTACTAGTCCTAGACTAAGCCCCCTAGGAGTCCTACTAAGGCTAAGGAGAATGCTCCTTAGAAGCCAAGATAGCCAGACTTCATCTTTCATAATTTTCATATGTCATCAGTAGGGACCAGTCCCTGGAGAAAGACATCATGCTTGGTAAAATGGAGGGTCAGCAAAAAAGAGGAAGACCCCCAAAGAAATGGACTGATACAACGTCAACAGCAATGGGCTCAAATGTAACAACAATTGTGAGGCTGGCGCAGGACCGGGCAGTGTTTTGTTCTGTTGTGTATAAGGTAGCTATTAGTCAGAACCAACTGGATGGCACCTCCTCAGTTCAACTTAAATGCCCTTCTAGTAAGGTGGTTGTTGTTAAGTGCTGTCAAGTTGGTTCTGACTCATAGTGACCCTGTATAGGGTTTCCTAGGAGCATCTGGTGAGCTTGAACCGTGGACCTTGCAGTTCAAACCAACATTGCAGTCCAGCACATTAACCCACAGTGCCACACCAGGACTCAGATATAAATGGTTATGTACTGCATAATTATTTCTATGAAGTTCAAGCTACACCAATTTATTATTTAGAAATCAAACAGTGGATACCTTTGCAAAGGAGACTAACTGGGAAGTGAGTTTCTGAAGAGTTAATAGTGCTCTACTGTTTTTCTTTTTTAACTTTTCATTGTGAATTGAATGAAGGTTTACAGAGCAGATCATCAATTTTACATTATTCAAATCATATGCTTTGCTTCATTACAATAACTGCAATTCCCTCCATGTACCAATAGTTAACAGAATTTGCCTCTATTCAATTTAACTACTGCATCTGTCCCTATGTCTTCCACTACCTTCATCTTTCCTCTGCCAACCTCTCTCTTGTATATTGCTTACACTGTCACCCATGTCAGCATGTGTCTGTGCTCTAACCCATGAATAATTTTCCTCCCTGGACCCCACTTAACCATCATAGATTGCTTCTTTCCTTAACTTTTGACAACATTAGTCTCATACAATATTTGTCCTTTTGTGATTGGCTAATTTAACTCAGAATAATGTCCTCCACATTCATCCATGTTGTGAGGTGTTTCATAGAGTCATTGTTATTCTTGAACGTTGCATAGTATTCCATTGTGTGTATGTATCAAAGTATGTATAACCATTCTTCTGTTAATGGGCATTTAAGCTGTCTCATTCTTTTGATCATCATTCCTTGGTCAGTTTGCCATACTGTGCTGGCTTGCATGTTGCTATAATCCTGGAATCTGGAATCATGGGTATTTTTAAATATCAGCAGGGCCGCCCATGGTGGGCAGCTTTCAGATAAGCTTCCAGACTAAGACAGACTAGAAAGAAGGAGAGACAGACTACTTCTGAATATTTAGTCAATGAAAAGCTTTTGTATAACAGTGAAACATTGTCATATAGCAGCAGAATACTGAATATTGAAACATGATGAAGAGTACCAGAATATTGTCAGTTGTAGTGCTGGAAAATGAGTCCCTCAAGTTGGAAGGCATTCAAAATGTGACTGGGGAAAAGTTGCCTCCTCAAAGTAAAGTTGACTGTGATGACATGAATGGAG
The DNA here is from genome assembly GCF_000296735.1 of Chrysochloris asiatica. Classification (NCBI taxonomy): domain Eukaryota; kingdom Metazoa; phylum Chordata; class Mammalia; order Afrosoricida; family Chrysochloridae; genus Chrysochloris; species Chrysochloris asiatica. Next base: position 2,653,116 of record NW_006408551.1, on the reverse strand, counting down.
TAAAGCTTTGGGGATCTTCATTTGCTGATGAGGCAAAACTCAAAATGAGGAGAAACAACTGTAAACATCAATTAATAATCTGATTATGAAATGTACAAAGTATGAATCTAGAAAAATTTGAAATTGTCAAAAATGAAATGGACTGCATAAACATCGATATCCTAGGCATTACCAAGCTGAAATAGACTGGTATTGGTCATTTTAAATCTGACAACCACAAGGTTTACTAAGCCAGGTGTGAGTGACATATTGAAGATGAATGGTGTTGCATTAATCATCAAAAAGAACATTTCAAGATGTATCTTGAAATGAAACACTGTTTGTGATAGGATAATAGCCATACGTCTACAAGGGAAATCAAAGTCAGCAGTTCAAATCTACCAGCTGCTCCACAAGAGAAAGATGAGGCTTTCTGTTTCCGTAAAGATTTACAGCCTTGGAAACCCTATGCAGGGTCGCTGTAAGTCAGTACTGACTGAGTGTCACACAACCACTGCCACCCCCACATGCAAGACCAATTAATACAACTATTTTTCAAATTTATGAACCAACCATGAAAGTCAATGATGATGAAATTGAAGAATTCTATTGACTTTTTCAGTCTGAAATTAATCAGACATGTAATCAATTTGTATTGATAATTATTGGTGATTGGAATGTAAAGGTTGGAAACAAAGAGGAAGGATCAATCATTGCAAAATATGGCCTTAATGATAGTGATGACGCTGGAGAATTTTACAAGACCAATGACTTCTTCATTGGTCCCTTTTAAACACCACAAACAATATCTCTTTTAAACAACATAAAAGATGACTATACACATGGACCTCACTAGACGGAATACACAGAAATCACATTGACTACGTTTCTAGAAAACCATGGTGGAAAAGCTCCATATCTGAAACAAGGTCAGGGGCAAACTGTGGAACAGTCTCATGGATCAATTGCTCATATGCAAGTTCAGGCTGAAGGTGAAGAAAATTAAAACAAGTCCACAAAAAACAAAATATGACCTTGAACATATCTCATCTGAATTTAGAGATCATCTCAATAACTAATTTGATTCATTAGACGCTAATAACTAAAGACCAGAAGAGTTGTGGGGTGACACCAAGAACATCATACAGGAAGAAAGCAAAAGGACATTAAGAAGACAAAAAAGAAAAGGCCAAAATGGATGTCAGAACACAAGGAAACAATGAATGATTTAAAATCAGGAAAAGTGTGTGCTAGGGTTGTATTCTTCAATCATATTTATTCAATCTGCATACTGAGCAAATAATTTGAGAAGCTGGATTATATGAAGAAAAATGGCATCAGGGTTGGAGGAAGACTCATTAATAACCTGTGATATGCAGATCACACAACCTTGGTTGCTGAAAGCGAAGAGGACTTAAAATACTTACTCATGAAGATCAAAGACCACAGCCTTTGATATGGGTTGCACTTCAATGTAAAGAAAACAAAAAACCTCACCACTGGACCAATAAATAACATCAAGATAAATGAAGAAAAGATTGAAGTTGTCAAAGACTTTATTTTGCTTGAATCAACCATCAACACACCTGGAAGCAGAAGTCAAGAAATCAAACTATGTTTTGCATCCAGCAAATCTGCTGCATAAGACTTCTTAACTTCTTTAAAGTGCTCAAGAGCAAAGATGTCAGTTAGAGGACTAAGGTGCACCTGACCCAAGCCATGTTATTTTCAGTAACTCATATGCATGTGAAAGTTGGACAATGAATAAAGAAGACCACAGAAGCATTGATGCATTTGATTTATGGTGTTAGAGGAATATTAAAAGTACCATGGACCACCAAAAGAACAAACAAGTCTGTGATGGAAGAAGTACAACCACAATGCTCCTTAAAAGCCTGGATGACCAGATTTCATCTCTCATACTTTGGACATATTATCAGGAGGGGCCAGTCCCTGGAAATGAACATCATGCTTGGTAAAGTGGAGAATCATCGAAAAAGAGGAAGACCCCCAGTGAGATGGGTTGGCACAGTGGAAGCAGCAGTGGGCTCAAGTGTAGCAACAATTGTCTCAATATGGTGGCACCTAACAATAACAACATTCTTTTTAAAGTGTCTCTTATAGACCGCATATTGAAAGATTATGTTTTCTTATCCATTCTGCTTTCTCTGTCTCTTGACTGGTGCATTTAATCCATTTACATTCAGTGCAATTTTGGTAGCTATTAATTGATTACTGTCATTTTAATTGATTACTGTCATTTTGCTTTGTGTTTTGTTTTGTATTTAAAATTTATATTTAGACTCAGCTGGACTCAGCTTACATGATCCCAGTTTTGTTGGCAATACCCAAAGCATCATAGTCAGGAGCCAGTCAAACATATGCCTTCTTTTCTCCATCAAACCTGATCAAGGGATTTACCTTGGCTAAGTCAATGTCATAGAGATTCTTCACAGACTCTTTGATCTGGTACTTGTTGGCCTTGCCATCCACAATAAACACAGCTGTGTTGTTAACTTCAATCGTCTTCATGGTTGAATCAGTAGTCAGATGGAACCTGATAATGGCATAGTGGTCAAGCTTGTTTCTCCTGGGGACACTCTTCTGAGGATATTTGAACTGCCTTTGGAGCTTCAGTATCTTGGGCTGCTGGAAGGTGGATGATGTATGGATCTTCTTTTTTGTGTGTGTGGCTGTGGATGCTTTTCAGCACTGCCTTTGTGGCCCTCGTGCCTTTGCTTTGGCTTCAGTTTTGAGAAGGACATGGGCTTCCGTCTTTGCTTTCAGTGCCATCTTTGTAAAAAGGCACTATGTGTTTTTGTGTGGTGCTGCTGGTTTCTTTGTACCACATAATTTTCTGCACTGAGTTCATTTTGTTTGTGGGTTTTCTTTTCATTTTCAGTTCTGTTGTGTTAATGTTTACCAAATCTTTCAGATTTTCCTCTTTTTTTATTTTTGATATGTAGGCATATTAATTTTCTTTGAGGTTACTTTGTAATTTATTTAAAATTTTTTTCCCTATTTAACACAGTGTGTTTTATCTTGACGTCCTTGCTATTTGGAAGTTCTATATCTATAATGGAGTCCTGGTGTGGCGCTGTGGGTTAATGCGCCAGACTGCAAAGCCGTTTAAACTGCAAGGTCGGTGTTTCAAGCTCACCAGCTACTCCTTGGAAACCCAGGGTCACTATGGGTTGGAACCAACTCAATGGCACTTCACAACAACAACATATCTATACTATTCCTTCTTTCTGTTTATAGTTGACTTAATTATAAATTGATATCTCTGGTTTCCTATTTTCAGTCTTATAGATTTGTTTTACTTTAAATACTTCTATATATGGATTTTAAAGTGTTGAAAAACAAAGATGTCAGCTTTAAGACTAAGGTGTACCTGACCCAAGCCTGGTAGCATAGTGGTTATGAATCGGGCTGTGAACCTTAAGGTTAGCAGTTTGAAACTACCAGCTGTTCCATGGGAGAAAGCTGAGGCTTTCTGCTCCAATAAAGATTCACAACCTCAGAAACCCTGTACAGGATCGCTGTGAGTTGGAACCGACTCCACAGCCCATAATCACCACCATATCTAGATTGAGTTCTGGGTGGTATTGTCAAATCTGGTAACCTCAGGTTGTCTGTTGCTGTTGGTTCTCATCATAAAGAATTTAGATTTTTTTTTTTTTGTAAAGTTGGTCTGGTCATTACAAATTCCTTTAATTTCTGTTTATCAGGAAACATCCTAATTTCACTGCCATATTAGAGGGACAATTTTTCTGGGTGTATGATTTTGGGTTGGCAATTTTTTTCTTTCAGAGTTTTGTATATGTCATTCCATTGCCTTCTCATCTGCATGATTTCTGCTGAGAAATCAGAGATTTAGTCTTATTGGTTTTCCTTTGTAGGTAACTTTTTGTTTTTCATGAGCTGTTTTCAGGATTCTTTCTTTGTCTTTGGTTTTGGAAAGTTTGGTTATGATATGTCTTAGTGATTTTCTTTTGAGATCTACCTTGTTGGGGGTTCATTCAGTTTCTTTTATGTTTATCTTATGGTCTTTCATGATGTTGTTGTTGTTGTTGTTGGTAAGTACCTACCATGGAGTTGGTTCACTCACAGCGACCCTGTACAGGGTTTCCGAGGCTGTAAATCTTTACGGAAGCAGAAAGCCTCATCTTTCTCCCATGGAACCGCTGGTAGCTTCAAACTGCTGACCTTGAGGTTGGCAGCCCGACTCGTAACCACTATGCTACCAGAGCTCCTTGTTGTTGTTGTGAAGTGCCGTTGAGTCAGTTCCAACCCATAGCGACCCTGTATAGGGTTTCCGAGGAGCAGCTGGTGAGCTTGAGCTGCCGACCTTGCAGTTCAAATGGCATTGCGGTCTGGCGTATTAACTCACAGTGCCACACCAGGACTCCTTGTTAGGGAAGTTTTATTCTAACAACTCTTCGATAATTTTCACTGTGCTATTTATTATCTCTTCCTGTCTGGAATTCTGATCACCCATAAGTTGCTTCTCTTCATAGTGTCCCACATAACTCAGACTTTTTTTTTTTAGAATTTTTCATTCTTTTTTACGGTTGTTTTTCTAGCATATCAGTATTGGTAGATTTATCTTCAAGCTCACTAATTCAGTCTTCCATTGCTTATAATCTATTTCTTTGCCCTTTCAATATAGTGTCCATTTCTGAAATCTTAGTGGTAATCTTCTGGATTTCTAATTACAGGTTTTGTATTGTTTCCAAATTTGCATTTATTCTGTTTGTTCTTGTTGTGTTTTCCTGAATTCTCTAAAAATTTCCTGTACTCTCCTCGCATTCCTTGATCATTCCGTCAATCCTTTGGAAATACCTAAATATTATTTTAAAATTCTTTTTCAGTTAGTTCTATTACCTTTTTTTTCCTCAGAAATGTTTTCTGGCTCTGTATCTTGGTCATTTGTTTGAGCCTTTCTTAATTCTTTGTTTGAGCTAAAATTGTCTGCTGTCTCCTAGGCATTGTAGGTTTGTCCTATTTGTATTTAATTGATGATTGTATGGTAACGTGCTCATGGCCTCTCACCAACTGCCTTCTGTGGGTGTAGTTAGCAAATGGAAGCATTCCATTCGTGCACCTCAGTTTAGGGTGGGTTTGGTTCATGCTGGCTGCTGTCTATTGTTGATCAGATGTTATAGGAGCTGGTATTGGCTCTTGTCCAATGGGTGGAGCTGTACCAGGTATCGCTGTGGCTGGGCTATATGGGCATGGTTGCTGTCTCCTTTCCTGTTGCTTGTGTGAATCGTTAGTTGCCAAAGCTGTTCACAAGATAGTTGTGTCATGTCTGGTCATTCACCAGTCTCTCTCTTGCTGTATCTGCTCAGCTTCACCTCCCAACAAGCACTCAATCCACTTTTCTAACCTTTCCTCTGAAGTTCAGGATTCAAGGATTTTCATCTGTGTCGGTTTCATTTGGTCTTGGAAACGCTATACAGGGTCACTATGAGTTGGGACTTACTCAACAGCATTTAACAACAACAACAACAACAACAACAATCTTTGTTGTAGAGAGTCCGTGTGTTGCATCTGCCTAGTCTATCATCTTTCCGGAAGTCCAAATAATACTTTACTTCTTTATCTGGGGACTAGTTACAAATTGTATGGTTACAAGGGTGTGTATTCAAAAGTCAGGTTTCAAGGATATATGATTTGAACACTTTTCTGAATGACTGTTATTCCTAAATAAAAAGTTTTAAAAACTTGAAATTGTTCACAGTCTAAGGTTCTTATTTTTAGCTCTTTCCACCATTCACTTACACAAACTCAATTCTCCCCACTCTTTCATTAATTTCCCTATACCACTCCCATAAAGAGAGAGCTCTGGTAGCATAGTAGTTACGAATCGGGCTGCGAACTGCAAGGTCAGCATTCGAATTACCAGCTGTTCCCATAAAGATTTCAGCCTCAGAAACCCTGTACAGGGTCACTATGAGTCAGAACCGACTCCATGGCACATAACCACCATCCCTAACCCCATACTCCTTTCTCTAATCATTATACAAAATATGTAATTTGAAACATATGCCTTTTGTCAAATGAAATAGAGCAGGACATCTCTGCCTGCTGACAATTTTTCAATATTCCTAACTGGGTTAATTCTACCATCCACCTCATGACTCAAAACTACTCTGACAAACCTCAAATTTCAGCATAATCATTTCTTTTTTCCTCTTTTTATCCTTTATTTCCCCCTTCTTCCACCTTCTTCATCTACTAACTTAAGACCTCCTCTGATACACTAGGAATATCTCCAGCAGCAGAAACTCTCCAAAGAGGATAACTCAATTGATTAATCCAACTTTCTTATATCTCCTTGCAAATTCTCAATGACTTCTAAGAAATATCTATGTTGTTGTTGTTAAGTGCCTTAAGTTGGTTCTGACTCACAGAGACCCTGTATAGGGTTTCCGAGGAGCAGTTGGTGGGTTTGTGCTGCCGACCTTGTGGTTTACAGTCCAGTGCTGATCCTACGGCACCACACCAGGATAGTAATATTGAATATTTCTATTCAAGGTTAAGGAAAGAGATCTTTCTACTAAAATCATCAGATCAAGGCAGATGCTGGAAAGAAACTCAGACACTAAACTTCAAAAGTTAATCCCATCCTGGCTTTCCTCAGAAGAATATGACAATTTAAAATATTAGTTGTTTTGTTGTTGTTAAGTGTTTTCAAGTTGGTTCCAACTTATAGTGACCCTGTATAGGCTTTACAAGGAGCAACTGGTGAGTTTGAACCACTGATCTGATAGTTCAAACCTATCTTGTGATTCAATGCTTATCCTACAGTGTCACACCAGGACTCCAAAATACTAGTAGTAGGCAGAATTTCTTCAATAGGGACTGCTGTGACTTTGAGGTAGAAGCAAAATATTACTGCATTTCAGGTTAAGAATATTACGGCATTTCAGGTTAAGAGTTCTTGACAAGAAGCTTCTATCACCAAATCTGTACCGTGCCTAGAAGCCTCCCCACATGTATTCTAACTTACGGCTGACACAGCTTAACAAGGTCCTGGTCAGTAGTGCCTGGTTGCAATCCCCGGATGTACAGGTTGGTTTTGCTCAGCTGGTCATTTCCATTGCCCCCACTGCTGCTGCTAGGATTATTGTTGCTTGGACTAGGTGGTGCCATCTGCTGAGTCAATGACACATATGGCTGCAGGGAAACATGAAGAACAGAGGATTAGAAAGATTATATATGCAGATGTTGGAGAAGATCCTGGCCACCTGGAAAGAATGATTCCAAACTTCAATAGCAACAAACTCAACAAATGAAAGAAAAAAGTAAAAAAAACCTGAAGAAATTTCTCTGCCATAGAATGAGAACATATATAATTATCCATAGATAAATATTTTTCAGGAAAAATGAGTACAGTGCAGTAAATTACTTAATGTGGCCCTTCTAGGTATAGTCCTTGTAACTTCCACCAAATGACTGGGTGGGACTATGCAAATCAAGTGGATTTATGACCCACCCAAGGGCTTTAAGTAATAATTTAAATAAGGTATATGGAATCCTAAGGAGGGCATTGGTCAGTTTTGCCATCCTGCAAGGTTTAAAACAGAGCCAATCGCAGACCACCAAAAAGGAAGAGCCACGAGTAGAGAGCTTCCTAGACCAAGGAGACAGAGAGAGAGAGAGAGAGAGAGCTGTAACACCAGACAGTGAGAGAGTTCAGTGGACTTCCCAGCTCACACAGGAGAGAGCTGAGTACCTTCAGGCAGTGAGCTTGCTGATGGAGTGTAGTGCCTCTGGGCACTTTTTCATGGAACAAAACTTGCCTACCTAAAAATGTTGGCAATGACATATCAGACAAGGGACTTCTCTCTAAAATGTATAGAATACTTCAACACCTCAACAAGATAAAGACAAATAATCCAATTTAAAAATGGACAAAGGACATAAACAGATACCTCACCAGAGAAAACATTCAGGTGGACAGCAAACACATTTTTTAAAATGCTCATGATCATTAGCCATTTGTTGTTGTGGTCAGGTGCCATTGAGTCAGCTCTGATTTGCAGCAACCCTATGCACAACAGAATGAAACACTGCCCAGTGCTGCACCATCCTCACAATATTGGTTACATTTGAGCCCGCTGCTGCTGCCACTGTGTCAATCCATCTTTTTGGGAGGGGTCTTCTGACCCATAGCAACCCTGAATAGGGTTTCCAAGGAGCAGCTGGTGCATTTGAACTGCCAACCTTGCAGTTGAAACCGATCTTGCGGTTCAGTGCATTATCCTACAGTGCCACAGTTCTGTTCTGTCCTGTACAGGGTTGCTTTGAGTTGGAACCAACGTGATAGCAGTGAGTTTGCTTTTTGGTCTGGTCTCCCATTTTTGGCCAGCACTTACACTAGGGTTTTCCAGATAGAACACTCTGTGTCTGAGGAATGCAACTGGTTGATAGTCACATAACGTAATCAACCAGAACAGTACAATGTATGAGGTGTGGGTATCTTTTTTATTATTATTATTTCAAGTTTTTACTGTGGATTGAGTGAAAGTTTACAGGGCAGATCATCAGTTTTACATTCAACAAATCATACACCTTGTTTCATTACAATGATTATAATCCCTTCCATGTACCATCAGATAACAGTATTTCTCTCTATTCACTTTACTGGTTTGTTGTGGTTTGTTAAACACTCGATATATATAATAATTTACATCACCAAAGGGCATATTCTGCAAGTCTGCCTCCTGGCCACCAGCTCTTAGTCCCTCTCTTCCCATGAATCTAGAATCCTCAGTCACTCCCTTTTTCCATGTCCTGTCTCTTCCTCAATCTCTGGTGTCA
>NW_006408551.1:2627741-2633800 GCF_000296735.1 Chrysochloris asiatica | reverse complement strand
CAAAGATGTCAGTTTGAGGACTAAAGTGTACCTGACCCAAGTCGTGGTATTTTCAATAGACTCATATGCATATGAAAGTTGGACAACGAATAAGGAATAAGGAAGATCATAGAAGAATTGATGCATATGAGTTATGGTGCTGGAAAAGAATATTAAAAGTATTGTGGCCTGCCAGAAGAACATACAAATCTGCTGGAAGAAGTACAAGCAGAATGATCCTTGGAAGCTAGAATTGCCAGACTTCATCTCTCATATTTTGGACATATCAGAAGGGACAAGTCCCTTGAGAAGGACATCATGCTTGGTAAAGTGGAGGGTCAGCAAAAAAAAAAATGAAGACCCCCCAACAAAATAGATTGGTACAGTTGAAGAAGCAATGGCTTAAATATAGTAACAGGACTGGGCAGTGTTTCATTCTGTTGTGCATAGGGTTGCTATGAGTCAGTACTGACTCAACGGCACCTAACAACAACAACATACCTTAAATTATTACATAATATTTGAATAATAAACACAAGTGGGTAGGGCCCCCTCCACCATCACTACTATCATAATTGCAGTATCTGACTTTAAAAAGAGTCAAAAAGATTGTGACCTATATTCTCATCATGATTCCTGAGATCAGAATAAGGAGATCATTGCTGGAGACTAACAGAATGTGTTTTCTCCACTCCAAGGAGTTTTCTATTAAATCTTTACCTAAGAATATGGGAGTCCTGGTGTGGCACTGTGGTCTAATGCGTCAGACTGCAAAGTCGTTTGAACTGCAAGGTCAGTGGTTCAAGCTCACCAGCTGCTCCTTGGAAACCTTATACAGCATTGCTATGAGTCAATATTGACTCGACGGCACTTAACAACAACAAACAACAACCTAAGAATATCAAGCTACTTCTGAATCTGAGATTCCTGACCTGGGGGTCAGTGACAATGATAATGATGATGCCATGGCCACAGCACAAATAATAAAGGCAACTATAGTAGCAGCCTACCATGGGCTAAACAGCAGCGGTTAAGGGGACATTGGTTAAATTGAGTTATCCATCCCTTTTCCAGTATGAGAGAATACTTCTAAATGCAAAGTACCAGTGAGTCCAGAACTGTCCAAATGTGGGTTATTATAAAAGAAAGTAATTTGAAAAGATGTTACTGATTTACTACCATGATTATAACCTTGGTTTTAACACTAAGGTTTCAGCTATAATCTAAAAATGTGACTTAATCAATAATAAATGTGCTGAAAGGCCAGGAAGTTTCCTAGAAAAAAAAAAGATATAGCTCAGAAAAAAAAACTTTTCTCTTTTGCTATTCCCAAGCACCTTCTTAAATTGCTGCATGGGTTTGACACCAGAGACAAGTGGTAGGAAAATACTCATTTTAAAGGGCAAGAGTATCTGAGAAGGGGAAATAATGTTAAAGTCTGTAAGTATCACTTGTCAGCTTCCCAACAGAAAATATTTGGAGAGCTAGACCCTATAAACTGATAATCCCTGTTTACCTATCTATGTGCTTTAGAGCATGAAAATTAAAGGCTCCACACAGACAGAGCTCCATTCCATCATGTGCTTAGGTGTTAGTGTGTTCAGATGCCAATTTTTCTTGAGTACGTCATGCACCTCATGAACCAAACTGCCAGAGTCAGAAGCAGTGTATGCTAAAAAAAAAAAAAAAAGTGGGTTTCAGGCCACTTCCTCTAGTTGGTCCTTGAAGGAACATTCCTAGACACACCCTTTAATGGTTACCTGGTTATGATATTGACAGCCTCAAAGACAATCTGTAAACTCTCCTATGTGCAACAGTCTCTTCCCTACTTTCTGTAGGCCTGGCAAGTATATGTTATATATACAGGGACTATGAGTCATGATTGTGGGAGGAGATGCCCTGTGGTCTATAAAAGGACATCACATGGAAACACAAGTTTGGAAACTCATCACGGTGTCTAGCGTTCCCTCACCCAGGTGATCTATGTTTGGCTTTATCTTGTTTTCACTCCTGTTTAAGACTTAATAAGGAGTCCTGGTGTGGCGCTATAGGATAAGCACCAGACTGCTAACTGCAAGATCAGTAGTTCAAACTCACTAGCTGCTCCTTGGAAACTCTATGCAGGGTCACTTTGAGTTAGAAGTGACTTGATGGTACTAAACAACAACAATGACAAGACTTAGAAAAGAGTCTCTATAATATTCATACATTTGAAGATGTGGCCTCTTTTCTCCATTATAACATATGTAAGAGAGAAAAAGATGGTATATATATAAGGGCCCAAGAGAAACTCTTATTGGAGAAGAATTTTTTTTAAAAGGCGAGGTTTCTCCAATGGTCTACATTTGCATTACCTTTTTATGTTAACACAGCTATGAAAGTTGTAAATCTTTAACAAGTGAGCACTATAATATGTATCTATATCCAAATTGAGGGAGGGGTGAAGGTTTAAGAAGGGCATACCCTTCTGACTATAGAGCAAAAGGCCTAAAAGATTTAGCTCTCTGCTCAGAAGGGACCAATCTCAATGTTTTTGTTGACTGTAAGACAGATGAAGGCAGAAAATTGTCTGACTTGCTCATCTTTGTATCAGTCACTACTGCGGGTATTCAATAAAGCGTTATTGCCTACTCAGCTCTGTTCACCCCTGGCAATATGAAATACCCAAACAGTAGCTATACACCTTTTCTGCCTTCATTTTATTTTTGGTCATTGGTTAGTTCAGAAGGACCAGGATACCTAACAGTGACATGTAAAGTTAACCTAAAACTTGATTGAGCCCATAAAGTATTGGTACTCAGCAGCTGCCCAAAATTTAGAAGACAAAGTAGTGTTTAGTAGAGTGGTGACTACAATTATGCTATTTTGAGTTAAATACTTTAAATCCTATAACCCCCAAAGATTATTATGAGGTGTCAGAGCATAATTCTCTGTCCATTCTTTAAGTACCACCACCCCACCACCCTTTAAATGATTTAGGTCGCTTTATTTTTTCAAAACTTTTTTGAATTGGATGAGGAGTTACAGAACAATACCCACCCATTTTGTATCATTTCACAATATAACCTCACGTCTCCCACTTCTTTTCCTCATTGCTATTCCTACTTCTTTCCTAACCCTTCAGACCTTTGCCCATTTGATATCAAATGGCTGATCATTCTAAGAAATGTATACCTCCCTATTGGTATTGTTCCCCTTATAGGCCTGTCTAGTCCTTATCTTTTTTGTGTTGTTCCACATTTTTCTTCTACTCTATCCTGGAACTTCTAATGCGATCCCTTTCAAAGCAGTTGGTAATGGTAGCTGGTGGTTGGTGGTGGTTATGTGCCGTGGAGTTGGTTCCGACTCATAGCAACCCTGTACAGCGTTTCTGAGGCTATAAATCTTTATGGGAGCAGAAAGCCTCATCTTTCTCCCATGGAACAGCTGGTAGTTTCAAACTGCTGACCTTGCGGTTCACAGCCGGATTCATAACCACTATGAATGGTAGCTGGACACCATCTAATTCTGGTCTCAGAGTCATGGATGTTTGTGTAATCTATTTCTCCACTGAACTAACTGTTTCTATGTATCTTCAATTTTCTTTACTCTCTTTTGCTCCAGATGGAGAGAGAATAGTAGTTGTACCTTAGATGGCCACTCACGAGCTTTTAAGACCCCATCACTACTCACCAAAGTAGAATGTAAAACACTGTATTTATGAACTATGTTATGCCAATCGACCTAGGTGTTCCCCAAGACTGTGGTCTAAGCTCCGAGATCCAGCTACTCATTCCCTCAAGGTGTATGGTTATATCTTAGAAGTTTTCATAGCTCTGCTCTCTGCATGCTCCGCCATATTCGTGGATGTAACACCCTCTGTCAAGCCTTTATATATTCATGAGTACAGTCCCACTCCCATTCAGTCTGATGTCTCTTTGCATCCACTATTGCAGGATTGTGTATATAACAGCATTTATCTCTGTTGCCATTAACTCTTGCACTCTTCCCAGTGTCTTCATCTGCCTCCCTTTTATTGTATATCGCCTTCCCCTTCACCCAAGTTAACATGTGTCTACTCGCTAGTTGAAATCCTGGTGTGCTCTGTAGGATGAGCACTAGGCTAATAACCACAAGGTTGTCATTTCAAACTCACAGCTGCTCCCTGGAAACCATATAATAGGGTCGCTATAAGTCAAAACAACTCGATGCCACTTTAACAACATAGCACCCTCTAGTTAGTGATGGCTTAAATCTCTTTAATATTATCTCTTGAAGGTCTCAGTCTTGAACAATAAAAGATCAAAGAAGAAGGTATTACTCCATAATCTAGAGATAAGTAACTTTCTGAAGGGATTGGAGAAATAACAGCCCTCAAGATTTCAGCGACAGCTCACTGAGTAGAGATCTATGTACTTTGCTGCCTGCCTCACAGTCCCAAATCTCTTCATGTGCTTTCCATAAAAGCTGTGGATTCTTAAAAGTTGCTAAGAGAAACATCAAGCTTCTGCAGCTTAATATGGTTGAATTTTACATATTCTGAAAATAATATTATACCTTTCACTCTGTGCAGGACTTGTAATTACATAACTGATACTTGGCACTTGCTGTATGCCAAACACCACAGTAATTACTATACATCTGCAATCTTATTTACTCAATTTTTCTTGTCTTCTTCCTGGTTTTTTATGTGGCTGTTCACTCTAAGGGGAGTGGCTCTTCTGCGAAACACTCAAGTCTTCCCCACACTGGGGTCCTCTCACACTAGATTCTTGTCGTCCAGCAAAGGAGCCCAGATAGAGCCAATGGTTAAGAGCTCAGTTTGAACCCACCCATCAGCTCCAAAAGAGAAAGAGCTCCCATAAAGATTGCAGCCAGTGAGTAGAGGGTAGCTCTGCTCTGTCACTGTTACATGGTTAGAACTAGTGTTAGGGATAGGGGTCGAGTTAAGGCTAAGTAAGAGTAGGATTGCAGTTAGCCTTGTTTTTCACCAGTATCTTCAGCACGGCTTGGACCGCTTCCTTCAATATCATCAGTTCTTGATCATCATATGCTACCTCCTGAAATGGCATTATTCTAAATTGCTGAAAGGTGGAAATAGCCTACATGTCAGTCAACTGATGAACTGATAAATAAATGTAATATATCCATAAATGAGGCTACTATTCTGACATAAAAAGTACTCATACATGCTACAATTTGTATGAACCTTGAAAACTTTATGCTAACTGTGGCACTTTAGAATGAGAAGTGGAAATGAGAGGTCAGTTTGAACCACAAGGTCAGTGGTTCAAACTCACCAGCCGCTCCTTGGAACCCCTACACAAGGTTGCTATGAGTCAATGACACAACAAAAACAAGTGAAAGAGTCAGTTACAAAGCACCACATATTGTATGAGTCCATTTATACTAAATGTCCAGAAAAGGCAAATTTATAGCAATAGGGACAGAAAGACTAGTGGTTACCTAGAGATGTGGTATGGCGGGGATTCGGATGAGAAGATTGGTGTATGATGGCTAAGTGGGTATTGAATTGTATGTTGTAATTTTTCTCTTTCTCTTTCTTCTTATGGTGAAATACATACAGCAGAAACATTTGTCATTTCAACCATTTTTATGTATATAATTCAGTGACATCAATATATTCACCATGTTGAATAACCAGTCTCACTATCTATTTCCAAATATTTTCATCAGCCTTAATAGAACAGGGTTTATTTGGGGCATGTCATGGTTAATCAAGTGCTGCTATAACAGAAATAATACATGTGGATAACTTTAACCAACATACGTGTATTTTCTCATAGTTTATGAGGCTGCTGTTGTTAGGTGTCATTGAATCAGTTCTAACTCATAGCTACCCTATGTACAACAGAACAAAATACTGCCCAGTTCTGTGTCATCCTCATAACTGTTGCTATTTTTTAGCCATTGTTACTGCCACTGTGTCAATCAATCTTGGGAGCCTTCCTCTCTTTCATTGACCCTCCACTTTAGCAAGCATGATGTCCTTTTCCAGAGGTAGTGACAACATGTCCAAAGTATGACAGACAAAGTCTCACCATCATCCCTTTCAAGGAGCAATCTGGCTGTACTTCTTC
>NW_006408551.1:2624876-2626536 GCF_000296735.1 Chrysochloris asiatica | reverse complement strand
CCCATTCTGGGTAGCCAATGTCCAAGTTGCCCATCCCTGTCTACTCTGTGTGTGGAGGGGGTGGGATACCCTTGTTTTATTTTAACGACTGCTTCTTGGTCTATGTATAGGTTTCTCATGACTACAACTAAGTGTTCTGAAATTCCCAATCTTCTCAATGTTAGCTGTAGTTTATGATCCATACAGTCAAATGCCTTTGCATAGTCAATAAAGCACAAGTAAACATGTTTCTGGTAATTCTCTGTTTTCAGCCAAGATCCATCCGATGTCAGCAATGATATCCCTCATTCTACATACTTGTCTGAATCCAGCTTAAATTTCTGACAGCTTCCTGTCAATGTACTACTA
The DNA here is from genome assembly GCF_000296735.1 of Chrysochloris asiatica. Classification (NCBI taxonomy): domain Eukaryota; kingdom Metazoa; phylum Chordata; class Mammalia; order Afrosoricida; family Chrysochloridae; genus Chrysochloris; species Chrysochloris asiatica. The sequence continues at coordinate 2,626,188 of NW_006408551.1, read as the reverse complement.
CCATTTACAAATTTCTTCAGCAAATTTACTTGCATGTGGAATTGATGATATTGTTGAATGGTTTCTGCATTCTGTTGGGTCTACTTTCTCTGGAATGGGCAGAAATATGGACATCTTTCAATTGGTTGGCCAGCTAGCTGTCTTTCAAGTTTCCTTGGCATGAATGAGTGAACACCTCCAATGCTGCATCAGTTGCTGAAACATTCAGTTTGTATTCTGTCAGTTCCTGTAGTCTTATTTTTCACAGTGCCTTCAGTCTAACTTGGTCTTCTGCTTTCAATACCATCAGTTTTTGATCATATGCTACCTCTTGAAATAAATGAGCATTGGTGCAGTGACTGTATATTCCTTCCATCTTTGTTTTCAAGTTTTTTATTGTAAATTGAGTGAAGGTTTATAGAGTAGATCATCAGTTTTACATCCAACAAATCATATACTTCGTTTCATTCCAACGATTGGAATTCCCTCCATGTATCATCAGTTAACAGTATTTGTAGTATTTATCATCTTAACTTTTACACTCTTCCCTCAGTCTTCTGCTACCTTCATCCTTTTTTAACTTTTTATTGTGAATTGAGTGAAGGTTTGCAGAACAGATCATCAATTTTACATTCAACAAATCATATACTTTGTTTCATTACAGTGATTGCAATCCCCCCCATACATCAATAGTTAATACTGTTTACCTCTATTCACTTTAACTCTTGCATTCCTCACTGTGTCTCCCATTACCGTCATCTTTCCTCTGCCAATATCCCTCTTGTTGTGTGTTGCCTGTCCTGTCACCCATGTTACATGTCAGTGTTCTAGTCCATGAGTAATTTTCCTTTCCCTTTCATCCCTGATAACTATCACAGAATGTTTCTTTTAGCAAGAAAACCTTTTAACTTTTACAGCAGTGGTCTCATACTATATTTGTTCTTTTGTGATTGACTAATTTCACTCAACATAATGCTCTCCAGGTTAATTTATGTTGTGAGCTGTTTCGCAGATTCATTGTTATTCTTCAATGTGTGTAGTATTCTACTGTGTGTATAATCCAAAGTTTATTTAACCATTCTTCTGTTGATGGGCATTTAGGCTGTCTCCATCTTTTTGCTATTGTGATAGTGCAGCAATGAACATGTGTGTACATGTATCTATTAATCTATGCCACAACTCTATTTCTTTTTTTTTTAAGTTTTTATTGTGAATTGAGTGAAAGTTCACAGGGCAGATCATCAGTTTTACATTCAACAAATCATATATTTTGTTTCATTACAATGATTATAATCCCCTCCATGTACCATAAGTTAACAGTGTTTTTCTCTAT
>NW_006408551.1:2623145-2623978 GCF_000296735.1 Chrysochloris asiatica | reverse complement strand
ATATAGTCTGTGTATTCCATCTAGAATGGTCCATGTATAAAGTCACCATTTATATTGTTGGAAAAAGGTATTTGCAATGAATATTAGTCATTGATCTTGCAATATTCTGTCATGTAATTGCCAGCATCAATTATATATATCACCAAAACCATATTTTCCATCTACCAATCCTTCTTGTTTCCAACTTTCACTTTGCAATCATCAGTAATTACCAATGCATTTTATAATTTCAGACTGAAGAAATTGGTAGAATTCTTCAATTTCTTCATCATTGGCTTCAGTAGCTGATGAATAATGGTGATAATAACTGGTCTTCCTTATAGGTATATGGGTATTATTCTATCACATGCAGTATTGTACTTGAAGACAGTTCTTGAAATGCTCTTTTTGATGATGACTGCAACACCATTCCTCTTCCATTTGTCATTCTTGATATAGTAAATCGTTTGATTGTCCAATTCAGAATGGCCAATATCAGTCCATTTTAGCTCAATAATTCCAAGGATATTAATCTTGATGTGTTCTATTTCATTTCTGATGATTTCTAATTTTCCTAGATTCGTATTTATACACCCAAATTCCAATTATTAATGAATATTTGCAGCTATTTCTTCTCATTATAAGTTGTGCCCCATCAGCAAATGAAAATCCAGAAAGCTTTGTGCTATCCATATCTTTAAGGTAAACTCTACTTTGAGGAGGCAGCTCTTCCCTAGTTGTTTTTGAGTAGCTTCCAACTTAAGGAGCTCATCTTCTGAAGCTCTATCAGACAATGTCCTGCTGCTATTCATAAGGGCTTCAGTGGCTAATCGTTCAGAAGTGGTCTGCCTCTT
>NW_006408551.1:2620332-2620895 GCF_000296735.1 Chrysochloris asiatica | reverse complement strand
ATTCTCTGTTTCAGCCAAGATCCATCTGATGTCAGCAATGATATCCCTAGTTTCACGTCCTCTTCTGAATCTGACTTGAATTTCTAGCAGTTTCCTGTCGATGTACTCTTGAAATCATTTTTTAATTATCTTCAGCAAAATTTTACTTCCATATGAATTAATGGTATTGTTCAATGATTTCTGCATTCTGTTGAATCACCTTTCTTTGGAATGGGCACAAATGTGAATCTCTTCCGATCAGTTGGCCAGGTAGCTGTCTTTCAAATTTCTTGGCATAGATGAGAAATGCATCCCGTGCTGCGTCAATTTGTAGAAAAGATTTCAATTTGTATTCCATCAGTTCCTGAAATCTTGTTTTTTTACCAATGCTTTCAGCATAGTTTGGACTTCTTCCTTCAGTACCAACAGTTCTTGACATAGATCCATACAATATCAGTACCATCGGTTCTTGACCCAGATCCATACAACATTTTTGTCCACTATGTTGTAGACTACAAACCACAAGTTCGGTGGTTCAAACCCACCAACCACTTCTTGGAAATGCTATAAATATCCGCCATTTC
>NW_006408551.1:2608124-2620187 GCF_000296735.1 Chrysochloris asiatica | reverse complement strand
CCTTTGGAATTTTCTGTTCAGCTCTTTGACTTCCTCATTTCTTCCATTTGCTTTAGCATCTCAACACGGCAGAGCAAATTACAGAGTCTCTTTTAAACATCCATTTTAGTATTTTCTTTCTTTCCTGTCTTTTTAATGACCTTTTGCTGTCTTCCTGTATGATGTTCTGGCTATAATTAGGTAGTTTTAAAAAGCTGACTCCCAGCACTTTCTATTTCCTCTTAGCACAAGTAAACCTGATAACCATCTCCGTATCTCCTGCCTCCTTCTTCCCACTCTAACAGAGTCCTCGGTGGTACAAACTGTTAAATGTTTGATTACTAGCCAAAAGGATGACATTTAGAATCCACCCAGAGGGACCTTGGAAAACAAGTCTGACCATTTTTTTCTGAAAGGCATAGCCTTGAAAAGACCCTATGGGATCAGTTCAACTCTGCACAGTATTAGCAAGTGGACCAACCATTTGGCCTCCAGTGAATTATTAGTTTCCCTACCAAGAGCTACTCAAACTAGCTCTCTAGTATAAAACTGACATTGGAAAATCTTAAACCATTTTAAAGCAAGATGAGCCTTGGTGGCACAGTGGTTAAAGTACTTGGCTGCTAGCAGAAGAGGTCAATGGTTTGAACCCACCATAAAGATTTACAGCTTTGGAAACCCTACAGGGCAGTTTGATTCTGTCCTTACAGGGTCACTGTGAATTGAAACAGATTCAGTGGCAATGGGTCTGGGTTTAAGTAACTATAGAATCCTTGGTTAAACACAAAGCCATCACACTGTGTAGTCTGAGAATCCTTTCATGCTGGATATCTTCCATTTGTTCTTCCAGATTCACTTGCCACCCCTGTCCACTCTGCTTTGTGTTCCAGGAAGCTGATAATATAGAGCGTATAAACAGACTCCCTCAGCCTCTGGCTTCTAGTAGTTGGCCCAACTAGATGTATACCAGTAGAAGGTTAAATAGTAAAAGAAAAATGAGATCAGAGTACTTAAGTATTTGTTTCCCCAGCTCTGTCTTCTATCAGAATACCACAGATTGGCTGCATACCTCTCTCTACTGAAGCCCACAGTCCTTTCATATAGCTACTCTCAGATTGTGGTACTCTCTCTCAATTTCTTTGTCCTTTTAGATCTAGAAGGAATGTAGACTCTGCAATGCTTGCATTAGGGTACACTGCTACAACTTTATGAAACGTTTGTCAAATTGCTCAGTTTAGTGAGGTGGAAGAATATTCATACTAGAAACTCTGTGTTCTTCAAGGTAAGATAAAGAATCTCCTCACTGTGCAAAAATTCTCAAGGCACAATTGAATGCAGAATTTTGTTCTATATTTATTTGCCTAACACTTTAACAGTGTATTAAGTCCTATCATTTATATGACTTACTTTGATCTTCCTATCAGCTCTGTAAAGGAACTCTGGTAGCGGACTAGTTACAAACCAGGCTACAAACCGCAAGGTCAGCAGTTCAAAACTCCCAGCTGTTCCATAGGAGAAAGATGAGGCGTTCTGCTTCTGTAAAGATTTACAGCCTCGGAAACCCTGTAGAGGGTCGTTATGAGTCGGAACTGACTAATAACGTGGTGTGCATGTAAGAAGTCGTGGTGTGGTGCTGCAGGATAATGCACTGGACCCCAAGGTCAGTTTGAACCACAAGGTTCATAAAAAGTGAAGTAAAAAACTCAGTTGCTGTTAAGACAATTTAAATTCCTGACAACCGCATGTATGTCAGAGTAGGATTGTGCTCCAGAGGGTTTTTAATAGCTGATTTTTTTCTAAATTCGATTGCTAGGCCTTTCTTCCAAGGCGCCTCTGAGTGGACTTGATCCTCCCTCTAACCTTTCAGTTAGCAGCTGAGCATGTTAACTGTTTGCACTACCCAAAGACTACTACTCCATAGAGTATAAAATATGTTGTTGTTGTGAAGTGCCGTCGAGTCGGTTCCGTCCCATAGCGACCCTGGATAGGGTTTCCAAGGAGCAGCTGGAGAGCTTGAACTGCCGACCTTGCAGTTCTAACAGCTTTGCAGTCTGGTGCATTAACCCACAGTGCCACACCAGGACTCCTTAAGATATGTTGTTGTTAAATGCCGTCGAGTCAATTCCGACCCATAGCGACCCTGTACAGGGTTTCCGAGGCTGTAAATCATTACAGGAACAGAAAGCCTCATCTTTCTCCCGCGGAACAGCTGGTAGTTTCGAACTGCTGACCTTGCGGTTCGCAGCCCGATTCATAACCACTACGCAACCAGAGCTCCTGCCATAAGATATGTTTTATGCCCTTGTAAATTTTGGAAACAGAGGCTCAGACTTATTTCAACATTCCCTGTCAGATCACTCTGTCTTTTGTTAAACAAAACCAAGTAGATTCTGACAGCATCCAAACTAGGGCAAACAGCTGGGTAAACAAAAAGCAGTCCTTTGTATGATCCTGTATCCTTTCTTTTTCCCTCAAAAGAGGGCAGTTCTAAGTTCACTGGCAATAGGTAAAGTCTAGTCAGGATCGAATATTTAAGGAACAAAAGCATCTGAACTATGAGTCAAACAAAAAGCTAGAGAAAATCTCTTATATAAAACTGATGCTTGCAGAGACAGACTAGAAGGTAGAGCCCTTATCTATACTAAACCAAAACCAGAATCCACTGCCATCCATCAACTTGATTCAAACTCAGCAACTCTATAGGGCAGAGCAGACTGCCCCACAGGGTTTGTGAGGTTTGGAAAGGTAAAGGTAGATGTTTTGTAGCAAGGAGGGGAGTGATTAACTTTACAGTCTAAGAGCAGAGGTCCCTGGGGCCATCAAGGTCCCTGGGACCATCAAGCAGGATCCTACCCAGAGAAGCAGTGATGCCAGAGGCAACGATGGGGACTTTAGACCCAGAGAGGGAGAGGGGCTGTGTGCTAATGACTAGACGTTGGGGGGGGGGTAAGGGGGAGGAGGCAGGCTTGCAAGGTATACCCTTTGGTTGGTTGATGATGCATGGAGGGGACTGTAACCATGGCAATGAAAAGATAAACAATAGGATGAATGTAAAACCAATGTTCTTCCATGTAAACTATCACATAATTCACAATAAAACATTCACCCCCACCCCCATGGCCTGGAAAGGAATTGCAAACAAAACAGAACCAATGGGGCTTCATGGCTTACAGAAGGACTGACTGTGAGACATATATTTGCCTCTCTTCCACAGCAGTTGCATCAAATAGAGAGGATAGAGGAAAAGATAATGTTTGCCTACAGTATATTTTATTTTATCTTGTCATTTACTTTATTCTCATTATTTGACAGCATTTCACTTTGGTCACAAATCCACAGGAGGTTGGGATTTGCTGTATGTTTCCTTTTTTCTTACTATAAAATAACTTTGACAAGAAGTATCGGGTCAGATCTCAGGTTCCTATCTACCTTACTGTTGTTAAATGCCATCCAGTCAGTTCTGACTCAAAGAAACCCCATATAGGGTTTCCCAGGAACAGTCGGTGAGTTTGAACTGTCAACCTTTAACCTTTCAGTTCAAATCAACTTTTCAGTCTAGTTCTTATTCTACAGCATCACACCAAGACTCCAAAGGTATACATTTTGAGGTGAAACTGAAAGAGAATTTAGAATGGGAATGGGAGCTTTTGGCTGGAAGCAGCCATCTACCCCCCTCATCTCTTTCCTTTGCCCATCTCTAGAACTTCTGTCCCTTATGCCTCCTGCTTTCCTCTCTTCTTTCATTTTTGCCCTTAGTTCTCTATCTTTGCTGAGGCTTACTTTCGACAGTTGCATTAAGTGGTTTTGTGTGCCATTAAGAGGATTCCAATTCATAGCGACCCTAGTTAACAGCGTAGAACTGCCCCATAGGGTTTTCTGGAGTGTAATCTTCATGGGCGCACATCACCAGGTTTATTCTTCCTCAGAGTTGCTGGTGGGTCCCAGCCACCAGCCAGAGTTGCTAGCATTCAACGGTACCCTTAGGTAATAACTAGCTTTAGTAAGCCTGCTGACACTTTATTTTAAAAAAAGACAATGCTGGTGGAAAGTGAGAAAAGCAAAATTAAGAATTTTTTTTTTTTATTCCATAGTTTTTTATGGAAAACATACAAAAAAGTTAATCGAAGAGTAAAATGAATTCCTGTGTACTATAATTTACCTTCTACATTAACTATGGCCAAGTTATTTCATCAGTATTTTCACCTATTTTCTAACTCTTACATTATTTTTAAATAAATCCCAGGTATGTAATAGCATCCTAAATATTTCAATATGCATCTCTGAAAGAAAATAATTCTTTTAAAAAAAACAACAACCCAGAGTATAATTCTAACAACAAACTTTAATTAGCAAATCCTTAATTTTATAAGATATATAGTTAGAATTAAAATTTATGTCATAAATACCATAATTCTTGTTTTGTGTTACAGTTTGTTTGAAACAGAATCTAAATCAAGTCTATACATTGTGATTGGTTGCTATGTCTGATATCTCTTTTAATCAGTAGGTTCCCTTTCCATATCTTTTTTTCTCTTGCACTTTATTTGTTGAAGAAATGGGGTTGACTGCCTTATTGTTGCTTTTGTTAGGTGCCATCGAGTCGGTATCAACTCAGAGCAACCCTATGCAAAGCAGAACAAAAACACTGTCCAATCCTGGACCAACCTCACTATTGTTGCCATGCTTGAGTCCATCGATGCCGCCACTTGCATAGCAGTATAAATAATAACCTATCAACAAATGTTTAGTAAGCACCTACAATAAAGCATCTATAACAAGGTTATACCTTGCATGCAGCACATGGAGATACTGTAAAGAGGTACAAAAAGAGAGGAAAGATTGACCTTCAAAAGGTACAAAATGTAATGCAGACATCACCGCTAATTGGCATAATAAAGTCCATAAAGGCAATGTTCTATATCTTACTTTGGGAGTAGCAACTGGGTCTTAAAAGCTTGTGAGAAGTCATCTAAGGTGCAACTATTAATCTCTCCTTGTCCTGAGGAAAGAAGAGTGATGAACACTGAAGATGCATGGAAGCACTTAGTCCAATGGACCAATGGACCATGGAAACATCAGTCTACATAACCCGAGACCAAAAGAACTGGATAGTGTCCAACTGCTACTATCAACTTCTCTGAAAGGGATCGCACTAGGAGATCCTGGTTATGAGAGAAAATAAGAAACAAAACTCAAAATCATAAAAAAAAACAGGCTTACTGGTCAGATAGAGACTGGTGAAACCCTAAGACTATGGCCCTTGATCAAACTTCAGGTCTGGAAGTGTACTCTCTCCCATGGTTCATTTTCCAGCCAAGTAATAGATAGGTCAATAGAGAGAACAACAACACTAGTGAGCTACCCACACCATAGAATGGTCAACAATTTGAGATCAATGACGAAGTTCAGAAAAGCTGGGAAAGAAGGAGGAATGGAAACAAGAAACCCAGGGAGGAAGTGAAATAAGTAAGTGATGAGGGGATTATAATACATGAGGTGAAACACAGTGTGTGTATACTCAATTGAATGCAAAACTGATGATCTACTCTGTAAAACTTCATCCAATTTACAATTAAAATGTTTAAAATACATAATGCAAAAACAAACAAACAGACAAAAAACCCACAGAAACTATGACACAAAAACATTCTAAAAATAAATAAATAAAATTTCATAATAACAACATAAAAATGCCCCTGGCCTCACCTCTCAAAGTGACTACTGATGTTAATCTTTAGAAAGCAAAACTGGAAAACCAGTCAATGCAAGAAAGTATGACTTTTAGTTTGTTATCTTTTTCTCAGGCAAAGGGAAAGGAAATCTACATATCCTGGTATCTACCATATTCCAGTCCCTGGAGGATTTTGTGACCTAACATAATCCTCACAAGCAGATAATGAGAAAGGTATTGTTTCCACTTTGACTAAATTTGAGGAAATTTAGATTCAAAGGAATAAATTACTTTCCCAGGTTTACATAATTAGTAAGTAGCAGTCTTATTTTTGACTCAGGTTCATCTAGCATCAAAGTCCATATCCTTTCTTTAACTATTTCAAGGAATAGTGAATGACAGACTTTCACTAACTATAAACAAGGGTAACAGCTTGCCTCAGTTATTTTTTAATCCATTTTTAAAATGTATTCAAATTAGTGATCTAAAATAATACCATAAAACAGGTAAAGAGATTTAGTTTCTCATTTTACTTCAGTCACTGAAAAATCTACTAGGTTTTAGCATTGGTCTGAAACGCAAAAATGGAACCAAACCAAGGGCTCTTACTATCATCTTTGTAGGAGAAAGCACTTATTCCCCACTTCAAATGTTTCTTTCAATATAGAGGGGCAGAGATTTACATATCACCCTTTCTCTAAATGACATATTGCATTAGGCAAATCTGCTGCACAAGACCTCTTTAAAATACTCAAGAGCAAAGACATCAGTTTGAAGGCTAAGGTGGGCCTTACTCATGGTATTTTCATTAGCCTCATATGCATGTGAAGTTGGACAGTGAATAAGGAAGAATTGATGCATTTGAGTTATAGTGCTGGAAGAGAATATTAAAAGTACCATGGGCTGACAAAAGAACAAATCTGTGTTGGAAGAAGTACAGCCAGTGAAACTGGAGTGTATGAAAGGATTGAAGGTAGGCAGGATTTACTATGCTGTTGCTGTTGTTGTGTGCTGTTGAGTCAGTTCCAACTCTTAGCTACCCTGTATAGGGTTTCCAAAAGAAGCTAGTAGGTTAGAACTGTCTACCTTATGGTTTCTCTGCTATTCATAGGGTTTTCAGTGACTAGCGATTCGGAAGTAGTTCGTCACTCTTTCTTCCTAGTCTGTCTTTGTCTGGAGCCTCATCTGAAACCTGTCCACCATGGATGACCCTGCTGGTTATTTAAAATACCGGTGGCAGAGCCCTCAGAATCACAACAACTCAATCCACCACAGCACAACAGACAGACGAGTGGTGGCCATTTGAAGAGCAAAGATGTCAGCTTGAGGATTAAGGTGCGCCTGACCCAAGCCATGGTATTTTCAATAACCTCATATGGATGCAAAAGCTGGAGAGTGAATAAGGAAGATCGTAGAAGAATTGATGCCTTTAAATTGTGGTGTTGGAGGAGAATATTAAAAGTGCCATGGACTGCCAAAAGAACCAATAGATCTGTTTTGGAAGAAGTGCAGCCAGAGAGCTCCTTGGAGGCCAGGATGGCTAGGCTTCGTCTCTCATACTTTGGACATTGTCAGGAGGGAACAGTCACTGGAGAAGTATGTCATGCTGGGTAAGATGGAGGGTCAGAGAAAAAGAGGAAGACCCCCAACGAGATGGATTGGCCAGGTGATGGTGTCAAGTGTGGCAGCAGTAGTAAGGTTGGCCCAGGATCGGACATTGTTTCGTTCTGCTGTGCATGGGGTAGCTAAGCTATGAGTCAGTTCTGACTTGATGGCATCTGACAACAACAACAACCTTATGGTTAACAGTCCAGTGCTTATTCTACAGTACCACACCAGGTTCTTCTATGCTGTGGTAAGGTGCTTGAGATTCTCACCTCAATAGGTGATTAGTGAATATCTTTAAGTAGAAGAGAAGTTATAAGAGCTGATCTAGTTGCCATGGGAAGAGCAAATTAAGGAGTAAGGCAGGAATTGAAATGGGCAGATCAGTTAAGAGGCTAACAAATCCAAGAGACACTTATCACTTAGAACTAGAACGATGGTGGTAAAGATGAGAGATGTGAAGAGATCTGAGATCTAGTCTATAGGTAGAAATAACAGGAACTTGCTTATAGATTGGATGTAGGAAAGGATGATGTCTGGCCAGAGAAACTGGATAGGTGATGATTTTATTCTCTGGTATTGTAAAGATAGAGGGCCAGTCTGAGGACTAGAAAGCAAGTGCTACATTTGGGATATGTTAAATTTAAATAACTTGTGAGAGTTCCAAGAGAAAATATCAAGTAGACAGTTGAATACACAGAAGAGAGATCTACAGTCTAGTAATTACAGTCTGTAAATCTGTTAGCATAGTAAAACTGTAAGTGAAATCTAGGAAGAAAGTATATTTGGAGAGAAGGCAAAAAGTCCTAAAGAAATCTAAACATTCAAAGACTGAGTAACCAAAATAGAGACGGAAAGTGAAGGGCCAAAGGGCAGGTCCCAACAGGGTAGTATTACCAAAGCCAAGGAAAGAGAGCATTTCAAGAATTGGAGAACAGCCAACTCTAGCAAATGCTGCTACTAGGTTGCATAAGATGAAAACTAAAAAAAAAGAAAGAAAAAGTTGGTTGGATTTGATAATTTCGAAGAAACTTGATGATGCTGATGTCATGTTTTAGTGGGATAGTGGGGACTGAAGCCTTATGAGAGGGAACTGAAGAAGGAGCAGGAGATTTGGAATTTAATCTAGGAAATTCTCTGTGGGGTCAGTGGCAGCTCAGTGGTAGAATTTTCACCTTCCACATGGGAAAGCCAGATTCATTGCTGGCCAATGCACCTCAATGCACACAGACACCACTCATCTGTCAGCTGAGGCTTGTTCAACAGGTTTTAGCAGAGCTTCCAGACTGAAAGCCATGGAAGAAACCCCTCTCAATCTACTTCTGAAAAATCAGCCAACGAAACCCTGAGGATCCTAAGAGTCCAATCCCATTATGTATGGGGCTGCCTAGAGTTGGGGGCTGACTGGACAGTAACTAACAACAGCAACAATTATTTCTATAGCATCCTAAACCCCACTAAAATGATTATGTTGTTGCTGTTGTTAAGTGCCATTGAGTCAGTTCCAATCCTGTATAGGGTTTCTGAGGAGCAGGTAGTGGGTTTGAACTGCCAACCTTGTGGTTCGAAGTCCAGTGCTGATACTACAGAGCCACACTAGGAGTCCAAAATGGTTATAAATGTATTTAAAAGATATAAACCTCCAGGATAAGGGTAAAGAAGGCCGTTTAGCTACATCTGTGCAAAAGACCTAGAGAAGAGCTAGTTGGAATTGTAGCAGGAGGCCAGGAAGTTCCAGGATAGAGGTTTCTTTCTTTCTTTTTATTTTTTTAAATTAAAATAATAGATTTCCTGATTTGTTTAAATGTACTAGAAGACTTTTTACACTTGTCATAAAGTTTGAGGAGCGTGAGATGGACAAGAAAGGCAGCATACTGTAGTGATTAGGAGAACAACTCTGGAGCCAGACTGGCTGTGTTGGGACACTGGCGGCACTACATACCCATCTGTGACTCAACACAGAGAACAATCATACTTACCTCAAAGGGTTGTTACGAGGCTTAAGTGAGCTAAACTTTATAAAGGGTTTACAACAGTAGTGTTTGTTAAATGAAACTCAGAAAACAAGGTCATTATTAACTCCAGGGGAAACAAGCAAACAAAAACCAATTTGAGTAAGAAAGGAGTTATAATCTTAGCATACCATGCAGCTTGTTGTTGTTAGGTTGTGAAGTGTCACTGAGTCGATTCTGACTCATAGTAACCCTGTACCGGGTTTCCAAGGAGCAACTGGTGGGTTTGAACTGCTGACCTTGTGGTTTGCAGACTAGTGTTTATCCTACAGCACCACACAGCTTAACCAGGACTGATATTTACAAAGTATTAATAAGGTTAATATGAATACTGATTTAACTAAAAATTATGACACAACTTACATTGGGTAGACTGGAGATAAAAAGGAAAACTGGGGAACAAGAGAGAAACAGGCAGACAGAGTGTCAGAGAAATAAACAAATCCTTATTTGTGTAGTAGAAAGTCAATATAGTCCTAACATTGAAAAACCAAGAAATAACAATATAACCATGTTTGTAGATAAATACCACTAAAAAAAAAACAACATTGAAAATGACTGCTTGTGGGCAAAGAGAATAGAACAGGAGGAGCCGGGGCCCGGAGAATCCTTTAGCTATGCTGCTGTTAAGTTCTCTTGAGTAGGTTCCAAATCATAGCAATCCTGTACAGTGTTTCCAAGGAGCATCTGCTGGATTTGAACCACTAACCTTGTAGTTAGCAATCCAGTACTATACCACAGCACCATACCAGGACTCCTTTTTGTTATAAGCCTTGTCAAACTATTTGACTTTTTAAACTGGATATATGTCTTACTTGATTAAAAATAAGCATTTAATTTAAAAAATGAAATATGGTACTAAGAAAAAGAGACTGGCAGGTAAGAAAGTAGAGGCTATATGTACTACTCTTTGAAGAGGTGTGATTTTAAAATGGATTAGGGAAATGAGGCTGTAATTGGAAGGACATATAGAATCAAAGCAGGGTTTCTGATTGTTGCTACGATGGGAGAAACTATAATTTACTTATGTGTAGACAGGAATGTAGAGGCTGAAACAATATTTTCCATGGATATATTCATTTGTACTTGCTAACCTTTATATAATTATAGAAGTCCTGCTGGTGAAGTGGTTATGCGCTCAGTTGCTTACTGGAAAGGTCAGAAGTTCGAACTGCTTTGTGGGGAAAAAAGACGTAGCAATCTGCTCCTGTGCGGACGACAGTCTATACCAGTCAAAGAGAGACTGACTGATCAATGCCCTGAGAACGCAGCCCTTAGTCACCCTTCAGGCCTGGAGCTGATCTCACTCACACGCAAGGCTCTGCTCAATTTTCAGCCAAACAACAGACAGGTCTATAAAGTAAACAATAACACTAGGGAAGTACACACTCTTTAGAACAATAAACCAGAAAAGGGAAGCATTTTGATCTCGAATGGTTGATTGTTTCAAGGGCTAAAATCAGAAGACAGGAAGGATTCTGAAAGAAGGAAGAAAGGAATTAGGAATACAAGGAAGTTGGATGAAGTGATTTTGCATTGTGGGGATTACAGTCAATGACATGAAGCAAAATATGTATGAACTGTTGAATGGAAGACTGATTTCCTTTGTAAACCTTCACCCTGTTCACTACAAAACAATTTTTAAAAAAGTAAATAAAGTTAAGTGCATTTAAAATAAAAAAAGTTCCAGGACAAGATGGAGGAGTAGGCAGATGCACAGGGAAGACTAAGTGAAATAGATACAGATGGTGAACTTGGAGACCTGTGCTTCAAAGAAGAGGGCAGGGAGGACTGACTGGAAGAGGAAACTGAACAGGAGCAATGAGAAGAAAAATGGGAGGGCTGTCAGCTGGCATGGTGTAGCATAGCCATCTTGAACTTCTGTGAACAGATGTTGATACACCAGCCTGCAGGCACAGGACACAGATGGAGGCTGGCAGCAAGTGGGGTATGGTCCTTCCTTATTTAATAGCCTTCTGGTAGCTAGGTGCATGCCCAGTCTGTATCCTCACCAACCCAGTGGCCAGTGGCACCCCAATCCTGTGCAGCTTTAGTTCTGCCTGGGATTAGGCACTCAGAGTACCACCCCTGCTTAAGGAGGCATGTGAACTTGCCCTGAGCCACCCCACACAGACAGCAAGAAGAGAACTGCGTTCACACTTGCAATCTCTGTCTTGCCCATCAGGGGCAAGAGAACACAACATGCAATCCTCAATTAAATATAAAAACAACAGCACCACACTGTCTTAGAGAAAACAGACAATTTCAGCTATACAAGAAACAAGAGTGCCTCAAACAAGTAACCAAAACACAGAGTCAGAAAATACAATACTGTAAATAGTATCAGAACTATTTGATAAGGAATTTCAAAGAATTTGATAAGGAATTTCAAATGTAGATACCTTCAACAGATTGAGAGAAATATCGAGAAAAGCAAAGTGGATATATAAAAAAATTTTTAAGAATTCAAGAAAACATAAGAAAAACCGACAAAAGAAATGAACACTTGCAAAAAATACAAAGACAGCAATTAGAAAGCCAGATGAGTAATACTAAAAATTCAGAAATAGATAGTACATTGAAAGGGCAAAGAAGTAGAATTGAATCAGTGGAAGGCCAAATTTCTGAGCTTGAAATTTCGCAATATTTATCTGCTAGAGGAACAACAGAAAAAAGAATTTAAAATCCAAGGAAAGCCTAAGATTTATGTGGGACATTATCAAAAGAAGGAGTCCTGATGTGGCACTGTGGGTTAATGTGTTGGACTACAAAGTTGGTTTGATCCACAAGGTTGGC
>NW_006408551.1:2587036-2607334 GCF_000296735.1 Chrysochloris asiatica | reverse complement strand
GTCTTACTCCTAGCCCTAGTCCAACCCCTACCCCTAACACCAGTCCTAACCATAACCCTAACACTAAAAAAAGAGAGAAAAGATTATAGCTCAGAAAAGTCTATAGATGCAACTATTAGTCGCCTCATCTAGAACAAAGAAAATGCATGAAAACAGTTATCCCAATGGATTAACAAACCACAGGAACCTCAACCTCCATGACCCTGAGACCAGAAGAACTAGATGGTTACCACTACCAACTTCTTTGAAAGGCATCACATTAGAAGGTCCTGGATGAGGAGGCGAAAAATGTGATCGCAACACTTAAAAAAACCCAGCCGTTCCTATGAGTTGAAACTGACTAGACAGCACATAACAACTATATTGTTTGGCTGAAAACTGAGCATTGCAGACCTTGGTAAGAGCAGTTTGGAAGGAGTGCTAGGAATCAACACCTAATTAGATTAGGTTTAAGAGAGAGAATGAGAGACAATTGACACAGAAAAGGCATTTGACTAAATCCAATGCCCTTTCATGATTAAAAAAACAAACAAAAAACACTTAGGAAACTAGTAATAGAAAGGAAAATCCTTAATTTGATAAAGGACATTTATGAAAAACCCACAACTCACATTGCACTCAATGAGGAAAGACTGAAAGCTTTCTCCCTAAGATTAGGAACAAGGCAAGGACGTCCTTTCTCACTGCTGTTATTTAATACTGTACTGGAAGGTTTAGACACAGCAATTAAGTAAGAAAATAATAATGATAATAAAGAGGCATCCAAATTGGAAAGGATGAAGTAACACTATCTTATTTACAGATAATTTGATTCCTATATATAGAAAATCTCAAAGAATCTATAAGAAAACTGCAAGATCTAATGAAAGATTTCAGAACAGCTGCAGGGTACAAGATCAACATACAAAAATCAATTGTGTTTTTAAATACTGACATTGAACAATCTGAAAAGGAGATAAAGAAAACAATCCCATTTACAATAGCATCTATAAGATCAAAATACCTAAGAATAAATTTAGCCAGGGAGGTGAAAAGACTTACAGGATGAGAGACTATAAAACATTGCTGGAAAAGATTAAAGGCCTAAATAAATGGAAAGACACTTGGAGTTCATGAGTTAGAAAACTTAATATAGCTAAAATGTCAATACTACCCTAAGTGAACTACAGATTCAACATAATCCCTATCAAAATTCCAGCAGTCTTTTCTTCAGAAACAAGAGTCAATTCTTAAATTTAAATGTAACTTCAAGAAATCCCAAATAACCAAAGTAATCTTGAAACACAAGAACACAAAGTAGGTGGCCCCACACTTCCAAATTTTAAAATATACTGGAAAACTACCAAACAAACAGTGTGATAGTAGTATAAGGGGAAACATACAGACCTGGAACAGAATTGAGAGTCCAGAAAAAAACCCACACATCTATGGTCAGTTGATTTTGGACAAGGGTGCCAATCTATTCAATGAGGAAGTTCCTTAAACAAATGGTCTTGGGACAATTGGATCCCCATATGTAAAAGAACAAAATTAGGCCCATATTTCATGACATATATAAAAATTAACTAAGGAAGAAAATGTGGAACAAAATTCAAAATCATTTAAAAAAAACAAAAGGCCGGGTTTACTGTGGAAACTTGTGGAAGCCTGATACTATGGTCCTTGGTCACTCTTCAGGCTAGAACTGAACTCACCTCCATGGCTCAAATTTTAGCCAAGCAATGCCAAGAATAAATAAGTATATATTGGGGGACAACAACACTAGTGAGGTATGAACAACATAGGATGGTTAACCATTCAAGATCAATAGGGTTGCATTTACCTGAGGATAAAATTCAGAAGGATTAGGAAAGAAGGAGGAAAGAAAACAGGTAAAACAGGGGGGAGGGGAAAAGGAGTAACGTGTTACATTAAGGGGAATGTAATCATTGAGAGGAAACCAAGTGTATGATTTGTTGACTATAAAACTGATGATATACTCTGTAAAACTTCACTCAATTCACAATTTAAAAAAAAAATAATTCACTCAAACAGATCAATGATACAAACGTAGTATTCTTAGAAGAAAATGAAAGGGTAAAGTTTCAAGCCTTGTTTTTTACAATAGATTCTTAGATATGATATCAAAAAACATGACCAACCAAAAGAAAAAAAAATTAGACTTCATAAAAATTAAAAAGTTTTGTGCATTCAAAGATTATCAAGAAAGTGAAGAGACAGCATAGAGAATGGGGGAAATATTTGGTAACCACAGCATACAGAATGGGGGAAATATTTGGTAACCACAGCATACAGAATGGGGGAAATATTTGGTAACCATATATCTGATAAGAGTTTGTTGTTAAGTGCTGCCAAGTCGGTTCCGACCCATAGCAACTCTGGACAGTTTCTGAGGAGAGGCTGGTGAGCTTGAACCACCAACCTGGAGGATCAAACCAACTTTGCAATCCAGCGCATTAACCCACAGTGCCACACCAGGACTCTGATAAGGGTTTAATACCTAGCATATATAAGAACTCCTACAACTCAGCAACAAAAGACAAACAACCCAATTTTTAAATGGGCAAAGAATATATACAACTGGCCAAAACACACATGAAAAGATACTCAAAATCATTATTGTTATTGTCAAGTACTGTTGAGTCAGTTCTGACTAATAGCAACCCTGCATAGGGTTCCCAAGGAGCAGCTGGTGGGTTTGAAAGTCTGACTTTATGGCTAGGTTAGCAGTCTAGTGCCTGTCCTACAGCACCACACCAGGATTCCCATTAGTCTTTGTTGTTGTTATAGCATGTCATCGAGTCAGTTCTGACCCATAGCAACCCTGTATAGGGTTTCCAAGGAGCCGCTGGTGAGCTTGAATCGCTGACCTAGAGGCTAAAATGGACTTTGTAGTCCAGCACATTAACCTACAGCACTACACCAGGTCTTATTAGTCATTGTTGTTGTTGTGACGTGCCGTCGAGTCGATTCCGACCCATAGCAACCCTGTACAGGGTTTCCGAGGAATAGCTGGTGAGCTTGAACTGCCAACCTTGCAGTTCAAACAGCTTTGCAGTCTGGCACATTAACCCACAGCACTACACCAGGGCTCCCATTAGTCATTGTTTTTGTTAAGTGCCTGTCAAGTAGGTTCTGGTGCCGACCCATAGAGACCCTATATAGGGTTTCCGAGGAGTGACTAGGGAAATGCAAATCAAAACCATAATGAGAAAACAAGAACACTGGGAGAGCTGTTATCAGAAAACAGCCATTCTAGTATTGTAAGGGTATAGAGAAACTGAAACCCTCCTGCACTGCTGGTGAGAATATAAAATGGTATAGTCCTTGAGGAAGGGCAGACTGGTGGTTACTCAAAAAGTTAAACACAGAATTACCATAGGATCCAACAATTCCACTCTTGGGTATTTAGCCAAAAGAACCGAAAGCAGGAACCCAAACAAACAAGTTTTCAACGCAGCATTATTCATAACAGCCAAAAGACAGAAGTAACATAAATGAATGGATAAATAAAATGTGGTATATCCATACAATTGATTATTATTCAGCCATTCAGAGAAATAAAGTTCTGATATATACTGAAACATGTACAAACCTTGAAAACATCATACAAAATGAAATAAGCCAGATGCAAAAGAACAAATACTATATGATTCCACTTACATAAAATATCTTCAATAGTCAAATGCATAGAGACAGAAATTTGCTAGTGGTTACCAAGGGCTGGAGGGAGAGGGGAATGGGGTATTATTGTTTAAAGGGCACTACATTTCTGTTTGCGTAATGAAAACCATTTGGAAAGAAATGGTCATGGTTGCACAACATGGTGAATGTAATTGATGTCAATGAATTGTACACTTAAAAATGGTTAAAATGTCAAATTTGTTATATATATTTTACAACAGCAAAATTTTTAAAAAGACAGAAACTGAGGAACCTGATATTATTAACAATTGGATAGGATGTGAAGCTACAAGAAATTTTATACAGTGTTGACAAAAAAAAAATTTGGCATAACACTTTGAAAATCAATTTAGCATTATCTCTCTTTTTTTTTTTTAATTTATTTTTTTAAAGGTTTTTATTGTGGATTGAGTGAAAGTTTACAGGGCACATCATCAGTTTCACATTCAACCATTCATATGACTTGTTTCATTACATTGATTATAATCCCCTTCATACATCATCAGTTAACAGTGTTTCTCTCTATCCTTTTTAGCATTTTTTGTTTGTTTGTTTGGGAGGGCAAAAACTTTGCCTTTTTGGAATTTACAGTCTCGGCTTTTAGGGAAGGTTTTTACATTTATCTGTGGATATCCAGGGCTCATGTATGCGATTACTAACAAGCATAACTGAATAATCAGATGAGGGACAGTTTGCTATGTCTGCTAGGTGGCTAAAGTCTGATCCTCAGAGCCTATGGTTTGGATTAGCATTATCTCTTAAAGCTGAATATTCACATACCTAATGATATAGCAATCCATTCCTAGGTATAAACTCAAGAGAAACTTTTATACAAGTGTATTACATATATAAAAATATTCAGAGCAGCATTAAGAATAACAAAAAATGAAAGAAAGAAACTGGGACTAATCCGAAATTCCAATGGCAGGAGAGTTGATAAAACATGGTAAAAGAAATTCACAAGATGAATCTTATACAGCACTCAAAAATGAATGAACCACAGCTATGTGCAACATGAATGGATTGTGAAAATGTAATACTGAATGAAAAAGAAAAAAAAAAAAAATCCCAGAAGACTATGTAATAATAAGTTAACATGGTGGTGGTAAAGAGCACAGACTCAAAGCCAGACTACCTGGGTTCAAATCCCAGCTGGGCCATTCACTAGCAGTGTGATCTCGAGCAACATATTAAACTCTCTGTACCTCATTTTCCTCATCTGCAAAATGGGGATAAAAATAACAAAGTTGTAAGGATTCAATTAAATAATACATACATAATGTACTTAGCACAAAACACATTAAACACTATATTGTTTAAGAATATATAACATTTATGATTTTAAAATTAGGCTTTTTCAAAAAGTAGAATGATAAATACAAATTTTAGGATAATGGTTACCTCTAAAGGGAAAGTAGGGGATGGGATGGGGAGAAACTCATATGTATACACAAGTTATCGGTAATAATTCTAGTTCTTGAGTTGGTGGGCTCACAGTGGTTCCTTATTATTATGCTTCATTACTACATGTGCTCTTTTGTATTATCAAATAATTCAAACAGTATATAAAAGATTAAAATGGGAGGAAAAAATTGGAGACAGCAATATTTACAACTTTTGAGGCATTTTATTATATAAGGAAGCAGCAAGAAAACGAAGTAACATCAAGAGAGTTCTTGGTTTTTTGTTTGTTCTTTTTAAATAAAAGATATAACAGGTTGTGTATATGTGCTGATTTAGAATTATAAACATGACTGTTCCTCAAAATAATCCTAAAAGTATATCATCACTTTAAGTCAAAGAACTCAGGGTCAGAAAGCCTAAAAAACTAGATCACAAAGCTAATAACAAAAGCCATATTTAAAGTAAGATTTATCTAACTCCATACTTCAGGATGGGGCTTCAAAAAGTTCATGGAACCTATACAAAGAAACGGTTCAAACTTAACAGCCACTCCTCGGAAACCCTATACAGGGTCTTCACGAGTCAGAACCGACTTGACAGCACTTAACAACATACAAAGAAAACTACAAATCACTACTACAAGAAACCAAAAGAGACTTACAAAAATGGAAGACTATATCACACTCATGAATAGAAGACTTAACATTGTGAAAGCGTCAACAATACCCAAAGCCATCTATAAATGCAAATGCAAACCCAATTTTGGTTCCAACATTATTCTTTAAAGAGATGGAAAACTGATCACTAACTATATGGAAAGGAAAGAGACCCTGGATAAGCAAAACATTACAGTAAAGAAGAAAGTTGGAGGTCTCTCACTTCCTGATCTCACAGTGGTCAAAACAGCCTAGTACTAGTACAACAAATGGTAAATTAATCAATGGAACGGAATTGAAATCCAGAAGTAAATCCATCCACCTACAGTCATCTGAACTTTGACAAAGTGTCAAAACGCATTAAATGGAGATGAGATAGTATCTTCAACAGATGGTGCTCGCAAAACTGGATATATATTTGCATGAAAACGAAACAAGATCCATATACAAAAACAAACTCCATGTGGGTTAAAGACCTAAATGTGAAACCTAGAACTATAAAGACTTTGATATACAGCATAAATACACTATCAAACATAACTAAAAACACACAAAAAGCAGAAGACAAAATAAATGGCTGGGACCTCCTAAAAATTAGATACTATGTGCATCAAAAGATTTCACCAAAAGAGTAAAAAAAGAACCCACAGATTGGGACAAAAAAATTTTGGTAATGACATATCGGACAAGGAACTACTACTCTCTTAAAATGTATAGAAAACTTCAACACTTCCACAAGAAAAAAAACAAATATCTCAATTTAAAAATGGGCAAAGAATATGAACAGACACTACACCAAAGAAGACAGTCAGGTGGCAACAAATATATGAAGAAAAGTTCACGATCATTAGCTATTGTTGTTTTGTTGCTGTTAAGTGTTATTGCGTCAGTTTCAACTCACAGGGACCCTGTATAGGGTTTCCAAGAAACAGCTGGTGGGTTTGAACTGCCTACCTTGTGGTTCCAAGTTCAGTGCTACACCAGGAGTCCCATTAGCCATTGTTGCTGTTGTTAAGTGCCATAGAGTCGGTTCAACTCATAGGGACTCTGTAGAGTTTCTGAGGAGCGGCTGTTGGGTTTGAACTACCCACCTTGCAATTCAAACTGACCTTGCAGTTCAGCATTATCTTGCAGCGCCACACTTGGTTTCCCATTAGCCATTGTTGTTGTTGTTAAATGCCATCCAGTTATTTCTGACTCATAGCAACCCTACAAAGGATTTCCAAGGAGCGGCTAGTAAGTTTGAACCACCATTTTGCAGGTCAAACCAACCTTTAGGTCCAGTGCTTATCCTACAGCGCCACACCAGGGCTCCATTAGCCAATGTTGTTGATAAGTGCCGTCGAGTCGATTCCGACCCATCGTGACCATGTATAGGGTTTCCAAGGAGCAGCTGTTGAGTTTGAACCACCGACCTTGCAGTTCAAATGGCTTTACAGGCTGGAGCATTAACCCACAGAGCCACACCATGACCCATTAGCCATTATAGAGATACAAATCCAAACAACAATGCGACACCATCTCACTCTAGCATTAATAGCAAAGTTAAAAAAAAACAACAGAAAAACAAATGCTAGAGAGGGTGCAAAGAAACTGATAACCCTCCTGCACTTCTGGTAAGACTGTAAAATGGTGCAACCACTGTGGAAAATGGTACAATGTTTCCTCAAAAAGCTGGAAATAGAAATACTGTATGACCCAGCAATCCCTCTACTTGTATATATCCCCAAGAAATAAGAGTCATGACCTGAGTAGATATAGGCTCACCCATTTTCATCACAGCACTATTGCAATAACAAAAAGATGGAGGCAACCTAAATGCTCAACAATGGAAAAATGGATAAACAAACTTTGGTACATACACACAATGATATTGAAGAATAATGATGAATCTGCAAAACACCTCATAACCATGGATGAACCAGGAGGACATTATGCTAAATGAAATTAGTCAATCACAAAAGGACATATATTGTATGAGATCACTACTGTAAAAACTCAAGAAAAGGTTTCCTTGCTAAAAGAAACATCTTTGATGGTTAACAGGGGTGGAGGGAAGGGAGAGTAATTCATTGACTAGAGACTAGATACATGTTAACTCAGGTAATGGGGAAGGTAATATACAACAGGAGAGAGGTTGACAAAAGAATGATGAAGACAGGTGAAGACACAAGGAAGAATGCAAGGGTTAAAAGGTTACAGGTAAATGCTGTTATGTACACAACTCTGCAACAACAATTTTGAAGAGAAAGGAAATACTAAATAAGAAAGACAAATTGAAAAATAGAAAGGAAAGAAGTGAAAAAAAAAATTACAGTAAAAGGATTTGTTGTTGTTAAGTGCTGTTGAGTTGGAACTAATTCATAGCAACACTGTATAATGTTTCCATGGAGTGGCTGGTGGGTTTGAACCACAGACCTTTCAGTTAGCAGTCCAGTGCTTATTCTACAGCACCACACCAAGACTCCTTGAAAGGATCGTTGTTGTTGTTAAGTGCCATTGAGTCAGTTCCACCTCATAGCAAACCTGTATAGGGTTTCCAAGGAGCAATTGGTGGGTTTGAACCACCAACATTGCTGTTAACAGACCAGTGCTTATCCTACAGTGCCATACCAGGTTCTTGTTGTTAAGTGCCATCAAGTTGGTTTCAACTCATGGAGATCCTCTATAGGGTTTCCTAGGAGCAACTTGTGGGTTTGAATCACCAATCTTCAGCTGACAGTCCAGTGCTTATCCTACAGTGTCAGACCAGGATCCCACACCAGGGCTAGGCAACTACTAACCTACTTTCTGTCTCTATGTTGGTAGTAAGTTCATTCCAACTCATAGTGACCCTATACAGGGTTTTCAAGGAACAGTGGTGGGTTTGAACTGCCAACCTTGTGGTTCACAATCCAGTGCTGACCCTACAGCACCACACTAGACCTACCTATTCTAGATATTTAATACAAATGGAATCAGACAATATGTGGTCCTTTGTGACTAGCTTCCTACACTGAGCAGGTTTTCAAGGTTCATCCACTTTGTCATATGTATCATTATTTCATGCCTTTTTATTGCCAAATAATACAGTGTATTTATCTCTTTATCAGTTGAAAGACATTTGGGTTGCTTTCAATTTTTGGTTATTAAAAATAATGCAGCTATGTACATTCATGTACAAGTTTTTGTGTTGACATGTCTTCATTTCTCTTGGGTCTATACCTAGGAGTAGAACTGCTGGATCATATGGCAACTCCATATTTAATCTTCTGAAAAACCGCCAAACATTTTTCCAAAGTAAATGCACCCTTTATATTTCCATCAACAGAGTATGAGAATCCAGAAAGGGCACATAAAGAAAAGAAAAAACAAAAAACAGAATATGACCGTTCTAATTACTCTACTTTTATCTTTTTTTTTTTAAGCCATCCTAGTGAGTGTGAAGCGGTATTGCAATATAGTTTTGGTTTTCATTTCCTTGCTGGCCAATGATACTGAGCATCTTTTGTTGTTATTTATATATCTTTTTTAGAGAAATATCTATCAGATCTTTGTCCATTTTTATTTGGGTTCTGCTCTCCATCATAATCAAAGTTCTTAAAAGATTTGTCTATCTGTGCATAGACTCTTTACTTCCTTGCCTTTTATTCACTTTTATCCCCATCCCTTTCACTCTTCTCACCATTCCAACCTTGCTTTTGCTTCTCTGACATTGCTTGTCATTATCAACAACTACCTCTATACTGCCCAAATCAATGGCTAGGCTTTAGTCCTTATCTTACAGCATACAACTCTGTGGTTTGCACATCTTCTTACTTCCTGGTGGTGGTGGCGGTGGTTATATGCCATGGAGTTGGTTCCAACCCATAGTGACCCTATACAGGGTTTCCGAGGCTGTAAATCTTTACAAGAGCAGAAAGCCTCATCTTTCTCCAGTGGAACAGCTGGTAGTTTCGAACTGCTGACCTTGCAGGTTGCAGCCCGATTCATAACCACTACGCTACCAGAGCTCCTGTCTTACTTCCTATAAACCTCTTATTCTAAAGTGTATTTTCCCTTGTTGTTGGGTTGTTTTGTTTTTTTGTCTATATATTTTTTTATTACTGCATATTTCCCTATAGAATGTGAAATGCAAATAATCAAAGAGTATATCCTGGGAGGAAGATCCTCAGTGAGATAGACTGGCAAAGTGGCAGCATCAGTGGGCTTAAGCGTGGCAACTATAGTGAGGTTGGCCCAGGATCAGGCAGTGATTCGTTCTGCTGTGCATAAGGTTGCTATGAGTTGGTACCAACTTGATGGCACCTAACAACGACAATGGGGTCCTGGTGTGGTACTGTAGGATAAGCACTGGACTGCTAACCAAAAGATTCAAACCCATCAACCACTTCTCAAAAACCCTATACAGGTTGAGAGAGTGAGCAGCTGGGGACTCTAGATCCAGAGAGGGAGACGGGCTGTGTGCTGAAGACCAGGGGGCAGGCTTGCAGGGTATACCCTTTGGTTGGTTGATGATGCATGGAGGGGATTGTAACCATGGCAATGAAACGATATACGATAGGATGAATGTAAAGCTAATGTTCTCCCATGTAAACTATCACATAGTTCACAATAAAACATTAAAAAAAAAAAAAACCCACAACAACACTGGAAAAAATAAAACAACCTATATAGGATGATTATGAGTTGCAACCAACTCAACAACACTTAACAACAACAACAGGAAACACAACCGAGGGGAAGCAGAGTACTGTTAGGTGCTTAAGAGTTGATTTTTAACACATAGCAACTTCTTGTGACAGAAAATTGCCCAGCAGGGTTTTCTTGGCTGTCATCTTTACAGAAGCAGGTCACCTGGTCTTTCTCCATGGAGCAGCTGGGTAGGTTCAAGCCACCAACCTTCAACTTAACTATTGCCCCACCTAAGCCCCACTGCCATGGAATTGATTTCAACTCACAGCAACCCTGTATAGGTTTTCTGAGACTGTAAATCTTTATGGGACTAACCCTTAACACTAACCTTAGTCTTAACCTGAACCCTGCTACCTGTTATATTGTGTGCTCTGTTGTGCATAGGGTCGCTATGAGTAAAAACCAGTTCAACAGCATTTAACAACAACCCTAACCTTAACCTTCATTCCTTACTCCTACCCACCGCACCCTACCCCCAAGATTTGCTGTTTTAGGTGCTTTCGAGTGGGTTCCAACTCATAGTGACCCTATGCAAAAGAAAACACTGCCCGGTCCTGGTCCATTTTCACAGTCCTTGTTACTCTGCCACACATTGATGCTGCCACTGTGCCATTCCATTTGTTGGAGGTCTTCCTCATTTTCACCGACACTCCACTCTACCAAGCATAATGACCGTCTCTAGGGACTGGTCCCTCCTGATATGTCCAAAATATGAGAGTCGAAGCCTGGCCACCCTGACTTCCAAGGAGCATTCTGACTGTATCTCTTCCAACACTGGTTTGTTTGTTTTTGTGGCAGTCGAAGGTACTTTTAATATTCTTCTCCAACACCATAACTCAGATGCATTAATTCTTCTACCGTCTTCCTTATTCATTGCCCAACTTTCACATAAAATCTTTATGGGAACAGAAAGCCTCAGCTTTCTCCTGCAGAGCAGCTGCTGATTGGAACTACCAACCTTGTGGCTGGCAGTCCAGTGCTTATCCTACAGCACCACATGCTAAAAATTAAAAGGAGGGATCAACTAGAAAGCAATTACCACTAAACTTTAACCAAGTGAGTTAACTTTACTACTAATAACAGAGCTACTAATAGCTGCTAGTCAAGAGATGTTAAACCTAAAAGGTTTTTGTTTTTTAAGTTCTCAGTTCTAGTGTGGTGCTAGGGTTACGTACTGGACTGCTAAACACAAGGTCGGCAGTTCAAACTCACCAGCTGCACCTCAGAATATGGTCATTAAGAGTCAGAACCCACTAGATGACACTTAACAACAACAGTTCTATTAAATTTGATTTGATAGAAACTAGATGGAAATGTAGTAAACACACACACAGAAAAATTCTCTCTCCTGGTTAGACGTATAAACAATTACAGCAATAATTTCACTTTTTTCTGTCAAAAAGTAAACACTTGAAAATCTCAGGTAACACAAGTTTCTCAAAGAGTGAGGATCTGGCAATACTCACCAGTCTGCCTTACTTACTTTCTCCATTACCTTTCTCCCCTCACAGATCTTTAATATATTAATATCAGGAAGAAAGAGAAATTTATGCAAAATACATTGTTGCTGCTAAACGCTGTCAAGTTGGTTCCAATTCATAGCAACCCTGTATAGGGTTCCTAAGAGCTATAAAGAGGAAACCAAATTAAATAGAGCGGCTTTTCCTCTTTTTCCAAAGGAAATGGTTGTTGATGCTATGAGGAGTTAAATTATAATAACACATGCCAGGGAGGTGATGTCAGTGAGGGCGTGGCTAGGTCCCTTACAAGTCTGAAATTCCTTCAGCCCCAAACATTTCCTCTTTCTAGCTCACCTCTACTCCTCCAATCTCTCTATTGAGGTAACTCCTTCAAACACTGAAAAAAAGAGTTGAGACTCTAAAACTCTGATCTTTTTATTTTAGCCTTAAAAAAAAGAGAGAGTAGTTTGAACCCATTGAAACATGTGTAAAAAATGTACTATTAAATGATTTTGCAGAATCCCTCTGTGAAACCCACATTCCCCAAATCCTCTGTGACTATTTTAATTCCAAAGAAAGGAATGAAAATTCAATACTACAGCTTAAGAAAGAATCTGCCTTTATTAGACAGCATACATGTGTGGACTGCATTCCTAAATTTACTACCTGCCCCCACAAAATAATAACTGAATAAGGAAACTACGATTATCATGGGTTCCATAGAAACACCATCCCTGAAAAGTGATGCATACAAATATTTTTCAAAATATAATAATCCTAATTTTTAAGGTCAAATAAATAAAAATGCAATTTCAAATAATCAAGTCACAAACTCTAGTGGTATATAAATAGGAACTTTTCAAACAAAGGTCACTGAAAATTTCACTTTTATTACACAAACTACAAGTAATAACTACAACAGAAAGTTTTGATATAAAAATTCTCTCATTTCCAACAGCAGGTACTTATAATTTGTACTTTTTCAGAAATTTAGAATTTAACTGTATATTATTTCAGTTTTTTAAATGTTTTGGAGAGGTTCAGGAATTTTATTGGATTTTTTTTTTTTCTACTTGTAAAACAGTTCTTAATAGAATTGGAAACTAAGCCACTATCAAAATGAAAACTTAGCCTTAGCAAAGAAGAAAGTCTGGAAGAATACATGCACCAAACTGTTAACAGTTATCTTCCTTAAAGAATGGGATGTAAGTGAAGAGCCACAGGACATGAAAGAAAGATTTGACTTTTTATTTTATATATTCCTTAATGCTTATTTTTTTTTAAATGAGCATGCCTTACATTTATTATTAAAAACTAACAGTTATCTTTTCAATGTAACCTGGGGCATAAAAATAGGTAGATGATTATTTTTAGTAGTGAGAAAATGCATTCAAAACACTCTTCCCAAATCAGAGAAATGAGCACATGAAGCTCTACATGTGAACACCTGCATAAAGACAAGTGCAGTGTAGTGTTTGTTTAAATATACCAATACTGACATGCATACAAGTCATGGACACACCCACAGAACGAGCGAAGCACATCATTACATATCATCACAACATCAACCTGTAAGAACCCAAAGGATCAGTAATTACCTATTCACTTCCTCTCCCAGTGGTCTGAATGTTTCCTGAATTGCTTCCCAAACTTTACAAATGATTGGAAGGTGATAAGAGTTTTGAATCCAAATCTACAACCATTTCCCTTGCCCTCTATCTGATCCTAGATTTAGAGGTTGTTGTTATTAAGTGGTGGTTACGTGCCATGGAGTAGTTCCAACTCATACAGACCCTGTATAGGGCTTCTGAGGCTGTAAATCTTAGTAAGAGTGGTGGTGATGTGCCTTGGTGGTGGTTCCAACTCATAGCCACCCTGAATAGGGTTTCTGAGGCTGTAAATCTTTACGGGAGCAGAAAGCCTCATCTTTCTCCCGCGGAACAGCTGGTAGTTTCCAACTGCTGACCCTGAGGTTAGTAGCCCAATTGGTAACCACTAAGCTACCAGTAAAATTAGCATAACAAGGGTTATTATTAAAAATAAAAACCTCAAATTAAAAAAAAAAAATTTTTTTAATGAATGGCCTAAGGTTTGTAAAGGGGAATGCATAGTGCTGCTACATGGTAAATAGTCAGTAAAAGAAGCTAACTAAGGAGCTCTGGTAGCGTAGTGATTACGAATCGGGCTGCAAACCTCAAGGTCAGCAGTTTGAAACTACCAGCTGCTACGTGGGAGAAAGATGAGGCTTTCTGCTCCCGTAAACATTTATAGCCTTAGAAGCCCTAATACTGTACAGGGTTCACTATGAGTTGGAACCGACGCCACAGGTACATAACCACCACCACTCTACCAGAGCTCCTTACGGGCACAGAAATCCTCATATTTCTCTAGCGAAACAGCTGGTAGTTTCAAACTGCTCACCAAGTAACTAGTAACCACTACTCTACCAGAGCTCCTTTGCTATTAAGTTGAACAGTTAAATGTTACCCAAGGAGGGTAAAGAACTGTGAAAACAGAAGATTTTACATACATATACATGAAGTCCCTAATGAGAAAAAAATTAATTTTTAGAACTAATTTTAATAGGTTCTAGGTAACTTGAGTGATTCGGAGCAAAAGAAGAGGTGTCAAAAAAGAAAACTTTCATATAAAGTTCAATCTAAATAAGATTGAAGAGAATAAAGACACATTTTATACTCCCTTGTTAAATATCATATATATGTTGTTGTTGTTAAGTGCTGTTAGGTCAGTTCTGACCCATAGCAACCCTATATAGAGCTTCTGAGGAGCAGTTGGTGGGTTTGAACCACCAACCTTGCAGTTCAAACTGATCTTAAAGTCCAGCACGTTACCCTGCAGTGCCACACCTGGATTCCATATATATTTATATATATGTGCACACACATACAAGGAGCTCTGGTAGCGTAGTGGTTAAGAATCGGGCTGCAAACCACAAAGTCAGCAGTTCGAAACTACCAGCTGTTCCGTGGGAGAAAGTTGAGACTTTCTGCTCCCGTAAAGATTTACAGCCTCGGAAACCCTGTACAGGGTCGCTATGAGTCGGAACCGACTCCACAGCACATAACAACAACAACACACACATACATACAAAGGAGCGTCAAAAGTTTGTGAAAAAATAGAATTGAAAGATTTCAAAAAGAGAGGGTTTTTGAAGCCCTCTCATTGTATATACACACACAAACACAAAGAGAGGGGGATATATATATATATATATAAGTCCTGGTATGGCGCTGTGAGTTACATGTGCCAGACTGCAAAGCCCTTTGAACTGCAAGGTTGGCAGTTCAAGCTCACCAGCTGCTCCTCGGAAACCCTATACAGGATCGCTATGGGTCGGAACCGACTCGAAGTCTTAACAACAACAACATGTGTGTGTGTGTGAATATGTATATATATAAATATATATACATATACACACACACATATGTGTATATGTGTAAATAAAACTATTGATGACCAACAATTATGTATGAACCCACATTGCTTAAGTATGAACAAAATAAATACCATGTAAACTACTAACCATAAACTAAGCGGTCCAGGTTTAAACAATTACCCACTGCCTTGATATAGACGCTTGTGTTTAAACACACCTGTAATGATCTCTTCAGTTATCTGAGGAAGAAGCAGAAATCCTTCCCCACCCTCAACAAGACACTAGATGAGCAAAAGATATCCCTAAATATCTATAGTAACTATTTTCTTTAAAGAGTAACTAGTGTCTAGAAAGGAGGTAAAGGTCTTCCAGCTACAGCATAAAGTTTGTCCTAATTAGCACTGTGTGCCCTGAAATGCCAAGAAACTGCCTAGGATATTCTCTGGCAAATGTGGGCATAATTGTCCACCTCTCCCCCAGAATGCCCATGTGCCCAAGCACAGCACAACTTCTGGCAGCTATGGGTTAATCCTAAAAACTCCAAGGATCCAGACTGAGCCAGACTATCCGAAGAGCTCTGAGCACCATTTCAGCGGCAAACCCCAAAGAATCAGAGATATTTCTGCCTTAACTCCAAGGTTTGTCCTCTCTTAAGACTTTTTCCCATCGGGCTGGGTGGGGATGGTCTCTATCTGCTCTAGATATGAAACTGTTGTGATTTCACTGACTATATTTCAGCTACTACCCAATAATGGGGAGGTAAGGGGAGGAAGAAGGTGGGGGTGGGGAGAATGGAAACAGTTAATCACAAGAATAAAATAACCTTGGAGGGGGGAGCTGCACACGGGAAGAGGGAACAGAGTGTGAGATGACATATTATCCCTGTGGAGACCGGGTACATCAGCAGGAAGTCAAACTAACTTCATTTCGCAAAGATACAAACTTGCAAGCTGGATTTGTTTTGAATTTCCTTGCGTTTTCAGGTCTAGTTTACAGGGACTGTAAATTCCTGAAACTCCAGAACCAGGTGAGAAGAGATGCCGAAAGAAGTGGAGGGGAAAGGGAAAGACGTTGAAAGGAGACAGAATCTCCCGTTCCCTTCTTAAAGGAGAATGTTAAAGCCAAGGGCACTCCCAGATTCCCAGAAAAGGAAGTAACTGGATTCTGAAAAAGCGCTTTTCCCTACCTTCTTGTTGTTCTTGTTATAGCCAAAAGTCGGAATCCCAGGCCTGGAAGTCACAGATAGCAGCATTTTCTCTTTAATGTTAGGGAGCTGAGAGAGAGAAGAGAGAGAAAGGGAGGGGGTAGAGAAAGAGAGGGAGAGGGGAGAGGGAGAAGGGAGGGGGAGGAGAAAGGGGGAGAAAAGGAGCGAGAGGGAGAGAGATGTGGGGGGGGCTAGAGAATGAGCCTGGGCTGCTAGTTTACGTCACTAAGAGAAGTTAACCCAGAGTCTGAATGAGGCACTTCCACTGGGTCCTAATGCCCAAGATGTTTTTTGTTTTGTTTGTCACAAATTTATTAGTTTATGCTAGATTAAACGTCTTGGGTCTAACCAAACCTGACGTCTCAAATCTATCCCCTTTCCTCTACAAACAAATTCTGATTTTCAAGAATGTGTATGCTTTTCCTTAGATCTCAACTATAAGAAGAGGATTTCAAGCTTGATTTCAAAGGGGCTGCTGGGACTCACAAAAACTATACTGAAATAGAATGTGTGAGAAGAGTCTAGCCCAACCCCTACTTCACATTTACAGTGATCTTAATACATGAAGAAAGAGCATACAAAGTTGCACACCAAAGAGCAGAGACAAGCAAAACACAACCTGGAAATAGCTCCTTTCAGATCCTTGAATAGTTCTAGTCCTTTACTCCTTCGGATTCTTCCAGATTTGACTTCATACTTAAGGAGGTATCATCAGATTGGACTAAATCCTGAAACTGGATTTCTAATGGCTTTTGTTTTTTGCCAATGTGAAGCGATCAAGACTTTTAAATGCCACTATTTCCTAGCCGTCAAGGTTCATGAAGCTGAAACCATTACAAGAACTCACCAAACCTGGAATTTATGCCCAAACTGAAGTTCACAGAGTTGAGATGTTTGTTTCAAGTTGTCTCGGAGCTGTAGAGAAAAATAACCATTTAAAAAGCAAATGATTCACAGGGAAGAAAAATAAACATTCTTGGGAAAGAAGAACATAAACTGAAGAGTCAAGAACCTAACACAATTACAACACTCACCTCTAATCCTTTTAAAGGACTGTCCTTGTAGAAACACCTCAACAAGAAAAGGAACTTGTAGTAAACCAAGAATATAAGAATGATACCCAGTAACCCTTACCAATCCAAGTGGAACAGGGTAGTAGAACAGAAGCCTTTAAATCCCTTCATAAGACCATCTTGCTGCCATCACAGCTAGTCTCTTGCAACATAAATTAACCCTATCTACTTTACCACACCAGTTATTAAGCCAAAACTCTCTATAAAAGGAAGTCCTAGTCTCGATTCTAATTTTCCTGGCACCTTTTTGCCATGATAACGGAACAGACAGTACTAACATTCTGCAGAGTAAATACACACACATACCCCACCCCCAATCTCCAACTTTCATTTCCAATAGGACAGGAAGTGCCTGCTCAGCTCAAGGGACACAGGAAGGGTGGGAGCAGCCTCGCTGTGGGAATTGCAACTGAGATTAGAAACACAGAAGCCAAATGCAGTTTTTTAAAAAAAAAAAGAAGAGGAAGAAGATAGGTATCTCTCAGCAATACTGTATCTGTGGGAAAAAATTCCTTTTCTGCCCTCAGAGATTCTCATTCATTATATGCCAATTTATCCTAACTGTTTGGGTCCTTGGATGAATGTCTTCTCCCTTAATCTATCAATGTTGTACAGAAACCTTACTATTGAAGTCCTAATTCATAAAGGCAGTCAAAAGGCAGTTAATCTAATGTAACTTCCTAATTTTCTAAAAATTTTTATGTTTTTCATGTGTTGTGTTCTCCTGTTACATTCCTTAATTGAAAATAGATAAAACAATGGATTTTACAGAGACAGACCTGAGTTCAAATCCTGACACCATTGTTGTCTTTAGGTCAAGCTATATAAGATTTCTAATTCACACATTTGCAAAAGGAGAGCGATCAAACCTACTTCATTAACCTTTGGAATCAGACCTCAGTTCTGGTCTCAGTTCTGTCACTCACACTGGTGTAATTACTTCATGTGCCTGAACCTTACTTTTCTCATCTGTAAAAAGGAGGAAAGGAATAGTACCTACAAACCATACATTCATACAAACAAACCATTGTTATTACTGTTAGGTACTTGTAGAGTTGGTTCTGACTCATAGCAACTTTATGAACAACAAAACAAAACACTGCTTGGACCTGCATCATTTTCACAATCCTTATCACACTTGAGTCCATTGCTGCTATCACTATGCCGATGCATCTTGTTGGGGGTCTTCCTCTTTTTCACTGACCCTCCACTTCACCAAGCATAATGTCCTTTTCTAAAGACTGGTTCTTCCTGATTAATAGGTCCGAATTTGAGAGACAAAGTCTGGCCATCCTGGCTTATAAGGAGCATTCTGGTTGTACTTCTTCCTGATTGTACTTCTTCCAACACAAACTTATTTGCTCTTCTGACAGTCCATGGTACTTTTAATACTCTTTTCCAAAACCATAATTCAAATGTATCAATTATTCTATGGTCTTCCTTATTCATCTCTCCAACTGTCACATGAATATGTTGTTGTTGTTGTTGATGTTAAGTGCCATCAAGTCGGATCCGACCCATAGCGATTCTATATAGGGTTTCCAAGGAGCAACTGGTGAGCTTGAACCGCTGACCTTGAAGTTCAAATGGCTTTGCAGTCTGGTGCATTAACCCACAGTGCTACAGAATATGAGGCTATTGAAAATACCACCGCTTGGGCCAGGCACACCATAGTCTTCAAACTGATAGTTTTACTCTTAAACACTTTAAAGAGGTCTTGTGCAGCAGATTTGCCTAGTGTAATACATCCTTAGATTTCTTGACTACTGCTTCCATGAGTGTTGATAGTGGATCCAAGCAAAATGAAGTCTTTAACAACTTCAATCTTCTCTCTATTTATCATGATGTTATTTATTGGTCCAATTACCAGGATTTTTAATTTTCTTTACATTGAGGTTCATCTGTAACTATTTTAAGTCCTCTTCACTTTCAACAAGCAAGGTTGTATTATCTGCATATCGCAGGTTGTTAATGAGTGAAGACTCATTCTGAGGTCATGTTCTTCTTCATATACCAGCTTCTCTCATTATTTACTCATCATACAGATTGAGTAAGTAGGTGTATGGATATTATCCTATCACAGACAGCATTAAACTTCAAGATACATCTTGAAATGCTCTTTTTGATGATGAATGTGATGCCATTCTTCTACAATTTTTCATCCCAGGCATAATAAACCATATGATTGTCAGATTCAAAGTGGTCAGTACTAGTCCATTTCAGCTCACTAATGCCTAGGATATAGATCCTTATGCATCCCATTCCAGTTTTGACAACTTCCAATTTTCCCAGATTCATACTTCATACATTCCATGTTCCAATTATTAATGGATGTTTACAACTGTATCTCCTTATCTTGAGTTATGTGCCCCGTCAGCAAAAGAAGGTCCTACAATCTTTACTCCATTCACACCATCGTTATTGTTAGGTGCCATCGAGTCGGTACCAACTCATAGCCACCTTATGCACAGCAGAACAAAACGCTGCCTGATCCTGGGCCATCCTCACTATTGTTGTCACGCTTGAGTTCATTGATTCTGCCACTTCGCCAATCCGTCTCTCTGGAGGTCTTCCTCTTTTTCTCTGAACCTCCACCTTACCAAACATGACATCCTTCTCCAGTGACTGGTCCCTCCTGACAATATGTGTGAAGTATGAGAAACAAAGTTTGGCCATCTTGGCCTCCAAGGAGCACTCTGGCTGCACTTCTTCCAACACAGATCTGTTGGTTCTTTTGGCAGCCCAT
>NW_006408551.1:2580734-2585672 GCF_000296735.1 Chrysochloris asiatica | reverse complement strand
TAATTTGAGGAGGCAGCTCTTCCCCAGTCATATTTTTTGAGTGTCTTCCAACTTGAGGGACTGATCTTCTGACACTATATCTGACAATATTCTGGTGCTCTTCATCATGTTTCAATATTCAATATTCCGGTGCTGACAGCGTTCCACTGCTACTCATAAGATTTTCAGTGACTAAACATTCAGAAATAGTCTGTTTCTCCTTCTTACTATGTCTTAGTCTGGAAGGTACACTGAAACGTGTTCAGCATAGGTGACTATGTTGATAATTAAAATATCAGTGGCATAGCTTCCACAGCAACACCCAAGCCATCACAGTACAACAAACTGTTCTAAACCTAAAACCATAGTGAAGTGAAATAAAGCAATGTATATAAAGTCCTTGGTAAGGGGTCCAGCACTTGATAACTATGCAGCAGATGTTAGCTCCATGAGTCCTCATTCTACTGTCTGCATGTATCTCTCTGTGTATCACATAACCCAATTTACTGGTCTATAGCGAATATTTCCAAAGACTAGTATCTAGACTTTACTAGGGCAAAAGTGTGGAGCCCTGGTATGGCACTGTTAGATAAGCCCAGGACCGCAAGGTCAGTTTGAATCACAAGGTCAGTGGTTCAAACTTACCAGTAGCTCCTTGGAAACTCTATACTGGGTCACTATGGGTCAGAACTGACTCAACAGCACTTAACAACAACAAGGTATGGTGCTGTAGGATAAGAACTGAACTGCTAAGCCACAAATGCTCCTCAGAAACTCAATACAGGGTCACTATGAGTCAGATCCAACTCCATGGTACTTAACAAGAAGCAGCAGCAGCAGGCTAGGTAGGCTAAACTATGTAATTGGAAAATATTGAATAATAAATTTTAGGGATCACCCAATCTATTTTCATCTTTATCTCTCTGCCATAAGCAAACAACCTTTTGTTCTGATATTAGGAATGTATGGAAATGTATGGAACATCTCTTATCTCTATGGAAAAAAGAAGTAAAATAATACAGACTCAAAGAGCACTAGATACAAGACACATCAGTCCCACTTCTCTTCAAGTCCTACTACTCTAAGAAATAGAAATATATCTAGAAAGAAAAGTAAGACCTTATGTATTCTAAGATTTAACCCCATTTTCCCACCCCAACGGTAGATAGTACCATATAATAGAAAGATAAAGTCTATCTAATAAGCTTTCATATTAGTTCTAATTTATATGAACTAATACAAAAAATATTAGACAGGCTTGTTTCTCTAGTCTGTCTAATAAGTTTAGGTCCATAAAGTAAAATGATCCAGATTTGAGAACTCACTTGCCAAAGGTAAACTATGTCAAAGAACACCAGCATGATTGGAATTCATATCCTTCATTCTGCTAAGTATATTTGTGGGGTTATGTAATTTTATAGAAAAGATAGGGAAGTTAATAAAGTTTGAGGCTAGATGAAGGAGATATATGGAAGAAGTAAGAATCCTATTTCCTCCAGTGTGTTCATTTTGTCCATCCCTTTGTTTTGCTCATTATATTGCCCACATTTGTCTTAGTTTAGTCATTTCTCCTCAAATTTGAAGCGAAAACAGTAAAATTAGAGATTTGGAACTTCTCTTGGGAAAAGATGTATTTGTTTCTGTGATTCAGTGTAGGCTGGTATGGTGTAGTAAATTATTTACTATGTCTCTTCTAGCCTTAATTTGGGATCCTAGTGTGTCACTGTGGGCTAATGCACTGGACTGCAAAGTTGGTTTGAACTGCAAGGTCGTTGGTTCAAGCTCACCAGCCACTCCTCAGAAACCCTATACAGAGTTGCTATGGGTCAGAACCGATTCCACGGCGGCAGGTAACAACAACAACAGCCTTGACTTAGAACTCTAACACAGAATTTAAAATGAGCTATCAGGGGGACTAGGAAGTATCTCATTACCATAGAAGAAGAGCCAGGAGTGGAATGCATCCTTTGGACCCAGTGATACTTGTGCTTTGAACCTCCTCGATCCAAGGACAGAAAGCTCTGTGATACCAGAGAAGCATTTGAGCAGCATTAGCAGAACCAAAACCAGAGTTGAAGACCAAGTGGCGGGTGTCTCACCCCATGAAGCAAACAAAGCTGAGTAATGGAGTGCTGATGTGGTGCCATCGGATAAGCACTAGACCATAAAGTTGGTTTGAACAACAAGGTTGGTGGTTCAAACTCACCAGCCACTCCTCGGAAACCCTATACTGGATCTCTATGAGTGGGAACCGACTCCACAGCACTTAACAACAACAACAATTAGGAGGAAGCTGGTTTACAGAGTGGAGTGCTGCCAGGAGCTTAGTTGGTGGCACTAGGTTTGCTGACCCACATCAATGGAAAAAGGGGAAAGAAAAGACAGGCAACATTGGAAAATGATTCATCTTACACCCTGATAGTATGCAGTTTTCTCCTGTAGAAACAGATATTTCTGGACAAGAATTTACTACAGGGAATATCCAAACAAAAATTTTGGGACTATTCCTTTGCTAGACACTAAAAGGGTAGTGCCATACTTGTCTGTCAGACTCTGAAACTTGCTCTCTAGCATGGAGACACTAAAGTAAATGGAAGAAATGAGGAAGTAAAAGAGCTGAACAGAAAATTCCAAAGGGCAGCTCAAGAAGACAAAGTTAAGTTGTTTTTTTTTTAAAGTTTTTTATTGTGAACTGAGTGATAGTTTACATGGGAGAACATCAGCTTTACACCATCATTTCATTGCAATGATTACAATCTCCTCCGTGCATCACCATTAGTATTTGCTTCCATTCCCCCTCTTTTTTTCAGGGGGATGACGTACACAAAAACACTCAGGAATATATAATAATTTAAACAACCAAATGGCACATTCTGCAGGCCTGCTTCCTGTCTGCCAGCACTCAGTTCCTCTCTTTCCATGAGTCCAGAGTCCTCAGCTGCTCCCTCTCACGATGTCCTCATCTCTGCCTCCATTTCTGGTGTCAGGGCTTATCTGTATAGGGTCCCGCATTCCACTTGTGCTCTTCTTGCTTTATGGTTCTGGGGTCCTCTGTAAGATTTACTACTTACCTGGTTTTGTTACAAAACTTCTACCTTTAGTGAACCTGGTGGAGACCTGGTTGGCCAGCAGTTTGGCCAGACCTGGGACCAGAGTCAGTGACATAGCCACAGAGGACTAGAGTGGAGAGTGAAGCATCCAGCTGATAAGAAGAGAGAGCATATGCACAAGAACATCCACACTTGCAGATAATACCCACTTGACCTGGCTCCAATGACTGGATGGTCAGAGCTCAACCAGAAGAAGAAAGAAGAGGAAAAAAAGAGTAAGCTGATACAATTTGATGAACTTGACCTACACCTATGGATGCAGTAGCTCAAAAGAGGGAACAAGTCCTTACAGCAAGAATCATTCCCACCCCCTCCACACACAGAGTAGACAGGGATGGGCAACTTGGACATTGGCTACCCAAAATGGGGGGGCAGGAGGGCTACAGAGGCAAGAAGTGACTGGCTTACAAGCTTTCAAGAGGGAACCTAGAACCAGGGGGTCTGGAGGAAGGCAAAATCTCCAGTGAGTATTATCCAATCTGTCTGGGCAGGACTGATGGAAGGATATGTGGATAGAACTCATGTGGTACAATAATGAATAATTACTATCAGGACTGACTGTGAGGGTTGGAAATGTAAAGGTAGACATTTTGTAGCAAAAGGAAGGGAGTGGTTAACTTTGCAGTCCAGGAGCGAAGGGCCCTGGGACCAACAAGGGAGAAGAGCAGAATGCGGGACCCTACCCAGAGAAGCAGTGACACCAGAGATGGAGGCAGAGATGATGACGATGACCTGGAGAGATGAAGTGGCTGGGAACTGTAGACCCAGAGAGGGAGAGGGGCTGTGTGCTGATGACCAGTGGGCAGGCTTGCGGGGTGTACCATTTGGTTGGTTGATGATGCATGGCAGGGATTGTAACCAAGGCAATGTAACGATATATGATAGGATGAATGTAAAGCTAATGTTCTCCCATGTAAATTATCACATAATTCACAATGAAGCATTTAAAAAACAAACAAACAACTTCTACCTTTACAGTTGTGACAGTCACAATTAGTCATGATAACAATTACTCACGACTGAATCATAAGAATCTTATCCCCATCTCTTTTCACCAGACCCATAAACAAAATGAAAACTATTCAGTGGGGTCCCTACCTTCCTCTGCACACTCTTATACTAAACTCCCTCTTGAAAACTTGTGCCTTTATCACCCCCTCATTTTAGGTAGCCAATGTCTAAGTTGCCCGTCCCTACATACTCTGCATACAGAGAGGATAGAATTGATACTTGATGTGAAGACTCCTTCCCTCTCAATTGGTATTTTGTGCTACTACATCCATAACTATAGGTCAAGTCCATCAAACTGTAGTAATTTACACTCATTTCCTTCATTAAAAATTGGTGTTTTTTTTTTTTTTTTTGTCTTCTTCTAGTCAAGTTCTGAATTTCAAGCCATCAAGGCTAGGTCAAATGGGTACTATCTGCACGTTTGAGCATTCTTGTGCGTCTCCCCTCACTTCATATCAGCTGGATACTTCACTCTCAGCTCTAGCCCTCCATAGCTATGTCCTTGTCCATGGGCTCAGGAGTCCCCAGGTCTCTCCACACTTTGGACCAACCAGCCCTTCCTCTTCTCTCTGTCATCTCCAGGTCAATGGGAGTCTATGGAATGTGGTTGAACTCAGTCCATTCTTCATTGCTGCTTTTCCCTCTCTTCCACTCACCAGTAGACCAACGTGATCACCAGCAAGCTTAGATACATTCTCATGTGTTCCCTTTGAGTTTCAATCTTAGAGGGGGGTTTGTCCTGAAGGGACTTGATTGCTTGCCTTGATGGCTTCCCGGCGAACAACTTTCTTGTTCTTGTAGTAGCCATTCATACTGCCATTTTTGTTTTGGATTTTAC
>NW_006408551.1:2556977-2558908 GCF_000296735.1 Chrysochloris asiatica | reverse complement strand
GCATATCGCAGGTTGTTAATGAGTCTTCCTCTAATTCTGATGCCATGTTCTCCATCATATAATCCATCTTCTCAGATTATTTGCTCAGCATACAGACTGAATAAATATGGTGAAAGAATACAACCCTGAGGAAACACTTTTCCCGACAATAAATCATTCAGGGTCCCATTATTGAGTTCAAAGGATTGCCTCTTGGTCCATGTACAAGTTTCTCATGGACACAGTGAAATGTTCTGGAATACACTTTTTCCGCAGTGTTGTCCACAGCTTGTCATCAAATAGTTAAATTAACTATGCCTGTATTACTATTCATCACCGGGAATAAGCATATGCTAAACCTCTGGAAATTTTGGCCCAATCAAGTTGACACAGAACCCTAACCATTAAAGTCTACCCTTGTCAACTTGAAACCTATAAACCTATAAACAATATGTATGATCTTTAAATAAAGAAAATTGTAGTCATACTTGTGCTTAACATAATATAGTTAAAACACACTGGTCCCATTTTCATCTTATAGGTCACAAATTAACAAAGCAAAAATATTTGATGCACATATGCCAAGTGAAAAATATATATGTCCATTCAAATGTCCAAAGGGCACATTCTACAAGCCAGCTTCCTATCCGTAGGCACTCAGCCTTAATTACTCCATGGGCCTACAGTCCATAGCTGCTCTTTCTCCATCCTACTGCCTCTACCACCATCTTTGCTGTTGTTGCTTTTCTAGGCAGGGACCCCATGCTCCACTCATGCTCTTCCATAATGATGGTCCTGGAGTGTAAGATAACTAATCCCCCCTTTTAGTTACACATCTTCTACAATTACAGTTTTGACAATCACAAATGATCCTGCTAAAAATTACAATTGAAATTAGAAAATTCTATCAGTATTATTCTTCACCCCTTTTCACTGAGGAAAACTATTCAGTGGGGATTCTCCTTTGTCTCCTCATTCTAAAATTGAGCACATCCTTGAAAGCTTGTAAGCCAGTTACTTCATGCCTTTATTTGTTGTTGTTGTTAAGTGCCATCAAGTCAATTCTGACCCATAACAACACTGTATAGGATTTCCTGGGAGCAGCTGGTGAACTTGAACTACCGACCTTGCAGTTCAAACAGACTTTGCAGTCCAGCACATTAGCCCATAGCACCGCACCAGGGCTCATGCCTTTTAGCTCTCCATTTTTTTTTGCCAATGTCTACATTGCCCATTCCTATCAACCTAGTACACTGAGGAGACAAGGCTGTTCCTTGATAAGAGGAATCTTTCATTCCAGTTGGAACTTTGAAAAACTGAATCCATATGTTATAGCAGTTTTAGATTCGAGAGTGCCACAGCAGCCCAAGGCCAGAGAGTGTCATAGCAGCTCTTGATTCAAGAAAACGAGGCCACTCGGAATGGTGAAGCAGAGTTTCAGATTTTACTAAACTGGCTAGCTCAGAGGAACTAATTTCTCCAGATTCTCAGTGCCGAATGGAGGGCAACACAGACTTATATGGGATCAGAGTCGGGGAGGGGCTAGGGTGCTGACCTGTTTGAGGACAGGAGGGAAACCAGGGGGATTGGTCCCACTTGGTGACCTGATTAACATTGTAACTTGTCTCCTGGGTGGGGGCAGGGTGGGGAGGATTGGTCCTGCTCAGTAACTTGATTAGCATGCTAGCTTGTCTCTTGGATGGGGAAGATTGGTCCCATTCAGTAACCTGATTAGCATTGGTGGGGAAGAGGCAGTTAATGTGTCTACCTTTTCCTGTTTATTCCCACCTTTGATGCCCTTTGGGACCTTTTTCCCAGCGGCATCATCTAAATGTTGTGTAAGGAATGGTATTTTGGTATTGATTTGGATTGTTGGTATCCTTTTCAATTGATTACTGTTTAAATGACAGTTCATATAGCCCTGATTTCTAGTGGGAGGAGGCATGGAATGA
>NW_006408551.1:2543966-2555482 GCF_000296735.1 Chrysochloris asiatica | reverse complement strand
TATTTCCTCTCTTATTTTTGTCTTCTATAGCTCCATTTCTCTGTCCCTCTTTTGTCTTTATACTTATTATATTCTTTATTTCTGGGTGCTGCATGTTTTTATTTCTCTTTACTATTTTCTCATTTCATTGTGGGCTTTTTGTTTATTCTATTTTGTTTTCATATGTATGTATATGAGAGGGGTTTTCTCTTTACCACCTGACAAGAGACTACAGTCATGCTCATCCAGCCCAGCCACAACCTTACTGTCTGTAGCTCCACCTACCAGGCAAAAGCCAATACCAGCCCCTATACCTACCACATGATCAATGATAGACAGCAGCCAGCACCAGCCAAACCTACCCTAATCTGAGGTGCACAAATGGTGAACAACCACAGTGTACAAACTTCCATTCTCTAATTACACCCACAGGATACAGTTGGTGAAAGCCTAAGAACAAATCAACACATAATCATCAATTAAATTCAAATATGACCGACAACCCCACAACTCTCCCAAAACAACAGACAATTTTAGTTCACATGAAGAAACAAGAAAGAATGGCTCAAACAAATGACCAAGTTGCAGAGCCAGAAAACCTTTCTAAGGAAGAAAAAATAATGGAACTAACTGAAAAAGAACAGGAAATTAGGTACCTTCAAAGAATTGGCAGAAAGATCAAGGAAAGCAAGGAGAACACAGAAAAAGCTTTAGAAGAATTCAGGGAAACATTACAAGAACAAGCAGACAAAATAAATGCGAATTTTGAAACAATACAAAACCCACAACTAGAAATACAAAAGATTAATACTAAGATCTCAGAAATACACAATACATTGGAAGGGCAATGGAGTAGATTGGAAGCAATAGAAGCCCGAATTAGTAAGCTTTAAGACAAATCACCTGATACTAGTATGCTAGAAGACCAATCAGAAAATAGAATGAGAAAATCCTAGAAGTTATGTGGGACATCATGAAGAGGAACAACTTATGGGTGATCAAAATTCCAGAACAGGAAGAGACATCAAAAAGTACAGAGAAAATTTTTGTGCAGTTGTTGTAAGAAAACTTCCCTAGCATCATGAAAGATGAGAAGAGAAGCACAAAAGAAGTTGAAAGAACTTGAAACAGGATAGCTCTTAGGAGAAAATCACCAAGAAAGATTATTATTAACTGTTTCAAAACCAAAGACAAGAAGAGAATCCTGAGAGCAGTTCAAAAAAAAAAGTTATCTACAAAGGAAACCAATAAGACTAAGCTCTGCTTTCTCAGCAGAAACCATGCAGGCAAGACAGCAATGGAATGACATATATTAAACTCTGAAGGGTATTCTTTGGACTGAGAACCAACAATAGCATATAACAACCTGAGATTACCATACATGACAACACCACCCAGAACCTCCAGATATGTTGTTGTTATTCAGTGCCATCAAGTCACTTCTGACTCAGAACGATCCTGTGTGGGGTTTCCGAGGAGCCAGTTGGTAAGCTTGAACTGCTGACCTTGCACTTCAAACCAACCTTTCTGTCCAGTGCCTTGCAGTGCCATACCAGGACTCCTTTCAGATATACAAATACTTAAAGTAAAACAAACCTACAAAACTGAAAATAGGGAACTAGAGATATCAATTTATAATGAAGTCAACTACAAAACAAAAAGAGGTAACAGTGTAGACACAGAACTTATAAATGTCAAGGAAGTAAAATTTATTTCAAGATAAAGCAGACTTCTAAATAGGGGGAAAAACTGAAAAAATTGCAGGATTACTGTGATTAACCCTGAAAATTAATACACCTGCAAATCAAAATAAAAAAGATTTAGTAAACATCACATACAGAAATGAAAATGGAATGAAAACCCAAAAACAAAATGATCTCAGCAAAGAAAAACCTTTCTTCATAAAAGAAATAATCTATGATGTCAACAGGGGGGAGGGAAGAAGGAAAATTATTCACGGGCTAGAGGGTATGTTCGGAGTCCTGGTATGGTGCTATGGGTTAATGCGCTGGACTGCAAAGTCGGTTTGAACTACAAGGTCAGCGGTCCCAGCTC
Organism: Chrysochloris asiatica; assembly: GCF_000296735.1. Taxonomy (NCBI): domain Eukaryota; kingdom Metazoa; phylum Chordata; class Mammalia; order Afrosoricida; family Chrysochloridae; genus Chrysochloris; species Chrysochloris asiatica. Next base: position 2,553,448 of record NW_006408551.1, on the reverse strand, counting down.
AGTAGCTGCTCCTCAGAAACTCTATAAAGGGTTGCTATGGATCAGAACCAAGTTGATGGCACTTAACAACAACAGAGGGTATGTTAACATATGTTAACATGGGCAACAGAATAGGCAATATATAACAAGAGGGAGGTGAGTCAAGGAAAGATGAAGGTAGTAGAAGACACAGAGAAGAATGCAACAGTAAAAGTGAATAGAGGTAAATACTGTTGACTAGTGTGGTGCTGTTGAATCAGCACTACATTGCAAACCACGAAGTCATTGTTCAAACCTACCAGCTCTTCTCTGAAACTCTACACAGGGCCATTATGAGTTTGAACTGACTTAACAGCACTTAACAACAACAATAACAACAGATGGTATACATGGAGGGGATTGCAATCACTGCAATGAAGCAAAATATATGATTTGCTGAATGTAAAACTGATGATCTGCGCTGTAAACCTTCACTCAATTCATAATAAAGTTAAAAAAAAAAATGCTACCTACAAAAGACACACCTTAAACACAAAGACAAAAATAGATTTTTTAAAAAACAGAAAGAAATCAAATGATGTATTACATTAGGCAAATCTGCTGCATAAGTGTTCAAGAGCAAAATATATGAATTTGAGAACTAAGGTGCACCTGACCCAAATCCTGGTATCTTCTATTAATAGCCTCACATATATGTGAGGAGCTCTGGTAGTGAGTGGTTAGGAGTCAGTCTGCTGACCAGCTGTTCTGTGGGAGAAAGATAAAACTTTCTATTTCTGTAAAGATTTACAGCCTCAGAAACCCTATGCAGGGTCACTATGAGTCAGAACTGACTCCAAGACACACCACCATCACCATATGCATATGGGAGTCCTGGTGTGGTGCTGTGGGTTAATGCACTGTACTGAAAGTTTGGTTTGAACTGCAAGGTCAGCAGTTCAAGCTCACCAGCTGCTACTTAGAAACCCTATACAGGATTTCCTACACAGTCGCTATGAGTCGGAACCAACTTGATGGCACTTAACAACAACAGCCAACAACATATGCAAATGAAAGTTGGACAATTTATATGAAAGACCATTGAAGAACTGATGCATTTGAGTTATGGTGTTGGAGAAGAATATTAAAAGTACCATGGACTGCCAGAAGAACAAACAAATCTGTATTGGAAGTATAGCCAGAATGCTCCTTAGAAGCCAGGATGTCAAGATACTGTCTCTCATACTTTGAACATGTTATCAGGAGGGACCAGTCCCATCATGCTTGGTAAAGTGGAGGTCAGAGAAAAAGAGGAAGACTCCCTCAAAGAAGTATACTTTGGCACAGTGGCACAGTGGCAGCATCAATGGGCTCAAGTGTAACCACTGTGAGGTTGGTGCAGGACTGGGCAGTGTTTCATGTTGTGCATAGGATTGCTATCAGTCAGAATTGACTTGATGGCACCTAACAACATCATTAAGACCCAGAACTTCCTTAATAGAAGTCGCAGGAAAAGCCAAGGATACGGCAGCCCAAGGAATCCTGGAAGTTGAAGTCCCATTGATATTAGAACTGATAGAACCAGCCAAAATGATCACTGAAAAGAAACACCAGGGTTTCTAAGTAGTTCATTCTGGTTGGACACCCTACTGAGAATTTGCCTTTCTATCCCACATATAATGTATCAACACCCCCTGCCCCGCCCCCCGTGATTCTTTTTTTTATTTTTCAATCCAAAATATGTTTATTGGGATGGTTTCCCAATCATCTAGATTTGTGGTGCTTTTAGTAATGCTTTCATCTGAAGAATTGTCCTTCTGTAAGTCTTGATTTTCCTCCTGTACACTGACAGAACAGTGGAGCAGCCAACACACAAAACTACTGTTTGTGCATGGCTAAAGACCTTGAGATTTTATAGCATCCTGGGCATTTCACATCCCTGAAGTAGGAATTGGGGCTCTGCTCCAGACACTTCTTGTGTTTCCTCTTCTTATTTTCTGGAGAAGGATGAAGGAGATTCTTTGCAAGAGGCATGATGGCATGAGGAGGTCACCATCTCCAGAAAGGAACTCCCAGATGATTCTTACAGGTCCTAGCATGTGAAATATAGATTCTGATTCAGTATCTCTGGGTGAAAATGCAAATGATCAGCAGGAGGCACAACCTGAATGAACCAGTTTGAAATTATGGGTAAAACAAAAGCAAAATCACCCCATCTGATGGTTCTAAGTCAAACAACAACAACAACAAAACACCAAAAACCTTCCAACCCTAACGAAGCAAAGGAGAACTGCCTTTCTAGAGAACATACCAGAGTACAGTTTTGATACTTATTTTCTCTTGATTACCCTTGATAGCTAGTGCTCATACTTCGGACATATTGTCAGGAGGGACCAGTCCCGGGAGAAGAACATCATGCTAGGAAAAGTGGAGGGTCAGCAAAACAGAAGACCCTCAATGAAATGTATTGGCTCAGTGGCAGCAGCAATACGCTCAACCTTAACAAGGACTGTGAGGATAGCACAGGACCAGGCAGTGAGTCTAACTACAACCCTTAGTACTCATTTTAATCTTAAAAGGAAAAGGAAACAAGGTGATGTTTGTGATAGGGCCAAAACTGCCTGAAGAGATAACTCCAAGTACTAGATCATAATGTTCTTATAAAATGCTTCCTTCAGGGATGGGGTAATTTCCTGGAATAATTCAACAGTTACATTTTGGGAAGGGCTAGGAAGAGAGCCTTGTAGCCAGAGACTTTGGTCTAATTCCTGCCCCTGCTGCTTATTAGCTAGTTTTTCTTCATTAAAAAGTCCTAATTTCTAAGTCTTACCGAGTCCTGGTATGGCGCTGTTGGTTAATGCGTCAGACTGCAAAGCAGTTTTGAATTGTAAGGTCGCGGTTCAAGCTCACTACCTGCTCCTCGGAAACCCTATACAGGGTCGCTATGAATCAGAATCGACTCGTCTGCACTTAATAACAACAATTTCTAAGTCTTCATTTTCTGGACTTCAACAGAGAGAAAAATAAACTCTTTAAATAGTTGGCATAATGTGGGCACTCAAAAATAGCTGTTATTTGAGGATCATTCCCACCCCCTCCATACACAGAGTAGACAGGGATGGGCAACTTGGACATTGGCTACACAAAATGCGGGGGTTACAAAGGCAAGAAGTGACTGGCTTAAAGCTTTCAAGAGGGAGCCTAGATCCAGAGGTTGTGGAGGAAGGTAGAATCTCCACTGAGTAGTATCCAATCTGTATGAGCGGGGCTGATAAAAGGAGATGCGGAAAGGTCTCTTGTGATACAATAGTGAATAATTATTATCAGGACTGATTGTGAGGGTTGGAAATGTAAAGGTAGACGTTTTGTAGCAAAAGGAGGGGAGTGATTGACTTTGTAGTCCAGGAGCAGAGGTCCCTGGGACCATCAAGGGAGAAGAGTCGAGAACAAACGGAACCCCTACCCATAGAAGCAGTGATGCAAGGGATGGAGGCAGAGAGGGATGACATGGAGAGATCCAGAGGCTGGGGACTTTAGACCCAGGGAGTGAGAGGGGCTGTGTCAGGCTTGCAGGGTATACCCTTTGGTTGGTTGATGATGCGTGGAGGGGATTGTAACCATGGCAATGAAACAATGTACGATAGGATGAATGTAAAGCTAATAATGTTCTCCCATGTAAACTATCATATAATTCACAACATTAAAAAAAAAAAGCTATTATTTATATAATGAATCTCCACTAAATATAGATGCTGGGTTTGACGGTGTGGAGCTACAATATGAATGCTCTCCTAACATAAAATTCCTTAATGTGTTTCATTTTCAAAATTTTTTGTACATCACTTCTTTTCAGGGCAAGAATATAAAATGTAAGCCAAAAACTTGGGTGCACTTAACATTTTCATGTGCACTGTTTTATTTTAATGTTTATACTTTACAGACAAGACAAGAAGGCACACAGCCACCAAATAAATGGCAAGTGACAACCTAGAACCTAAGTATTCTAACCACCAACCTGGTGGCACCAAAGTGCGCAAGAGTTGTCTTGGCCCGAGATTCATCACTACTGCCTCTCAGTGACTAGTCCTGTGTTTTGCCCTCACCTTGCAGTGCGTGGTGGGTTCTGACCTTCGAATGACAAAGATAAAGAAATGGCCACCTGAACAAGGCTCATTCTTATCCTTTGAGCCCGAGGTGTCGCTCTCTTCTCTACCCAAGAGAATGTCTTTTTTCTTAACCCGCACCCCGTCCCTGTGTGTACTCTCTGGGCATCTCAGCAGCTCAGCCTCAGCTTTCCCGCCCTCGGCGGCGTCTGCTAGCACCACCGGCCCTTGGGGACCAGAGCCTGAACGTATCCAAAGACTTTTTTCGAAGCCCCACCACCTTGCTCTCATTGGCTTCTCTTTCTAAGCCACACCCCTAACCTCCCATTTTCCCCGCCCCCAAGATTTTTGCTTCCTCATTGATTGGACTTTGGTCTTGTCCATTCTGACTCTGACACTACTTGTTTCTCCACCCCACTAGCTCACCTTGGGTTCTCTTCTAGTGCTTGCACCCCTTCCCCGCCCCCGTCTGAGGGTATGGTTGCAACCTAGCTGTGGCCTCAGCTTTAAAAATATCAGCACACACACACACCCCATGGCCCCTCCTTTCCATCTCCTAGGCTCAGCTTTCCATCACAAAGCTCCCCCCACCTGGTCTTGTTCCACCTCCTCCGCCCACAAACCACAGCTCAGATGTCCTAGGTTCTTGGACTGAGCTGGAGGCGCGTTAGGGGGATGCGCTCCATGAAGGCTCTGCAGAATGCCCTGAGCTGGGCGGGCAGTTACTGCCGGCGGGGAGGCTGGGGTCACCTAAGTCGGAGTCCCCTCCTCAGCGGGGGTGTCCGGCACCATCTCAGTGAGGCCGCGGCACAGGGCAGGGAAACACCGCGCAGCCACCAGCCGCAGCACCAGGATCAGTAAGGCTTGGGGGACAGGGGCTGGGGCCAGGCTCTCTCCCACTCCCACAGTTGTTTTTGCTGGCTTTCGAGTTCCCTTCGTTCAGGAGCACACCTCTTCTCTCCTCTCCTCTTCGCTCACTAGCCTGCGATGCCTTTTCCTTTAGATTTGGGTCTTTGGGTACGCCGCGCTCGGGCGGTAACGTGCCGACCGCCCGGAAGGGCGTTTGGGCAGGCCGATCCTCGGGATGGTGCTTGTGCAAGGTGCGTACTTAATGGGGATGCAGTGGGCGCGGAATGTTGCTTTGTACACTTGTCTGAGTGTAGGGCCGTGTCTCGTCCCTGGTCGTGTGTATTTTAGGGGGTGCGTGGCTATGGAACAGCTTCCTGCCTTGGGTCCAGGGTATTTTGAGGTATCTGTATGGTGTGTCTGTATTTCTGCGTGTACTCTGTGTGTAATGTGTGATGCGCGTGTATTATTGGTGAGCAGGTACGTGCGTGTGTCGTTTGCGTATGTGCTGGTGTGTGCGTAGTCAAGGCTCCCTAATCTGTACAATAAGGTTTTCCCATTGGTTGTTGAATGGGGGAAGATATTCATAGTTGGGGGGGGGGGCGTCATAAGACGCAAACTTCCCATAACCGTTATTTGTGCAGCTCAAGCTTTCTAATTTAAAAGGTTCTTTTCCCTTGGGCGCATATTCCCCGACAGGCCAAGCCTCTATCACCATACTTGGTGGCAGGACGTCTTTTCTCCCAGACACATTCGGAGCTGAGCAGGAAATCTTGTACTCCTAACAACACCAATACAGACACTGCCCTAGCAGCCCCTGCCCTAGTATAGCAGGAACAGGAATTCTACCAAATGACATTCAGAAAAACATACACATTGTAATTAAAGTAGCTTGATAGTGACAAGCACTACCTCACCACCACTGCAGTCCCTGCCCTGACAGGAACAGACCAATAAGATATTATTTATTAACAATCATTATGCTGTACTTTTCCATCAGCCTCTTTTCAAGGAGTCTTGGAACCTTTAAACTTTAATGGATAAACTCTCCCTCCTATTCTACTCTCTATCTCAACTCCTTCATAATGACCACTGGAAAGAGAAATAGTGGTGGGATAGAAAAATGTTCGAACCTCTGTCATGGGTTTAATTGTGTCAACTCAGTTAAGCTATGATTTTCAGTGGTTTGACAGTGATGTAATTTGGCAGTTATGCAATGATGCACTCATCCCCATGATGTGATCTGAGGTGTAAGGCATAGGGTGGGATGCAGCCTCCTTGCTCAGGTCACATCCTTGATCTGGTGTCAGGGTAGTTTGCCTGCTGTGTGGCCCGCATTGCCTTTTATCAGGAGAGAGAAGTGAGTAGAGAGACCTCAATACTGCCAAGAAAGAAAAACCTGGGGAGGAATGTGTTCTTTGGATCCAGGGTCCCTGCGATGAGAATCTTCTAGACCCAGGGAAAGACTGATGCCAAAACACATGGAAATCTCCAAGGGATACTAGGCTCACAGAAGTGGAAAGGAGACAAAATTCCCCAGATTTGACACAGAGAGAGAGCCTTTTCCTAGAGCTGATACCTTAATTTGAACATCTAACCTCCTGAACTGTAAGGCTAAATAGAGAATAAATTTCTGTTTGTTAAAGTGATCCACCTGTGGCATTTCTCTTATATCAACATTAAATAACTAACACAAAATTTAGTACTAGGAGTAGGATACTGCTCTAACAGATAACCTTAAATGTGGAAGCAGTTTGGGAATTGGATAATGGGTAAAGGTTGAAAGAGTTTTAAGATGCCAAACAGTAAAAGCCTGTATTCCCTTGAAGAGACTGCTGGTAGAATTATGAAAGTCAAAGGCTAATTCTGGTGAGGACTCAGATGGAAGTGAGGATAGCTGTAATACCAGAGACAGTGCAGATGGCAAGAAGCAGCCACAGAGAAACACTGGCAGTAAAACCAGGAGACTGGCGTCAGCGTGAGGGAGCCAACCTAAGGAGCAAGAGGGCTGATGGCCTTTGAGCAGGAGGCTTCCTAGCAGAGTGGGATTCCTCTGGGAACTTGTCATCTGAACTAGGCTTGCTGACCAGAGAGCTGAACACCAGAGACTTACTGAAGTAGTGGGGGGTACTTATCAGTAGAGGCACTTATCAATAGAGCTAAAGAGCTTTGTAACTCTTGCCCAAATAAGGTAGAAACTGTACCCGAGAAGCCAAAGAACTAGGAAGCAAAAGCTAAAGTAATACAGAGCATGGGAAAACAGAGCTGCTAGTCTCAACAAGGAGTTCTGGTAGCAATAGGGCTGCGAACCGCAAGATCAGCAGTTCGAAACTACCAGCTGTTCCGTGGGAGAAAGAGGAGGCTTTCTGCTCCAGTAGAGATTTACAGCCTTGGAAACCCTGTACAGGGTCGCTATAAGTCAGACTCCATGGCACAAAACAACCATCACCACCACAGTCTCAAAGGGTAGGACCATAACCTCTGGGGTCTCAGTGGGTGGCTTCATGGCCTCTGGGGTTTAAGAGGGTGGGACTACAGCCTCCTAGGTTTCAAAGAATCAGATCTTCACCAACTTGGCTTCCAGAGTGTGAGGCTGCCATTCATGACTGCCAGGTGTATGAGGCTAGATCTGCTGCCCAAAGCTGAGGAAGTGGGTTTTCCATGTCCAAGAGACAGAAACTTGAACTAAGAGAATGGGGCTGCCCAAAACTGAGGGAGCAGAGTTGCCATCCCAGTGGGCCTGGAAGTTAGAGGTGAAGACCAAAACTAAGGGGTCTCTACCCAGAACCCAGAGAGAATAGCCAACACCCATGATCTAGAGGGCAGTGCCACTGCCTAAATGATGTCAGAGAACAGAGGGTTATTTTCAAGCCTTGAGAGCTAGTACAAATGTTTCTACTGTTTTTGACTTGCTTGGTGCCTGTTATTCCTTCTTTTCCTCTAATCTCTCTCCATTGGTAAGAGAAATGTTTGCCTTGTTCCAATTCTACCACTGTACTTTGGAAGTAGATAACTTGTATTCTAGATTCACAGATGTAGAGGAATTGTGCCACAGGATAGAATTTGGACATGGAGTTGATTTCTTTTCAGATGATAGGATGGGGTTAAAATGTTTTATATGTGGCAAGGACATGAATTGTGAGGTGGCAAAAGGGTGAAATGTCATGGATTGAATTATTGTTAAGTACCATCGAGTCAATTCTGACTCATAATGACCCTATATAGGGATTCTGAGGAGTGGCTGGTAGGTCCAGTGCTTACCCTACAGCACCACCCAGAAGTCCTGGATTGAATTATGTACCCCCAAAAAATATGGATCAGCTTGAGTGGGTCATGACTCTCAGTGGTTTGGGAATTATGTAATGATGTAATTTGGCAGCTAAGTAATAATGTAGTAATAAAATAATCATTCATTATGGTCTGATCTGATATGATCAGCCAATCAATTGTAAGGGTCCTGATTTGATGTTAGGGGCCCTAGGGTGTTGCCTGCATCACCTTTTATCTTTCAAGTGATAAAAGGAGAAAGACACTTAGCAGAGAGAGATCTTAGTGCCACCAAGAAAAAAAAGCCGAGAGTGAAGTATGTCCTTTGGACCAGGGTCCCTGCGATGAGAGCCTCATAGACCCAGGGGAAGCCAAGTGCTAAGACATGTGGATACCTCCCAAGAGATGCTGGACTCACAGAAGTTGAAAGGAGCTATGGCCCTTCCTCCAAATCTGACAGAGAGAGAAAGCTTCCCCATAGAGATGGCACTCTGAATTTGGACTTCTAGCCTCCTACACAGAGAGAATGAATTTGTTTGTTAAAGTATCCATTTGTGGTAATCCTTTTATAGCAGCACTAGATAACTAAGTCAATCTCTCTTACTTACCATGATGAGATGGGGACCTAGAGATATCTCTGGTTCCCCTAACATATTTCCTTAATCCAGTGGAGTCAAGTGGTGATGGTATTTTTAGGGAATTCCTGCAAATGTCCGCCTGTCTTCTAAGAATCTCTTGATAACCTTGGACTTGTACTCCCTGTGCAGAAGGGGTTGAAGAGCACAGGAGAGGAATGGGCTCTGGGAATGTGACCCCATAAGGGAAAGCATTCATGTTTCGAAGGCAAATGAGGGCAGCAGAGAGAGAATACCCTGTTATTAGTTTTTGTGGGTTTTGTTTAATATTTAACTTGATTGGTTTTCAAACCATTAAAGAAAAACCAAGATAAATACAACAGACTATAAAGAAGAAAATAAACATAATATTAGAGAGAACCAGTTACTACTGTGATACATATCCACATATGGTCTTCTTTATTCATTGTCCAATTTTTACATGCATATGAAGTTACTAAAAAACACCATGGCTTGGGTCAGGCACAACTTTGTCCTCAAACGCATTTGCTCTTTTTTTCTTTTAAAAAATGTTTTATTGTGAATTATGTGATAGTTTACATGGGAGAACATTAGCCTTACATTCATCCTATCGTATGTATATTGTTTCATTGCCATGGTTACAGTCCCCTCCATGCATCATCAACCAACCAAAGGGTATACCCTGCAAACCTGCCCCCATTCCCTTCCCCCC
>NW_006408551.1:2531838-2542458 GCF_000296735.1 Chrysochloris asiatica | reverse complement strand
TTGTTCTTCCATTCCCCTCCCCCTTCTTGTATATTGCCCCCCTCCCTAGCACCCAAAGGATCCTGCGTCTATTCCCTACCCTGTGCTCCACCTTCCCCTCCCTCCCTTCATCCCCCACTCACATCCCAGTAACCAGCAAAGAATCCTCCCCTCTTTAGTATGGGTTCTTTTTCTTAGTCTCTTATAGTAGTGGTCCTATGCAGTATTTCTTCTTTTGTGACTAATTTCACTCAATATAATGTCCTCAAGTTTCATCCATGTTATGTGAAAGCTTACAGCTTCCTTGTTGTTCTTCAAGGTAGCATAATATTCCATTGTGTTTGTTTATCCATAATATTCCAGTTTGTTTATCCATTCTTCCGTTGATGGCCACTTAGACTCTCCATCTTTTTGCTATTGTGAATAGTGCTGCTATGAACATTGGTGTGCATATATCTACTTGTGTTATGGCTCATATTTCTTGTGGGTAAATACCAAGTAGAGGAATTGCTGGACCATAAGGTATTTCTATTTCCAACCTTCTGAGGAAACGCCATATTGCTTTCCAGAGAGGTTGGACCATTTTGCAGTTCCACCAGCAATGCAGGAGTATTCCAGTCTCTCCACATCCCCGCCAGCATTTATTGTCCTCTACTTTTTTGATCTTTGCTGTTATTGCTGGTGTGAGATGGTATCTCATTGTTGTTTTGATTTCATCTCTCTAATAGCTAGTGATCGTGAACATTTCTTCATACCACATATTGTTTTTGCTGTTAAGTGCTGTTGAGTCATTTCTGACTCGTAGCTACCCTGTATAGGGCTTCCAAGGAGCAGGTGGTTGATTTGAGATGCCAACCCTGTGATTGGCAGTTCAGTGCTTATTCTACAGTGCCATACCAGGACTCCCTATCCATATATATACTATATATTTATTTTTATTGTATGTGTATAATTTAACAAAAATAATAACAGTATTCATATTCTTTAATAGACTCTTCCAGTTATGAGCATCATGCAGAGTAAAGTGGATGGTCAGCGAAAAAGAGGGAGCCCCCCCAATGAGATGGATTGGCACAGTGGCAGCAGCGATTGGCTCAAGCGTAACGCTTGTAAGGTTGGCGCAGGCCCAGGCAATGCAATGTTTCGTTCCATTGTGCATAGGTCACTATGAGTCAGAACCAACTCAACAGTACCTAACATCAACAACAATACTATACGTGGAGATATATATATGACATTGTCATTTTAAATGGATGTCATTTTGCCACTTAAAAATTTTCCATTATATGAAGTTGTTGTTGTTAAATACCATCAAGTCAGTTCCGACTCACAGTGAACTTGTATAGGGTTTCCGAGGAGAGCTGATGAACTTGAACCGCCGACCTTGCAGTTCATACTGACTTTGCAGCCCAGCGCATTAACCCACAGCACCATACCAGTAGCATAAATTATTTAACCAATGTCAAATTTAATTATCTCATATTCTTTTGATCCATATCGGGTCAAAAAGTATGCAGTTTTTTTAGGTGTAGCATGATTTCCTGCTTTGTTTCAGCTTCCAGGCACACAGATCTGTCTTTAAAGTGTTCCTGTGTACTTTCTTTCTCAATCATCCTCAGAATTAGATAGCTTTTATCTCCCCTCTTGTCACACATGGGCTTCTCTCCTCCCTACAGGCGCCACCATATAGGCAATTAACCTCATTGTGACCACCGGATTCACCCACAAATGGGAAGACCCTTCGCTCTCCTCCTGCTCCTTCTGACCCAAAATACACATATGTCTAGTCTATGGCAAGGCGTTTGAGAGTCTTTTAACTTTTTTAATGTGTTGTTTTGATAGGTAATATATTCATATTGGTTCAAAATTCTAAATGTATAAAAAGGTACACAGTAAAAATATTCCTCCCACCTTTTGGCCAGCATCTACTACTTCTCCCTAGAGGTATCAGTCTTACCAATTTCTTATACATACTTCCAGAAATATTTTGTGCCTGAATAAGCAAACACATATTTTTCCCTTTTGAACAGGAGTCCTGGTGTGACGCTGTGGGTTAATGCGCTGGACTGCAAAGTTGGGTTGAACCACAAGGTCAGTGGTTCAGGCTCACCAGCTGCTCCTTGGAAACCCTATACAGAGTCACTATGTGTTGGCACCAACTCGAACGGCACTTCACAACAATAATAACAGTACTATACTATATACTGTTCTATGATTCATATATTTTTGTTACTATTACATCTTAAAGATAATTTTATATCAATACCGCCTCATTCTTTTTTTATATACTGCATATTATTCCATTATGTGAGTATACTGTAACTTACCTAAGCAGTTCCCTGTTGTTAAGTGCCGTCGAGTCAGTTCTGAGTCGTAGCGACACTGTATAGGATTTCCAAGGAGCAGCGGGTGGTTTGAACCATCTACCTGTGGTTAGCAGTCCAGTGCTGCTCCTATAGTGCCACACCAGGACAACTGTTGTACATTTAAGTTATTTCCAGTCTTTTGCTATTACTAACAATGCAATGACTAACTGTCAAAATGGTACCCTATAGGTGTACACCTAAAAGATACATTCTTGGATGTCAAACTGTTGGGTCAAAGGGCTTTGAAAGATCTTAAGCTCAATTAGCTGTCATATTTGGAAATGATTTGATAAAATAATTCCTCTAAATCTGTTAACATTTTAATAAGAGAACTCTTGAAGGCAAAGAATTCTTCAGTATCTAGAGTTTTAGTTGCTATGACAAACCAGTGGGAGAGATACTTTGAGGTACAGAAAGTTTCTTGGTAATACAACTTGGTAATTCTTTGCTGAAGACCCACTGTGTGCTAGGAACTTTGCTCAATGTTCGGGAGACAAGGATGTATAAAACACAAAGACCTGACAGTGGAGAGAGGGAGGTACTTCTGACAGTGAGATGCTGTGTTATACCAGCAGCATAAGTAAAATCTAGAGGTTTGGAGAAGGCTTCGCAGACTGGGGATATTTGATCTTGGGGATATTTGAAGGATGAGCAGGACTGTGCCAGATGAAGGAGAAGAAGGTCGTTCAATGCTCAAGTTGCAACATAGGCACAGACCAGGAAGCCTGACACTGCCTGGGCTATTTGGAGAACCACCTATTACTTGGTATAACTGGAGGACGAGAACCTAGTGTGGGCTAGGAAAGGAAAGCTGGTGCCAGACTTTCAATAGCCTTGAATGCCATATCAAGAAATAGGCCATAACTTTATTCTGCTGGAGGCTTTTATTAGAGAAATAATGTTTGGGTTTTAGGAAGATAACTGGCATATCACAGAAGATGAACTAAGGAGTAGTGACAGGTAACATAATAAGAAGCCGACAATATAGAAATATGGTTTACTGAGTACTGTGGTTAGACAGTTTTTCACAGATTAGTATCTTCATTAAGCTTCCTATCATCCACATGAAGCAGATACATTATTTTACAGGTAAGAAAGCAGGATCAGCAATATTTAGTGACCTGCTGAAGACCACACAGCTATTAAGAGGCAAACGGATTCTTTTCTCTACACTATGCTGCACTGGTGAAAAGGAGAAAAAGGGATAGATTTCAAAGACATTACAGAGATAGATTTGTCCAATCTTGGTGACCAACTGAACATGGGCTTAAGGTCTGGAAGTTATTAAATGATTCGTTTCCAGTTCAGCACCCAGGTGGATGGTAATGCTATTAACCCAGACAGGAAGCACAAGAGGAGGAGTCAGAAAGAGAGGAGAGGACCTCAGGTTTAGACATATTGGCTCTGCGGTGACTGGGGGACATCTAGAAGTGAAAGTGTCTAGAATGCAGCTAAAAATGAAGGTTTGAAAGTTAGGATCAAAAGAAGATAAGACAGTAAGATTGAAAACTTCTCAAGATAGATGGAAAGTTATAATTACAATGATGGATCAGATGGTTGCTACATGAAGAAGGTACAGAGTAAGGATACCAGTGACTTATAAGCCCATGTTCCAGAAGAAAGTGCAGGGAGCAATTCTCAGGATCCTCCCTCCTTTCCTATCTCTGCCCCCAAATAGTGACTCATCAGAGAGTGGCATGCTGTCCCGCCTGGGTGATCTGCTTTTCTACACTATTGCCGAGGGACAGGAACGAATCCCTATCCACAAGTTCACTACTGTAAGTTGCTATCTGTTCGCTCAGAACCCTTATTCCTTGGTATCTCTAGAAAGTGGGAGACGGAGGGTAGGACACATATAGAACAACTAATGAGGATTAAGAACAACAGATAGCAGATACACAGTGGGAAAACTGAACCTCTGACTGAACCCATCTTCTTGATTTAAGACTTTAACCTGAGGGGTACGGAAGCCAGGTACCACTATGAAAAAGGGCAGGAAACTCTTATTAGCATTCAAAGCTGCTCCATTCCCTCCTTTCGTAGTCTCAAAACCCATCTGTTCCACTTAATATTTGTGCCACCAACTACTATTACTTATAGTAGCTGGAACTCAATAAATTGGGCATCCACTGGGAAAGATTATTGGGAAGAGATTACTGTTTTAGAGTTGATCTTACCAGGACTCTTCTGTTCTCCAAAGGCATTGAAGGCCACTGGTCTGCAGACATCAGATCCCAGGCTCCGGGATTGCATGAGCCAGATGCGCCGCATGGTTCGAGAGTCCAGCAGCGGTGGCCTCTTGGACCGAGAGCTCTTCCAAAAGTGAGGGCCTCAGAAACAGGGGCATTTCTCTCAACACTGTTCTGGGGGATCATACGTTATAAGAGCAGGGAGAAATCCAGGGGATCATAGAGTTTAACTGCTCCTTTTACTTGACTATTTATTTATTATATAAGTAATTTAAGAATGTTCATATGTATTCATTATAAAAGGTCAAATAATATGGAAATGTATGTCCTACTTCTCTCTCTCCCTAATTCCAGTCCCCTTCCCCAGCTGTATCATTAGTAGGTATCATCTAGATAATGTTGTCTTTAGAGCTAAACATGAATATATGCAAAAATCTACATATATGATGTAGGATTTTAAATATATAATAGTAGCATATTTACATATGTTTTTCTTGATATATATCTGTGTTATCTTTTCATATTATTACAACCCCACACTTTAGAGATGAGGAAACTAAGATTCAGAGAGATAAAGTGATTTGCTGAAGGTCATAGAGCTATTGGTCCCAAGCCTGATGGTCAAACCTTATTGACTCCCAACTTCTCTGACTCCAGAGTGAGTCTCATGCATCTTCCTGCCTCCCTAACCCAATCGTGTCTGGGATCCAGGTGTGTGAGCAGCAACATTGTGCTCCTGACCCAGGCATTCCGAAAGAAGTTTGTCATCCCTGATTTTGAGGATTTCACGGACCATGTGGATCGCATCTTTGAAGATGCCAAAGAGCTCACTGGAGGCAAAGTGAGGGCTAGGGGACTAATGAAGGGGTGAGGGCTCTGGGCTAGATATGCCTTGCTTCTCAGAAATTGCCTGGGGTTGCAATTCCAAAGCTATGACGGAAGCAGAACTTCTGAACATAGGGACTAGAGCTTTCTGTGTTTCTGGGGCCCTGTACATGTGATTCCTAGAGCAGGTGAAGGATTCTGGGGTTTTTATGGAGACAATTGGCATAGGAAGTGAGCAGAGGTGTAGAAAAGACCTAACAGATAATTAAGCCTAGGAACCAAAAAAGGAAGCTGGCCTCCAAATTTTCCTTTTTTACCTTCCATGGGCTTTACTGTCATCCCTACAAAACTGGGGCCACAGAAGGCATAAGACCCACTGGTACTTAAGGCTTAGGGTGTCTCTGTGAGCAACATGCTGGAGGGAGTCCATTGGCCCTACAGGAGCCAGAATTTTAGCTTTTTTTCTGAAAGACTCCTGACCCTGACCTTAGTTCTGTTCTCCCTTTCCACATTCATCTCTCCCATCATCTGTGTCTTTTCTCTCCCACTTGTGCCCAGGTGGCGGCCTACATCCCTCAACTAGCCAAGTCAAACCCAGACCTGTGGGGTGCGTCCCTGTGCACTGTGGATGGTCAGCGGTGAGCTGCTGAGTGAGAGGACTGGGAGGCAGGGCACAGGCACCAAGCAAAGGCTGATCCCTTCCATGACACGTATCTGTCTCCAGGCACTCCGTGGGCCACACCAAGATCCCCTTCTGCCTGCAGTCCTGTGTGAAGCCCCTCACCTATGCCATCTCCATAAGCACCCTAGGCACTGACTATGTGCACAAGTTCGTAGGCAAGGAACCTAGTGGGCTACGCTACAACAAACTCTCCCTCAATGAGGAAGGTGAGCGCTACCAGGGCTCAGACCAAACTATGGCTGCCCCATTTCCCTCAACCCCACCCCACTCCCATTTTAGCTTGCTTTTTTTTCTTTGTTTCTGGCCTCCCTGATTAGCCCAGTCATTCCTTGCTCCCCAGGAAAGAAATCTTCTTGTCTAGTCTACAAATTGTGTAGGCTGGAAAGGAGGCTGTGTAAAGTGGCTGATAAGACTAGTGGTTTGTATTTCCCCAGGAATCCCCCATAACCCTATGGTCAACGCTGGTGCCATTGTCGTGAGCTCGCTGATCAAGGTCAGTGCTACCCTACCCTAGCCTTCTGGAATGTACTGTTCTCTAAGTCTCCTTGTTCCTGTATCTCTCATATCTACCCAACTCTGCAGGGAGTCCCTTGTGGGACATGACTCCTTTCAGGGTCTCAGGAGGCATGTAGAAGCATAGCAGAGACCCACACATTACCCTGAGAATGTTAGTAAAAGGAACACCACTTCCCCCACCCTCAGTTCCCTGCACCCACCCATGAGTCTGGCCTTACAGAAGCGAGTAGGTCCTGACCTCTGCTTAGGACCAGGGGCCAAATGCCAGAGACAGGGGGAGGACAGCACCATTTGGTACTGATTGGCCACTTCTGGGTGAGAGACACACGGAAAGAAGGGTGAATGGCCAGGCCAGGGCAGCTATTCACGTCACCTGGAACTGTGAGCTGGCCTTGAGCAAGGGTGTCAGGTTGGCCCATCAACTGTAGGTCTCCCAGGGCTTGAGCAAGAACCTGGAAGCAGCGTGGGCAGCAGTAGTCTGGAGCCAATCACAGCCCCTCCTGGAGAAGGTGGTGTCAGGAACCCTCCTCCCTCCAGAGGCTCAGGTATCCTGTTGTATAGGAGTCCCTGTGCTGTTGTGTTGACTCTAGTTGACATGTGCAAGAATCAACGAGGCTGGGTGAGGAGATCAGACTGAGGCGCCTTCCTTGTTCTGTGATGGCTCTATCGTCAACCCTGTATCTGGGACTGGCTTCATCCCCTCCCCATCTCAGCAGGCACGATTGGACTTGACACTTTAGCTTATTTCCATTTTCAACAAAATTAAATATTTTAATATATGCAACAGACACCTTCATCCCATTTCTGTCACCTACTCTACTACACAGGGCTGGGAGGCAGGGATGGGCTAGAGTGAGGTTCTAGCATGGAATAAAAAGAATAAGGGTGGGAATCAGGTGGTGAGGCTCATGGCTAAGAGTGAGACTCAGGGATCAGATGGAAGGAAAATGAAAGGAGGGGTAAGGAATGAAGGCTGGATGGAATTAAGACTGAAAGTTGGGGTAAGGCTCACAGATCGTTTTTGGTTTTGAGTCCTGGCAAGGGCGGGCCTAGGCACAAACCATCACTCTGCCTGTTTCATCGCCTACTCAATAGAAATGGAACAAATCCAAATGGGTTGATTTTTAAGGTGACCACCTATGTACAACTACAGAGAGGTCTCAGTGCCAAAAAAATCATCATAAAGTGTAACATATTTCCAGTAGCAAACCACTCTAACTCTACTAGGTCCTTCTGACCCACCTCTCTGGTCATCCTCCTCCCAGGCTAGAATACTGACATCTCTCTCTCTCTGCAGATGGACTGTAACAAGGCAGAGAAGTTTGATTTTGTAAGTTCCCTTGCTATTCTCAGCCCCTGACTGCTTTTCTCCCTGGTATGCAGTCCTTTCCAGCTGCCTCAATGCCTGACTAACCCCACTATGGAGTCCTGGTGTGGTGCTGTGGGCTAAAGTACTGGACAACAAGGTCGGTTTGAGCCACAAGGTCAGTGGTTCAAACTCACCAGCGGCTCCTTGGAAACCACACTATACAGGGTCACTATGATTCGGCACTGACTCGGGAATCTGCTGGCCAGAGAGGGAAGCCTTCTCAAGTCCCTGCCCTCTTGGACAAGACTGGGATAGACTGAGAAGTTTAAAAGGGCTTGTCAGTGTGTTATGTATGTAGTAGGGTCCTTACTCAGGTGGGGCCTCCAATGCCCCTTCTTCTCTTGCAGGTGTTGCAGTATCTGAACAAAATGGCTGGATATGAATACATGGGTTTCAGCAATGCCACGTAAGGCCATATTCAGAGCATTGGCTTAAATGTATTGTGTGTGGTTTTGGAGGATTGGGGGAAATGTGTGAGAGAGTGAAAGAGAATCTTCTAAGAAATCCCAAGTTAACTTTGGCCTCCCAGGTTCCACTGAACCCTTTCATTAAGATTTGTTTACTTTGTGAAATAATTTGTTCCTTGGTAGGCAGTGGGAAAGGCAGCATGATGTCTCATGCCTAGGCCATTCCTTGCCAAGACTCTCAAAGCCAAAATGTCACTAGTTTTGGAATTTTTGTTGTTTTGTACTTTATGGAAACCTGGTGGCACTGTAGGGTAAGTACTGGACTGCTAACCACAAGGTCAGCAGTTCAAAGTCACCAGCCAATCTTAGGAGAAGGTTGAGGATTTCTGCTCCTGTAAAGATTTGGTCTCAGAAACCAAGATAGGGTTGTTATAAGTTAGAACTGACTCAGTGAGAATGGGTTTGGGTTTGTTTGTACTTTACTATGCTGTGTTTGCTCAGGGTCATAAGTTTCCTCCGGTACTACTGTTAGAATTTATAAAGGAGCTGATTTCATTTGACACCTGTCATATAGTCCCGTCTCTCAGAGAAGGTGTTTTCCCCCTTCTTCCTACACCCATTCCTCAAATTGAAATACTAAATTGTGTGCTTGCTTCAGATTCCAGTCAGAGAAGGAAACGGGGGATCGGAATTATGCCATTGGCTATTATCTCAAGGAAAAGAAGGTAATTGGGAGAAGCTGGTAGAGAAAGTCCCTGGGAATTCTGTGGCTGGTGAAGGGTCAAACAGGAGAGGCGCTTAGCTGAGATGCTGGCAGTGTAAAAGGGGCTGCTAATGGCCTGACGAGAAATGTTCTCCCTTCTTCCTTGCAGTGCTTTCCTAAGGGGGTGGACATGATGGCTGCCCTTGATCTCTACTTCCAGGTAAACATTCAGCTGGCCTTCACAAATACCAGGGGAACTTGTTAAAAGATACAGCTCTACGCCCAAGAGCGTGGTGTTTAGATAACACTGCATCTTCCCTTCTCCCTTGTCTCCACAGCTGTGCTCTGTGGAGGTCACCTGTGAATCAGGCAGTGTTATGGCAGCCACCCTCGCCAATGGTGGGATCTGCCCCATCACAGGGGAGAGTGTGCTGAGCGCTGAAGCAGTGCGCAACACCCTTAGCCTCATGCATTCCTGTGGCATGTACGACTTCTCTGGCCAGTTTGCCTTCCATGTGAGTGTTTCTGGCCCTGCCACCCATTTCCCATATGCCCTGGGCCAAGAAGAGAGGACACTGAGTCTCTGAAGCTTGTTCTTGCCTCTCTCACCAACTTCCACTCAGGCAACAGGCCTAGAATCCTGAGGGGAGTTTGTCAAACACCAAGTTCCTCAGCATGTAAAAATTATGTTTCACCTTCAGAACCACTCTTCTGGGGCCTTCCTTCACGTCTCAAATGTGTCTTCCTCAAAGAAGCTTCTCTGACCACTCTATTTAAAGTGAGCCCTCTTCTACCCTAATTCTGCATCACAACACCCTACGTCGCTTCATCTTATCATAAGCTATAATTATTTTTGTCTATTTGCTTCTATTTACTGTTTCCCACTATCAGAATATAAGTTAAATGAGGACCTTTGTTCTCTAGCACTGCTTCCAGCCCAGACACTCAATATTTCCTGACGGAGTTAACGAATTTAAGAGAGCAAGGATAGGTGTAAACCATTACTACCACTGTCATGTCGATTCCACTTTATAAGGACTCTAGAGGACAGAGTACAACTGCTCCCTGGGGTTTCTAAAGCAGTAAATCCTTTAGAAAGCAGACTCCCTTAACTTTGTCCTGCAGAGCCACTGGTGGGTTCAAACCACTGACCTATCAATTAGCCCCCTAACATTTAACCCACTGCACCACCAGGGTCAAGGTGGGTGGTGATCTTCCCCATGCAATCATTTGGGTTACCCTGTAGCATAGTGGATACGAATCGGGCTGCGAACCTTAAGGTCAGCAGTTAGAAACTACCAGCTGTTCCGCGGGAGAAAGATGAGGCTTTCTGCTCCCGCAAAGATTTACAGCCTTGGAAACCCTGTGCAGGGTCGCTATGGGTCGGAACTGACTCGACGGCACTTAACAACAACAACAATAACTTGTTTATTAAGGAGCTCTGGTAGCGTAGTGGCTATGAATCGGGCTGCTAACCTCAAGGTCGGCAATTCAAAACTACCAGCCATTCTGCAGGAGAAAGATGAGGCTTTCTGCTCCCGTAAAGATTTACAGCCTTGGAAACCCTGTGCAGGGTCACTATGA
>NW_006408551.1:2525416-2531738 GCF_000296735.1 Chrysochloris asiatica | reverse complement strand
AGTCCTGGTGTGATGCTGTAGGATAAGCACTGGACTGCTAATTATAAGGTCAGCAGTTCAAACCACCAGCCACTCCTCAGAAATCCTGTATAGGGTTGTTATGAGTCGGAACTGACACACCTTATTTCTTAAGCCTGTTTGGGGTACCTCCAGCTCATTCACAGGCTCAACTCTGTTCCCCAGGTGGGCCTGCCAGCCAAGTCAGCTGTGTCAGGAGCCATCCTGCTGGTGGTACCCAATGTCATGGGAATGATGTGTCTGTCACCACCACTGGACAAGCTGGGGAACAGCCACAGGGGTATCAGCTTCTGCCAGGTCAGTTGCTTTGTATATAGCAGGTACTTAATATTTGGGGATGAATAAAGTTCTCCTGAGCTCCTACTGAGTCCAGGGAGTAAGTAAAGTTTATCTTTGGCTTACAATTCTAGAAGTTGGTGTCTCTCTTCAATTTCCACAACTATGACAACCTGAGGCACTGTGCGCGGAAGTTAGATCCACGGCGTGAAGGGGGAGAAGTTCGGGTAGGAAAACCCTAGGTGGCTTGTAAGAAAATGAAAAAGATTCCTTAACAATTCAGCAATACCCCTTGGCTAAGGATTGAGGGAGGAGGGTCACAGGGCAGGGGTTCAAAGTCACAAGTAACTTCATGTGGGTATGACTTGTTTTTCAGAATAAAACTGTGGTAAACCTGTTATTTGCTGCCTATAGTGGGGATGTCTCGGCTCTTCGAAGGTACTTCTGTGACCAAATACAATAAAACACTCCTGGGTAAAGATCTCATTAGGAGGCAACTAGCAAAACACAGCCCCTGAGTTACTCAGGAGAATTTGTAAGTAAGTCAGAACAGGCGCATTCAGTTCTTACTTTAGTTTAGCAAAGGTTTAAAAATTATGTGTGCAACACGTGAAGGTAATTTTGATGAAGCATTTGGCCTGAGTAGGGATTGATTCCATAGTTTCCAAGTGAGGGCAAGTTTACATAACATCACAGGGCAAGTATGAGTTGTCTGAAAGCCAGACTTTTGTAACCCAGTAACTGCCTATAGTTCTAAGTGCTTTAGCTTTGAAGTCAGACAGAATGGACATAGATTGCATTTAAATGAGATTTTTTTTTTTTTTTCAAACTAGAGTCTGCTACATGGTAAGAACTTATTTGTAGTCATTATCATTATTAACTTGAGTGTTAAGGGCTAAGTCCTAGCAGGTAGGGGCCCTGCCTGAATAAAATTAATACATACCGGACACCTAGCATGAGTAGGCAAGTGACATTTCTGAACATGATCATACGCTCATCTTTCTGGTGGTGGACTAACAGTCTCACCTTAATACAAAACAAGATTATACAGGGCCTACAAATCTTGGTATGAGTCCTATTTTACTCTTTCTGGAACCCATCCAGACTGACCCTTCTAGTCTGATCACACCAACTGCTTTTCATTACTCTCAGGTTTGCCTTGTCGGCCATGGACATGGAACAGAAAGACTATGACTCTCGCACAGCCTTGCATGTTGCTGCAGCTGAAGGTATCTAAAAGGTTAAATAAGAGGGGATACCAATTATAAGACCATATGTAGCTGTCTAGTAGATTCTGACTCATGGTGGACTTTATAGGGCAAGAACTAGCCTTTAGGGTTGCTAAAGCTGTAAATCTTTACAGAACCAGACTGCCCCATCTCTTTCTCCCACGAGGCAGCTGGCGGGTTCAAACTGCTGACCTTTCAGTTAACAGTCAAGCTCTTAACCACTGTGCCACCAGGGATCCCTGTAAAATTCTATATATTCCATATACCCTTAGCTGGCTTGGCATTTCTTGTCTGCCAAGAGAACTCTCATCTTGTATCCTCAAAGTTACAGGGGCAATAACTTGTTTTGTCAAGATGACCTTTAGACTGTAGCCAGACTCTTGTTGGCTGTTGCAGGGAACAAAATAGGAAAAGGACTTTTTTTCTTGGTACAGACCCCAGCTGCCAAGGGTCTACACCAATATCAACATCAAAGGGTTCCAGATCTGTACCCTCTCATTTTCCTTCTGTCTGTGATCTCAGGACATATTGAAGTTGTTAAGTTCCTGATTGAGGCCTGCAAAGTGAATCCTTTAGTCAAGGACAGGTGAGTAGGCGTCAGCTGGGAGAGGAGGTGAGAGTCGGTATGGGTGGAGGGATGGAGCATGCCCAGCACTGCCCTCCAGTCACCACACGTGTATACAACCACCGTCCTCTTAATGGCTTCTCTGTTTAATGGGCTGTGTTCCTCTCAGGTGGGGCAACATTCCCCTGGATGATGCTGTGCAATTCAACCACCTAGAAGTGGTCAAGCTGCTTCAAGATTACCAGGACTCCTATACACCATCCGAGACTGCAGCTGAGGCAGTGACGGAGGCTCTGTCCAAAGAGAACTTAGAGAGCATGGTGTGAGCATAAGGCACATAGTCCCTGCTCAAGAAAAAGCACGAGTTGGCCATACACTTAACTCATAACCACCAAAAATGTTATGGAGAGTTACACTGCTTCAGTGGGTACCAAGAAAGTGATTTGGTGACTTAGGCCAGTGCTTTCTGAGTCAAAATACCCCATTCCATTGACAGACAGGTACAGAGAAGGGTCTCAGGGGACATTTGAAGAGAGCAACCCACGAAGTCTATGGGCTTCTTTGAGGTACAGCTTAGCCCACTCAAAACCACCCCAGGTTTATACACCCAGGTCCCTTGTCCTCTCCCCAAGAAAACCATCACGACTGGAAGACACTCTGATGGATGAGCTCAGCTATCACACACAGAGGAAGGGAGAGGAGGACCTATGTACCTAGAGAGGTCTGTCCCCATTAGCCAGGACATGCTGCTACTGCAAACAATTTTATAGACAGAGAAAAGTATTTTGTGCTCAAATAAACTTTAATTACACAAATAATTATTTTTGCTAAGCCCAGCCCTTCTCTTCCTTAGAGATAATCCTGTTAACATCACCATTATAAAGGTAGAAAAGATGGAACCATCAGGTCAAAGCCCAAACAGTACATATTTCACATACATACTCGTTTACCTCATCCAGTTTTCCCTGACCCCCAATACTGCTTTAGATTCAATGCAATCTGGTTCCAAGGGGAATGGGAGCTTGGGTCTAAGCAAGACCTAAAATCGACTGTGCAAAACCTCAGATCTCCCTGCAGCAAAAATGAAGATGAACTTCTCAAGAATCAACGTTTTCAAGCATTTGTTAAATGTCGTTGAGTCAGTTCCGATTCATTGGGCTTCTGAAAGTAGCTGGTGGGTTTGAATGGTCGACCTTGTGGTTAGTAGTCCAGTGCTTATCCTATAATGCCACATTAAGATGCCGTATCTAGCACTAACCCCCTAGATAATTCCCAAGTGTGTCTTCCCCTTTGGCCCTGATTGTAACTGGCACAATGATTTTAAAGGATCAGACAAGTGTCAGAGATGTGCAGATTAAGGCAGATGAACTCAGAGTGGGAATAACTGCAGCTGTGTGGGGCTGAGGGTCTGTGGCATTATGGGGCTGAGGGTCTGTGGCATTAAGGTACTAAGGGAGGACTGTTTTCTCACTGTCATACTTAATCAATAAAGCATTTATGGAGGGAGTCAAAGCCCAGACTCTGCATGTGATGTAGAGACAGTGCTAAATCACCGACTTACCACTCCAGCCAGAGGTAGAAAGGATTTACTCAGATTTGGTAGAGCTCCAAGAACATAAGTTACATGTAAGCAAGCAAGGGAGAAAGAGGTGTCAAAGTAGTGAATGAATTCAAACAAGGCTGAAAGACAACCCCAAAATTGAATATTTAAAAGGTCTGGGCACAGAGAGGCAAGTCAGGGAAAGCACACACACCCATGGTAATCTAAGAAACTGGCATGGTTTGGGAGTGGTGTGGGGGGGCGGGGTGAAGAGTGTGGCTGTATGCCTAACTTTCACAGGGCAGGGGACAGGAAGATGGTTAAGATATTGCACAGAGGGTCCAATATTCAGTTGGGAGATGCAGACAGCTTGGGGCAAAATTAAAGGCATTTTAGACACTTTCATCAGAAGACTGGCCAAAAACATGATTAAGGGTTCTAGTGATAGGCATACTAGAGACCCTCAGGCACCTCAAGCCCTGAGTGGGTCAGCAGCTCTCCATCCCAAAGGGCAAAGGCAGGTACTACTGGACCCCGGAAATCTGATGGTAGCGTGTGGACCACAGCGATACGGCTCACATCCACCAGGCTCAGCTTCTGGGCCTCATAGTCTAGCAGCAGTCCCACCTTCTCTGGCTGCCCGATGCCCTCAACTGGTGTTTTCTCCTTGACCAACATGGTGTGCCACTTGCGCTGGGCATAGGTGAACACCCAGGACCGATCATCAACACCGATGCAGCTATCCCGGGATATGTCCACATCTGCCACTCCTATCCGGAATTGCTGGGAGCGCTTAACTGTCACTTC
This sequence comes from Chrysochloris asiatica, assembly GCF_000296735.1. Classification (NCBI taxonomy): domain Eukaryota; kingdom Metazoa; phylum Chordata; class Mammalia; order Afrosoricida; family Chrysochloridae; genus Chrysochloris; species Chrysochloris asiatica. Next base: position 2,527,303 of record NW_006408551.1, on the reverse strand, counting down.
CCAGTAGTGCCTGCCGCTGGTGACCGCTGTGTCTGCCAACACCACTGCCCACTCACGGAAGCGCTCCACATTCTGGGTCACCTTGGTGGGCTCCAGTCCTACCAAGCCATATTTGACACCTGTGTTACCTCTGAAGAGTGCCAGGCTGCTGTGGGCGGTTTTTTCTTCCAGTTTGAAACTGATGCCTGTGAGCAGAGCAAAGAGACTAGATAGGCAGGGGCCAGAACCCTAGAACTACAATAATCTAAGGCAATCAGTCATGCATTAACAAGTCAACAGTGGGTAACAGAGTGGGGTGAGGATGAGAGGGTCGCTTTTGTATGGACAGCCCCAGAGGATGAGAAGCTTGGATTGCGGAAACAAAGTGATTGAAAGGAATTAGATAATTCCCCAGGTTTGGAATACTGAAACCAACGCAAACAGGGAAGAGGGTAGACTGGGACGGCTGAAGTTGCTTCTCGGAGCATCCACCGAGAACAGATGGAAATCTCTCCATTCTGGAGGCTAAAAAGGATAAAGAAAAGGTAACTGTACCTCTCCGGGCTTCCACAGCAGCAATCCCCAATCGTTTGGCTCCCCAGCTGCACAGGCGCAAAGCACCGGCTAAGGGCAGCGCCATTTTACACCAAGGATGAATAGACCACGCCCCCAGCTCCAGGCCGCGCCATCAGCTCCACCAGCTACCCTCGCACGTGGTCCGCGGGAGGCGGCCGCGCAGTGTGATGACATCACGACCCCCTCACCCAGCTGGAAATCTCCATTTTAGCAATTTCTTCCTGGCGGTTTTACGCCTTGGAAAAATGCTGTTTCATTGTGCTTGCATTTGAACTAAATAGGGCCTTTAGGGATATGGGTAGAATGATGGTTAAAAGTACTTATCTGAGTTTTCTTTCTTGTAAAATAGAAATCATATCTAGCCCTTAGATATGATTATCCCACAGCCCTTAAGTGCTGTGGCGTCGATTCGGACTCTTAGTGACCTTGTACGGGGTTGCCAAAGAGTTGCATATGGGCTTGAATTAACAACGTTGTGCTGATCTTACGGCGCCACACTAGGAGTCCTTTCTTCTTCTTGTTAAGTGCTGTTGAATCGGTTATGATTCAGCAACCCTGTTTAAGTTTTCCGAGGAGTAGCTGGTGAGTTTGAACCGCCCACCTTACAGTTCAAACCGACCTTGCAATCCAGTGTATCCTACTAAAACTACGGCACATCTGTTGTAGTTGTTAAGTGCTGTCGAGTCGGTTCCGGCCCATAATGACCCTGTATAGGATTTCCAAAGATCAGTTGGTGAGCTTGAACCACTGACCTTGCGGTTCAAACTGACTTTGCAGTCCTGTGCATTTACAGCAGCGCCACAAAAGGACTTAAAAAAAAACTTTTAGGACCTATTAAAAACAATAAAACCTTAACAATTAATAGGTCAACTATTAGTGAGAAAAACATGAGAGATGTATGCAATCGGCCAGTCAGTTCTAGAGTACCAATATTGCAAAGCAGTTTGTTGCTTATGTTATTTACAATCTTATGACAAAAAAAAAAAATGTACAGCTTTTTTGAAGGGTATGATACAGAAGAAAAAGTCACATGGAATAAATAAAAATTACATCGGTCTTAGGAAAAACAAATTTTTAAGCTAAACATCTACCATCTGTTATTTCAAAGTTGAGTGGTAAGTGCTGGAGGCAGTCAGTTCTCAACTCTGCCACACTTAATAGGGTTTCTAAGGACCAGCTGGTGATTTTGAAATCCTACAGTATCAAGAAGTGACATTCTTGAGTGATAAAACACCCAGAAGCCTTGGAGAATTGTCTAGGCTTCTGGGAAGTTGTTTAGTTTTAACAGTATGTGGTACAGTGAATTATTTACTGTCTCTCCTACCCATGTTG
>NW_006408551.1:2523629-2524521 GCF_000296735.1 Chrysochloris asiatica | reverse complement strand
CATGGAACAAGTAAAACTGAGTGCCTTGGGGCAAGAGGTTGTGGTGTAGAGTGCCTCTAGGCACTTAATTGGAGGAGCTAGGCTTGCTGATCCTTGGAGCTAGAGATGAGCGCTTTCTGGCTGAGGCTTACAATGGAGTGGAGTGTTATTTGGGCATTTGTCAGCAGTACTTAAAAGAGCTTTGTAATGTTGTCTGAACAGGGCAAAGGTCAGGACAAGAGAAACTGTCCTGTGGGCACGGCAGAGAAACTGTCCTTACGAAAAATCTGTATCCTGAACATTTTCTGATCCTCCAGTGTAACTTGTTAACTTACCTAACATGTCCTATAACTGTGAGTATGGTGTCTGAGTTCTACATAACTGAGCAGAGTACTGTGGGAAGGATGGTGCCATTTTCAGCACAGTCTGTAGGAACCTAAAATCTAACCAAAAATTCTTCCTCACTTCGAAGTTCTAACCACCATTCCAATGAACATGGACCTATTTGGGGTTTTCTTGTAATGTGGCAACATAGTAGCTTCTAAACTGGTCTCCCTGCCTGCTTCTAATCCAATGTCCATGCCACAAATCAGAGTGATATTTCTAAATCACAAATCTGATTATGCCACTTCCTTGCTTAAATTCTTTAATGTGCCTATATTTCTGTTAGGATGAAGTCCCAATTTCCTTACGTGTCCATAAGGCTTTACGTGATATGGCTGGTGTGTGCAATATTCATTCTTTCCCACAAAACAGTTCCAGTTCCAAGGATCTATGGTCTAGCTTAGGGGTGAGGAACTTTTTTTCTGCCAAATGTATAACATCATTTGTGAGCCAAACAAAATTATCAACTTAAAATTTTGGTCTGGAGTCCTGGTGTGGTGCTATAGGATAAACATAGGACTGCAATGTC
>NW_006408551.1:2519638-2521243 GCF_000296735.1 Chrysochloris asiatica | reverse complement strand
CAAACGTGCTGCACAAGACTTCTTTAAAGTGTTCAAAAGCAAAGATAGCAATTTTAGGAGTAAGGTGCACCTGGCCCAAGCCATGGTATTTTCAGTAGCTTTTTATGTATGTGAAAGTTGGATAGTGAATAAGGAAAACCGTAGAAGAATTGATGCATTTGTGTTATGGTGCTGCAGAAGGTTATTGAAAGTACCATGGACTGCCAGAAGAACAAACAAACCTGTGTTGGAAGAAGTACAGTCAGATTGCTCCTTAGAAGCCAGGTTGGCAAGACTTTGTCTCTCATACATCAGATGCATTTATTATCAAGCAGTATAAAGTGGAGGGTCAGTGAAAAAGAGGAAGACCTCCCTCCGCCAATGGGATGGATTGGCACAGTGGCAGCAGCAATGGGCTCAAGCATAACAGTTGTGAGGATGGTGCAGACCAGAGAAGTGTTTCCTTCTATTGTGCATAGGGTCGCACAGACTTGACAGCACCTAACAACAACTATGTGTACTAGGACTTCAGGTGAGAGAAAATACAATCTCATCTCCTGTCTCCCTAACCTTGCATCCTGACTTCTAAGATCTATAGCCCTTTCTTAACACTGCCTGAAAAACAGTATTCTTAGATACTCCCTTTTTCTTCTCAGCCAGCTGAAGACCTCATCTAATGTCTTCTGTCTATGAATGGATTGATGCTCTTGAGTATCTCATCTACTCTGGTGGACTCCACTATCATCAGTTGAAGAAAAACCCTGCCATTCCCTAAACTCATTTTTGACTCCTGAGTTCCAGATCTGTATATCCAACAGCTTATTGTTTTTCTATTTATATGTTCTCCCAGTCACCTCAAATTCAGTATGTCCAAAACTAGCCTTATCTTCCCACACAAACTTCCTCAGCCTCCTAGATTCTCTGATTCATTAACCCAGATCCATCCAGTTGTCCAAGTCAGAAACCTAAGAATCCTTGATTCTTTGTATTCCTTGTCTTCCATAGTATTTATAATTGAATCCCTAGCATGGTATTTTCCCCTTGAACTACTGTATCAGCTTTCTAAAGGGTCTTCCCATTCTCTCCAGTTTGGCTTTGGGACATTTTAAGACGCAGAATAAACAGCTGCATTAACTCACCATTAAACTGTGAATTCGTATTAGGGATTAAGTCCTTTGTTCTTTGTGCCTCAAGGGCCCAGAATTCCCCTTATCATTGTTGTTGTTGTCAGGTGCCATCGAGTCAGAAACGACTCATAGCCACCCCATGCACAGTAGAATGAAACAATGTCTGATCCTGGGCCAACCCCACCACAGTTGCCACACTTGACGCCATCAGTGATGCCACCAGGCTGATCCATCTCATTGGAGGTCTTCCTCTTTTTCTCTGACCCTCCATCTTACCCAGCACGACATCCTTCTCCAGCGACTGTTCTCTCCTGACGATATGTCCAAAGTATGAGAGACGAAGCTTAGCCATCCTGGCCTCCAAGGAGCACTCTGGCTGTACTTCTTCCAAAATAGATCTATTAGTTCTTTTGGCAGTCCATGGCACTTTTAGTATTCTCCTCCAACACCACAACTTAAAGGCATCAATTCTTCTACAGTCTTCCTTATTCACTGTCCA
>NW_006408551.1:2516463-2518358 GCF_000296735.1 Chrysochloris asiatica | reverse complement strand
AGCTTGAGAAATGCTGACCGTGTTCTTCCCTTTTGGTTTTCTAGTTCTAAATCTTTGCATATTTTATTGTAGTACCTGGTTTTGTCTTCTCGAGCTGATCTTTGAAATTTTCTGTTCAGCGTTTGGACCTCTTCAATTCTTCTATTTGCTTTAGCTTCTCTACGCTGGAGAGCAAGTTTCAGTCTCCTCTGACATCCCCTTATCATAGAGTATGCTTATTCTTTTGGAATGACTAAATGAATGAGCATAAAGGGGCCTATGTGTACATTCTTACAGTGTAATGGCACAATCTTTCCACCAGAGGACAACCTGGTCAAGCCTTTTCACCCTGTCTAACTGGAGGGAGTCCTGGTATGGAGCTGTGGATTTATGTGCTGGACTGCAAAGTCGGTTTGAACTGCAAGATTGGTGGTTCAAGCTCACCAGCCTATCCTTGGAAACCCTATACAGGGTTGCTGTGGGTTGAAACTGACTCAGTGGTTCTTAATAACAACACTGAGGAGAGTGGTTTCTAAACCTTTGAAGTCTAGAAGCAAAGAACTTGGAGATTTTTCTTAGAAAAGTCTTGCTGTCAGTACTTAATAACATTGAGGTAGTAATGAGAAGCTTCCAGAATGGCGTTTCTATAGGACTTCTCCATTCCATCCTAGCCTGTGAGAGCTGAAGCAATCACTGTATATCCTTCATGCTGTCACTTGGATAACTTACCTGGGATCTTGTTACTTAAATGGCTTGCCTATCATTTCTTGCACTATTTCACTCTTGCAGGCCGATTGTCCATCTGATGTAGTTTGTTTGATGGTAAGTGCCACTGAATCGGTTCTGACTCATAGCAACCCTGTATAGGGTCTCCAAGGAGCAACTGGTGAACTTGAACCACCGACCTTGCAGTTCAAACCAACCTTGCAGTCTAGCGCATTAACCCACAGCGCCACACCAGGATTCTATCTGATAAACTCACCCTTTTCATTTAGATGATTTGCCTTCTTTGTTGCTAAAAAGCAAATACTTCTGTGCATTTCCATACATAATGATTGGTAGGAATTTACTTGGCAGGCAAGAGGGGAAAAAACAATCTAGGCAAAGGGAACAGCTTAAGCAAAAGCACAAGAAATATAATATTGGTCTCCTACTGGGAGATAAGGAGAGCAATTGGAAGCGTTGAGACTGGATTATGAAATATGCCATGATAGGGAATTTAGGCTTTGAATTTCAGGCATTCAGGAGCTGTTGAAAGATTTAAAACAGGACAATAACCAGTTATAGATGCTTTCATACTTCATAAAGTTGACAGCAACAAAGAGAATGAATCAGAGGAAATGAGACTAGAAAGGAAGACAGGGCGAGAAGTCACTAGAGTTCTCAGGTCAGACATGGTATATGGCCTAGCTATCTAACAGAGTTGGTGGCACTTTAGTGACTGACTAGATCGGAATGAGGACGGGAAGGAATTAAAGCTGATTTTTAAGTTTCTGATTTAGTGAGGGTATTATCCCAAAGAGAATATGGATATAAATAAAGTTCAAGGGAGAAGAGGACATAAATGAAGTCATCCAAGGAGGGGGTGTGACTAGAGTAAGTAGGGAATAAATTCAAGGTGTAACCCAAGGGAATATCAATATGTGAGCTGACACATATAAAGTGCTTAGGTTCTGATTCATCATGTGCACTTGTTTGCCTACCTTCAGGTTGTTTCTGACTCCTAGAAAAGGAAGGGGAGAAGAAGGCAAGAACAGGATGGGCCAGTCCCTTTATTACTTTATTCCTTGGATCATCCCATTTCTAATGTGTTGGGACCCTAGCCTGATCCAAGTGCTAATTGGAGCCCTTAACTACAGATTGGAGAGGGGTGATGCACTCAGCTCTCTGTGATTGTTCTAGACTTTGCCAGGAGT
>NW_006408551.1:2515225-2516337 GCF_000296735.1 Chrysochloris asiatica | reverse complement strand
AAAGGGGCTGCTGTGCTAGCTTGTCTTGTCTTGCTGAAACTGTCCACACAATTGAGCTGGGTTCCATGTTGACCTGGTATTCTGTGTATGGGGTTGTAATCGATTCCAGAGGTGGTGGAAGCAGAAATGAATGATCACCCAGCTCCTGAGGACCATGTCTCTATTCACCCACATTGAAATGGTGGAAAGGATGCTCAATACTTGATAATAATAAATTATGTTTGTGAAAAAACCAAAAACAAAAACCACCAACCATTCCTCCCACAGCCCATTCTATTTACCTGGGTTCAATAATTCATTGCAGTGGCCATATAGAACTCAGACCCCACACTCACAGTTATGGGAACTATTTAGGGAAGTTAACAGGCTACAATTTAGGTTCAGAAATTCCCAGGGCACAGTTCTTCCAGTCAGGACAGCCTCTCTTCTGCTGTGCCCACAGGTAGGCCTCTCTATGACCCTCAGATCCTTGGCCTGGCCTCCACTCTTCCCTGCCAATGTTACAAAGCTCTTTTAGGATTGCTGATAAGTATCCATAGGGCACACAACTCTACCATAACCTTCAGCCCAAAGGCACTTGTCTCTAAATCTGTGAGTCAGCAAACCTTGTTGTTGTTTTTAGGTGCCGAGTCAGTACCGACTCATAGCAACCCTATGCACAACAGAACGAAACACTGTCCGGTCCTGGAACAACCTCACCATCATTGCTACATTCAAGCCCATTGATGCTATTACTGTGCCAATCCATCTTGCTGGGGGTCTTCCTCTTTTTCTCCAACCCTCCACTTTATATCCTGCTCCATGTGACTGGTCCCTCCTGATAATACGTCCGAAGTATGAGAGATGAAATCTGGCCATCCTGGCTTCCAAGGAGCACTCTGGCTATACTTCTTCAAACGTAGATCTATTTGTTCTTTGGAAGTCCATGGTACTTTCAATATTCTCCTCCAACACCATAACTCAAATGCATTAATTCTTCTACAGTCTTCCTTATTCGCTATCCAACTTTTTCATAGCATGGATCAGGCACACCTTAGTCCTCAAACTGACATCTTTGTTCTTCAATGCTTTAAAGAGGTCTTATGCAGCAGATTTGCCCAGTGCAATGCTTC
>NW_006408551.1:2492048-2503160 GCF_000296735.1 Chrysochloris asiatica | reverse complement strand
GTAAGTGTGGGTGTTCTTGTGCATATGCCTTCTCTTCTTATCAGCTGGATGCTTCACTTTCCACTCTAGTCCTCTGTGGCTATGTCACTGACTCTGGACCCAAGAGTCCCCAGGTCTTGCAACACTGCTGGCCAACCAGGTCTCCACCCGGGTTCACAGGAGTCTATTGAACGTTGTAAGGCTTAGCTCGCAGCTTCATTGATGTTTTTCCTTCACTTCCCATTATCCATGACGACATATGCTACATCTTGAAATGGTTTAACATCAACCATTTCTTTTTGGTACAGTGATTCTGTGTATTCCTTCCATCTTCTTTTAATGCCTTCTTCACCATTCAGTATTTTGCCCATAGAATCTTTCAATACTACAAATCGAGGTTTTAATTTTTTCTTCAGTTCCTCCAACTTGAGAAATGCTGAGTGTGTTTTTCCCTTTTGATTTTCTAATTCCAGGTCTTTGCACATTTTGTTATAATATTTGACTTTGTCTTCTCAAGCTGACCTTTGAAATTTTCTGTTTGGCTCTTGTACCTCCTCACTTCTTCCATTTTCTTTAGCATCTCTATGCTGGGGAGCAAGTTTCAGAGTCTCTTCTGACATCCAATTTGGTCTCTTCCTTCTCTCTTGTCTTCTCAATGAACTTTTGCTTTCTTCCTATATGATGTTCTTGATGTCATACCACAATTATTCTGGTCTTTGATCTTTAGTGTCTCTTGCATCAAATCTGTATTTCAGATGATCTCTCGATTCAGGTGGGATATATTAAAGGTCATATTTTGGCTCTCGTGGACTTGTTTTAATTTTCTTCAGCTTTAGCCTGAATTTGCATATGAGCAATCTGCCACTGGATTTGTTTTGGCTGATAAAATGGAGCTTTTCCACTGTCTCTTTCTACAGATGTAGTCAATTTGATTCTGTGTATTCTACCTGGGGAGGCCCATGTGTATAATTGTCTTTTATGTTGTTTAGAAAAGGTATTTGCAATGAACAAGTTATTGGTCTTGCAAATTCTATCGTGAGATTTCCAGCATCATTTCTATCACCAAGGCTGTATTTTCAAATGACTGATCCTTCTTCTTTGTTTCCAACTGTTACATTCCAATCGCCAGTAATTATCAATATATCTTGATTACATGTTTGATCAACTTCAAACTGAAGAAGTTGATAGATTTCTTCAATTTGTCATCACTGGCTTTATTGGTTGGTGCATAAATTTGAATAATAGTGGTATTAATTGGTCTTCTTTATAGGCGTATGGATATTATCCTATCACAGACAGTGCTGTTCCTCATGACTAATGTTGATATGTTCTTTTTGATAATAAATGTGATGCTGTTCCTCTTCAATTTGTCATTCCCAGCATAGAAAACCATGTGACTATCAGATTCAAAATGGCCAATACCTGTTCATTTCAGCTCACTAATGCCTAAGATATCTATGTTTATGCATTCCATTTTATTTTTTACTATTTCCAATTTTCCTAGATTCATACTTCATATGTTACATGTTTTGATTATTAATGGGTGTTTATAGCTGTTTCTCTTCATTTTGAGTTCTACCCCATCAGCAAATGAAGGTCCTGAGGGCTTTACTCCATTTGTCTCATCATGGTCAACTCTACTTTGAGGAGGCAGTTCTTCCCAAGTCATATTTTGAGTGCCTTCCAACCTGAGGAGCTCATCTTCTGGCACTATAGCTGACAGTATTCTGGTGCTCTTCATCATGTTACATTATTCAATAATCTGGTGCTGACAGTGTTCCCCTGCTATTCATAAGGTTTTCAGTGACTACATTTTTGGAAGTAGTCCGTCTCTCTTTCTTCCTACTCTGTCTTCTTCTGGAAGCTCAGCTGAAACCTATCCACCATGAGTGAACCTGCTGGTATTTAAAATACCGGTGGCATAGCTTCCAGAATCATAGCAACACATAAGCCACCACAGTATGACAAACTGACAGATGAGTGGTCTGTCAGAAAACCTAGCTCCCCCAATTAACTGCCTGGTGCCCCCCTCCCCCACTGTGCAGGTAAAGCCTGCTGCCCAAAGTTACTCAGCTTTCCTTAACATGGGCTGGAAAGGCCTCCACTGTGTCTTGTGCTGTGGCTCTTGGTTCTGCTATTGCTGTTCCTTTGCCACTTCTACAGTGTTGCAACTTTTTGTCCTTGGGTTGAGGAGTTTCATTGCACAAGGATCTCGGGATCCAAAAGATGTACTCCATTCCTGCCTCTTCTTTGATGGTTGTGAGATCCCCCTTCCTGCTTCTGAGATGGCTCATTTTATACACATTAGCATTCCAAGTTTTTACAATTCTTGCAACGGAATCATCTAATCCATAGGCATCCTCCCCCACATCATCTACCCAGACCCAGCAGAGCAAACACAATTTTTGATGGGCGTTTACAAAGACTATAGCTAGAAGAGACATTACAAAATTTACTACCTTACAGTATTTGACTAATTCATGAATCAATTCATTTATATTTTGATTTAAGGTGACCAATTTATTGCTTACCTTGCTTGCATATATCTTATTTGATCTTCATATAACCCTATAAGATCAGTAAAGCAGGTAATTTTATGGAACTCAAACCTGGGTTATTCTTTTTATTTTTTGGAGGTGGGAGGGCAGTGGTTATTCTTTAGGTCCTGGTGATCTGGGCTGGCAAAGGAGTAGCTTCAGGAAGGTGATGAGTGAGTTCTGGACAACCTCAGAGATCACTATGTTAATGTCCATATGTCTTATGGAGGGATGAAATAAGACAAATATCTCTGCCTGGAGAGTCCTTGAGATCTGTAGATTCCCTTGCTCCCTGTTAATATGGATTATCCTTAGTAGTATCATTCTCTCTGGTACTGAGAAATGCAGCCTTCCTTATTAAAGGGAAGAGTACATTTTGGACTACTGCCCCTAGGAATATAGTTTGTTAGTTGATCATCACTAATCAAGAAATAACTCAGTCAAAAGAACAGGCAAGTGTGTAGAGAACAAAATTTGTATGTGGTTACTGGTGCAGGGGGAAAAAACAAAGTTCATGGAGCACTGAGTTTCTGTTTTCAGTGATGGGAAAGTCACATTGACTAAGGCTAAGAGTTGCACAACCAATTAATGTAACTGATGTCAATAAACTATACACTGAAAAACACCGACCTTGCAGTCCAGTGCATCATCACCACAGTGCCACATCAGGTTTATATATGATGGGACTTCAAAAAGTTTGTGGGAATTTTTCATTATCTTTTTTTGTGGGGGTTGTCAGGGGTTGTAAAGAACAGGAAATGCTGAAGGAGTACTGAGTTTCTATTTGAGATAATGTAAAACTTTTGGAAATAGATAGTACTAAGGTGGTTCAAACCCATGAGCCGCTCCTCAGAGATCCTATATAGGGTCACTATGGATTGAAACCAACTCAATGGCAATTAACAACAACAACAATGATAGCATAGTGGATTGTGAGCTGGGCTATTAACTGCAAGGTCAGCAGTTTGAATCTACCAGTCGCTCCATGGAAGAAAGACAAGGCTTTCTGCATCCATAAAGATTTACAGCCTCAGAAACCCTATACACTGAATTGGAACCAACTCAGTGGCACACCACCACCACCACCGATGGTAATATAACATGTTGTTGTTGTTGTTATATGCCGTGGAGTCAGTTCTCACGCATAGCGACCCTGCACAGGGTTTCCAAGGCTGTAAATCTTTACGGGAGCAGAACGCCTCATCTTTCTCTTGTGGAACAGCTGGTAGTTTCTAACTGCTGACCTTGCGGTTTGCAGCCTGATTCATAACCATTACACTACCAGAGCTCTTATAGTGACTATAATTAAATATCATTGACTGCTTCACTTAAAAAAAAAGTCAAATATAGAGATCAACTCCAGGATGATGACAACTAAAGCCATTAAGACTTACAGTAACTTTGTAAATATCTCCATATTATTTCATGAAGTCTTTAACACTTCTATTGTTTCTAGTGAGAAAAAACACTAAAAATGTTTTGCATGCTTTCTTAAGGCCAACAGGAAAGAAAAGTGGAGAATCTACAGGTAAAAAAAATTTTGTAACTTTTGAAATGAAACCCAAATATAAGAATGAAATACAAATAGCAAAAAGGAATAGAGAGGGAACAAACTAACCAGAAAAAAGACAAAGATGATTTGGGCTATGTTCTGGGTAATTCCAAGACTGTTAGGCCCTAGGATTCCCCTGCAAAGCCCGGCAATTCTCCAAAGGTGCCTTCCTTTTCAGAATCCAATGAGCCAGTTGCCAACCCAACACTGGTACCTTCTTCCTGGTTTACATGTGTTTCTGGTGAGGAGTGGAGATGTCTTTGTTTCGCCTTACCTGGGATTCTTCTCATTGTCTTCCAGATCCTTACTGGTTTTCCTCTTTCTCTCCCAAAACCCAAGTTCATAAAGATGAGTAGGGAGTAGGAGGATGAGTCTCTACCTTCAATGTCAGAATTTCTGGTTTACAGAAGCCATTTTCAGCTCTTGTTCCCCATCCAATGAATCTGGATTAGAAAACTAATGAATAAGAAAGAGGAAGGCTGGGGTGGATAGATACCTACAAATGAGAATGGTGTAAGTGTCTAAGATACCCTTGAGGTGGTTACTGACTTGGGGTGAGGGTGGAAAATGAGGGGATGAGACTGTTCTATGTTGCCTGAAAGGAGGTGTTCCCCAGTCAGAGGAGTGGAGCTCTCATCTCTCTGATGGCATCTTTCTTCAAGGGAAATACCTGAACCACTTACTCCCAACTTTACTCATTGTGATAGTTAAGACTTTGTGTCTATTTGAGTAGGCCAGGATACCCAGTGGTTTGTCAGTTGAGCTGTGGTTATCCCCATGGTGAGATCTAATACAGTGCAATTAACTCTATAATGATTGACTATGAGTAGCCAGTCCGTTGAAAGGATGTTTCCTCGGGGATGTGGCCTGTTTCCAATAATTAGACACTCAGGAAAAGCTTATTTGCTTCCTGTTGGGTCTGGATCTTGTATCTGGCTTGTCTTACAATCTCCAGTTCTTTGGATTTGAGCCAGTGGTCTGCTCTATGACTTGCCTGACTGCCTATCTGCCTGCCAATCTAGGTTCATCTGACTCAGACTTGGAACTCTTCCACTTCTACAATTGTGAGCCGTTTCCTTGGCAGAAACTTTTCATTATACATATACATATATAGGTTTTACTGACTTTGCTTCTCTAGAGAACCCAGGCTAAGACACTCTCCTAGACCTAGGCTAGCACTCCCCAAGTTGGTGGAGGATACCCAACAGAGACTCTGAAGCAGGCCAGCAAAATGGTGATCTGAGAGGTAAGATTCCTGAGGAATGGAGGAATCACCATCTTTTTATCTGGAGTCTATCCTTTTCCTACTGGAACCCCATACTCTTCCTCTTCTGCACTGCTACATCCCAGTCCAACCAAGTGGTGGCTTATCCTCTGGAAACTCTCTTATTCTCTCTTTTAGTCCTTCTCCCTGGATCTGGTGCTTCTGGGTGAGCAGACTCAGAATTATAAGGCTGAGATCTGGCTGGAGAGTTCTTAAAAGGAGAGGGCTAAGAAAAGAGAGGTGGGAGATTAGTGGGAAGTCTCTCACCAAGCCTGAGTACAACTGAACTCCCTTTCCCCAAGCTTTCCTTCCCCAACTCATCCATTTTTTCTTTCCTTGACCAGCCTGCTTCCCCACTTTCCCTGGGGACTAGGGGAACTGTCCTCAGGGCCTGGAAAAAGATCTGGAGTTTAGGATTTATGTCTTGGTCACAGTCATATTAGGGGGCATTGTTGTTGTTGTTATTAAGTGCTGTCAAGTCAGTTCTGACTCATAGCGACCCTGTGTGGGGTTTCCAAGGAGTGGCTGGTAGGTTTGAACCACCAACCATGCAGTTAGCAGTACAGTGCTTATCTGACAGCACCACACCCAGACTCCTAGGGGGCATTAGGCCCTCCCATTTCATTGCTTCCTTTCACTATAGCCTGCTATGGCCTTGTGAGTTCGGTTGAACTATGAGGTGATTCTGAGATTTAACTACTGTTCCCTTTGCCCTTCCCCTGCACCCCCACTCCACCCTCATTGCATTTGATAGCTTCTTTCTTCTGATAGCTTCTTCTCCCTGTCTGTCTGTAGTCTAAAATGCAAAGCTGGCATGGGTTGGGGGTGGGGAACCCTGGACTCAGCAAAAGCCAGACACAGCAGAACTATTCTATTTCAGAGCTGCAGGATCTACAGATTCCAGCTCAAACCAGCCAATGGGAGCAGGCCCTCTAATCCCAAGTACTAATGAATGCTCTTCAGTTATCCATCTTCTCTGTTAGACCCCACTCCTATATTACCCCCATCCTTACCCCTGGCATTCAGAGGATCCTAGAGACCCTCAGGAGCATAGCCCTATGCCCTATTAGTGAACTCAGTTTGACTGACCTTCCAAGCAGAGCTGAGGAATTTCTAATATAGATATCAGTCAGCACTTTGACCCCAACTTTGACATAAAGGGCAGGTTTTTCCCATCTCCCTATTTTGGTCTTTCTCTTTCAAACCTCTCCAGTTGTGACTAACATCTCAAGCCTGACCCTGCCACCTAAAGGACTCTGTTTATCTCCTAGTTGAAGAGGGAGAGAAAAATGCTACAGCTGTATCAGAGGTATGGAAATTGGCTCAGCTCTCCACTTCTGTGAAGGGGTTGAGAGGACAGGCCAGTCATCTCATTCTACCCCTCCCAAGGATTAAGAGTTCTTTATAGAGGGGACTACCCACCCCTAAGGAGCTCTGGTAGCGTAGTGGTTACGAATCAGGCTGCAAACCGCAAGGTCAGCAGTTTGAAACTACCAGCTGTTCCGCAGGAAAAAGATGAGGCGTTCTGCTCCCGTAAAGATTGACAGCCTCGTCAATCTGTACAAGGTCGCTATGAGTCGGTTCCGACTCCATGGCACATAACCACCACCACCCACCCATAGCAGGCTAGGGGGTATCAGAATCCAGGCATTGCACCGGTCCCCACCACTATGTGGGAATTGCAGTCAGCTGCCATATTTGCTAAGTTCTTTGCCACCCTCTTCTATGTCTTCTTCAGTTTGGGGGCCTTGCTGCGTTGGTCCCCTGGCCCCCTCCATGTCTTGCTGGTGGCTATCACCTTTGGCCTGGGCCTGGCTATACTGTGCAAGCTGTGGGCCACATTAGTGGAGCCCATGTCAATCCTGCCGTCACTTTGGCCTTCCTTGTGCGCTCTCCGCTGTCGGTACTCTGTGCTTTCTGTTACATGGCAGCCAAGCTCCTGGGAGCCGAGACTGGAGCTGCTTTGTTGTATAGTGTTACACCATCAACCATCAGAGGAAGCCTAGTGCTTAACATGGTAATGCTGGGTGGAGAGGGGCTGGGGGAACCTGGTGCCCTGACTTCCTGTCTGGGGTAGCTGGATTGTTGGGCATACCAGTTCCCTTGGGATCTGAGATGTATGTACTGTGTATGTTTCAGAGTGGGGAGAATAAAAAGATGCTATGTAGGGGTTAGCGTAGTGGTTACGAATCGGGCTGTGAACCATAAGGTCAGCAGTTTCGAAACTACTAGCTGCTCCACGGGAGAAAGATGAGGCTTTCTACTCCCGTAAGGATTTACACCCTTGGAAACCCTGTACAGGGTCGCTATGGGTCGGAACCGACTCGAAGGCACTTAACAAACAAAAAAAAATGTAGGGGTTAAGGAAGGTACAGAATCCTAGATTGAGAATCAAAAAAAACTAAATTCAGGTCCAGTTTTCTTTTTAACTGCTTGCAGGGTCTTGAGGAAAAACTTATTTTATTTTAGGGGGCCTCAGTTTTCCCCATCTGTGTAGCAGTTATATCTACCTCAAAGGAGTATTGTTGGAAGAAATTAAGATACAAATATCAATGAGACAGGCAGTCCTGCGGAAATAGGTGCTGGCCCCCATGTCCCCCAAGCCCACACCTTATTCCTGGGGCAGGGTTCACATTCCAGAAACTAAGCAACAGATCACCTCAGCCTCATGTGATTACCTAGGCTAATCTCCTGACCCACCTCTGAGAGGAGCCCCAAGCTAATGTTTACCTGCTTCCTCTTCTGTAACTGCTTGCTTGAATGCTCACACATCCTTCCCCAATCCCAGGTAACCCATGAAGTTGTTGCCCCCCCCCACTCCCCGAACTCCCCCAACCCCCACCCCCAACCCCGCTAACCAATCCCAAGCAGCCTCATGAATGCACCCCTATTCTCTATAAAATACTCTCAGTATCTGGATAGGAATCCACTGAGCTGACACAATAAAGTCCTTCCTTTGTTACAACCCCCACCCCCTGGCATTGGCAACTCCTTCAGAGTGACTCTGGTAACACAACTACTATAAAGGGAATTGTATTATTCTTTCTTTCCAGGAAACTGACTCCATCAGAGGAACCCTGCCTAGAAGCTTTGAGGCAGTAACTTGGTGGCAGCCCTAATGAGCTGCCTCCTTTCTCTTTCTTTGTCCAGTTACATCCTGGGGTGAGTGTGGGCCAGGCCACCATGGTAGAGATCTTCCTGACACTCTAGTTTGTGCTCTGCATCTTAGCCACATACGATGAGAAGCAGAACGGCCATCTGGACTCCATGTCCTTGGCTACTGGCTTCTCCCTCACCCTCGGGCACTTCTTTGGGGTAAACAGAAGATGGGAGCAACTTCTCATTCAAGAATTCCAGGGTCCCCAAACCTTTCCTGAGTTTTCAGTGTTTCTTGCCTAGCCCACTGTCAAACATAAACATTATCCATGTTACTCTGTATCAGTTACCATGGAACAACCAACCATGTCCTCTATTCCTCTCCCTGTGACTATGATATGTAATTCTTCTTGACTCCAAGGTAGAAGTTTTATTTTTAGGTCTATGTTGTTGTTAAGTTCCATCGAGTTGATTCTGACCCACAGCGACTCTGTATAATGTTTCTGAGGAGCAGATGGTGAGCTTGAACCGCCAATTTTGCAGTTCAAATGGCTTTGCAATCTGGCGCATTAACCCACAGTGCCACACCAAGACACCTTTGGGTCTAATGCATCCCTGGTGCCCTCACTGCAATGTAGGGATCCTCTAAGAGTCATGCAGGTTGTCCTTCCTCATTTGCTGCTCAAGTCTGAAGGCAAGGTGCTAGTTCTCAGGGGTAATGTGGGTTGTGGGGAGAGGAACTAGGGTGGAATGGGAGGAGGGTGTCTCAGTTACAACTGTGTCTTTTGCAGATGTATTACACTGGTGCAGGTATGAACCCTGCCCGTTCCTTTGCTCCTGCCATTCTCACCCGAAACTTCACCAACCACTGGGTGAGTGAGGGGAGCAGGACATCCTAAAGCTTGTGAAATCCAGATTTGATTCCACTTTTCATCTGGACGCATTGATGGTCCGAGAACTTGGCACACCTTTGTAAACAAGATTCATTATTTTGCTAGAAGGAGAAACTCTTGCTCATATTGTTCCTTCTCTGGTTACTCAAGGGATTTTTTTTTTTTTTAAACTGGATGCTGAAAGTAGAACTATGAGACCAGACAACTGAACATGACAAAAAACACTTCTCCTTCCTGAAATCCGGATGTGTTGAGCTCACTGATGGGCCTGAGCCCCATCTGAGTTCTAGCACTTTATTAGTCTTGTGGGTGACATTGGGCAAGGAACTCCCCCATTCTGGAAGGTGAGCTGCTTTAGCAAACAATAAAATGGGCACTATGAAAACTGGACAAGTTGTAGTTGTATGTGTAAAACCCTGAGCACAGAATCTGCTGTGAAATAAATCCTCAGTAAATAGTGGCTATGTTTATGTTGTTGGCCATATGTAAACCACAAACATTTGAAAACCATTCCAAATTTTTTCAAAGCAATATATAAACAAGTGAAAATTGGTCATAATAAATAGAATATACATATGCTAAGAAGGTGTTGTGGGATAAAGAGATGCTTCAAATGAATCAGGGAAAAAAAAGAGTTTTGAGGGGCCTGCAGTGAAAACCTTAGACTTAAAAAACAAACAAACACTGATTTCTACTTATATAATGCCTGATTTTGAATCCTGGTGTGGCGCAGTAGGATAAACATAGGACTGCAAGGCTGGCAATTCAAACTCACTAGCTGCTCCTCAGAAATCCTATACAGGGTTACTAGAGTCAGAAACTACTCAACGGCACTTAATAACGTCAATAACAAATGCCCAATTTTACGTGCCAAGTCCAGGATGGCTATTTTCCATTGAGGGGAATGGAAAAGAACAGTATTAGTCCCCAAATCTGAATATTCCATTTTTCTTCCTATGGGTATACTGGGTGGGCCCCATAATCGGAGGGGGCCTGGACAGCCTCCTCTAAGACTTTCTCCTTTTTCCTCTGCTCAAGAGTATTTCTGAGAGACTGTCCTCAAGGGAGACAGACCCAGCAACCCCAACAAACAACCAGAAGATACAGGGGAACCTGTTGAACTGAAGACTCGACCCTATAAAAACACCAGCTGGCTAGCGGGGAAGCATCTGGGTTTACAAGGAGGAGCTGGGCCAGGCCCTAGTTCAAGAAAGTATGGGGAGGGCCATGTTCCTCTTTACTTTTAAATTTATGTGTGTGTGTAAGAACAAACAAGATGGCAGATCAGGTGGATGTATAGCAGAGAGCTCTGCCAATAACAACACAGAATACCCGACCAAGCAGGCTCAGGGTTGGTCCCAGAACTCTTGAGCCACATATAAAGGAATACTTAGAAGGTTGGAAGGCTCACAGCTGGGGGAATTTGTGGCAGAAGCAAGAAATCTATTGCTTTCTAGTCTGGGATGCTCGGCTGCTCCAGGAACCGCCATCTTGGGTGAGACCACGTGGGGAAAGGATCAGAGTGGCCACAGACGCCTGGGAGAACCGCTGAGATGAAGGTGTGGACATTCTTTTCTTTTGGTATCTGTTCATTGGTTCCTTGCTATTTGCGCACCTCCATTCTGGTGACTATAGGGGTGCCTGAGCTGGAACCCTCGGAGTGTTCTACTACGCATGCACACAGATCTCCTAGAAATTTAAAGAGACAGTTTCCAATTAAAACCAAACAGCCACAGGCAGCCCTGAACTGTTTCCAACTAGAAAAAAAGGCCTGAACGGGGATTGTGGAGC
>NW_006408551.1:2482727-2489333 GCF_000296735.1 Chrysochloris asiatica | reverse complement strand
TTAAATTAAAAAAAAAAACAAAAAAAAACCCAACTTAAAAAAAAACCATTATGTGTGTATGGCTTTTTTCCCCCGTTTTGCTGTGTGAAATCTTTCAAGTTGCATTTATAAGCTGATTGGTACACACTTCCCTTCCTCCCTACCCCACCTCCCAGCACCGTGTATGCGTGATAGTGCAGATGAATGTGGGTAAGTGTGGTTGTGTCTGAGTTTTGGAACATGAGAGCCAGAGAAGGGAAAAGAGGTATCCTCCTAGGCCTCTTTTGCCTAACCCAGTGTGATAAGCACTTTTACCCTGCTGACAGTCAAGTGTGTGGTTGTTGATTTCCTAGGGTTCAGGGAAGCTGGAAGTAATTGTTCATGGTGGCAAATGGAGAGGAGTGAAGGAGACAAGGTGTTTCAAGAGCTGGGAGAAGGAGCTCAAGATTTCTCTGCATGAAACTGGGATGCTCACGGAGATGGGCATGAGGGAAGAGGTAGTCATGGTGGTGGTGAGAAATGGAGGTATAAGCCCCAGATCAAGATACAAGTGGACCAAAAACCTGGGGGGCAGTTAATGAAAGAGTATTGTCTACTTATCTCAGGAATACTTGCCCCAGAGATTTGGGTGAAGAAGTGACACTGAGAAAAGTCAACACTGGGGTTTGAGCTAGTCTTAAAAACCCTATAAACCTGTCTACATCCACTGGCTGGGTTGTGTGTTCAGTCTGGCATGATGGATCTTTTCAAAGACTCTGGGCCAGTAAGCTCCCAACCTTAAATAAGAGTTGGGTGAGTCTAGAATGGAGTCCTGGTGTCACAGTGGTTAAAAGCACTTAGCAGTTAGCCAAAAGGTTGGAAGTTTGAACCCACCAGCTACTATGTGGGAGGAAGATGTGGCATTCTGCTTCTGTAAATCTTTACAATATTCAGAACTCTATGAGACAGTTCTACTTTGTCCTATAGGGTTGCTATGAGTCCGAATTGACTTGACAGAAGTGCATTCTGGTCTTTTTTGGAACCTAGAATCTAGAAAAAATGATGCAGTTTAACGATTCTGCCTGACATCCTTCACATTGGCCTCTTGTTGTTAAGTACCCTGGACTCCTTCCGAGTCATAGTGACCCTGCACAGGGTTTCTGAGGCTGTAAATCTTTACGGGAGCAGAACACCTCATCTTTCTCCCGTGGAACTGCTGGTAGTTTTGAACTGCTGACCTTGAGGTTGGCAGCCCAGAGCTCCTTTAAATCCCAGAAGAATGTCCTGAGGCCAAAGCAGAAAACCTGACACCTGGAGCAAATAGGGAGGTTGTATTTAAGAAGAATGGTTTTGATCCTTTGTTGTTGTTAGGTACCATCAGAGTTGGTTCTGACTCTTAGTGACTTTGTATAGAGTTTCTGAGGCTGTAATCTTCATGGGAGTTGAAAGCCTCATCTTTCTCCCACAGAGCAGCTGGTTGGCTCAAACCGCCAACCTTGTTGTTAACAATCCAGTGCTTACCCTACAGTACCTACCAGGGCTCATTTGACTGTTATGGTTTTAATTTAGAGCAAATTGAAACACTCTAAAAATGACACTTTTCTTTTATCACTAATTGTATAGTCCTCTTTATTTTCCTTTTTTGTGTGTCTTCACTTTTCCCTCATTTGTCCTTTCATCTTGAAGAAAGTCTTTCATAACTCCTTCAGACCTCAGTAATCTATTCCTTTTATTCAAATATTTAATAACTCAGGAGATTATCACTTTGAGCAGTATCCTTTTTTCTTTTCCTTATTTGTAGCATTCTTCTCTTTTGTTTGCAAAATACACTTGGTAAAAAATAATAAAGAAAGAAACCAGGAGAGAGTCTTGGCTTCAACAGCAGGCAGGTTTATTAAGTGTAACCTGGGAGGGTACTCTAAGTCACCAAAAGAGACCAAGGGCCTGCCTGATTCTTACAGATTGGGGTATTTAAGACAGTGTGGTCCTGGGTACAATTCTGGCAGAGTTTTCAATGGGCAGGGTTATGGAAATCTTCCTGAAACCTGGCAGTGGGGGTGAGTCTCTAGGTGTAATAAAGACTTAAGATTTCCAGAGACCGGAAGGTAAGTTTTAAGCAAGACTTTATTCAGCGCTACTTGAGAGTAGTTGCAATGCCATTTTGTTGATCAGGAGTAGGGTCCTTGACACTTATTTCAGAAGAGGCTGCCCAAAGAATGTTTCTCTCTTTCCTGTATCAATCTCATACATACTTACCCAAGTGTAAGCCTATGCCTACAGTATAACAATCCAAACCAAACCAATTTCCAGTGAGTGGATTCTTGACTCATGACTATCCACGTGTGTCAGAGCAGAACAGTGTTTCCTAGAGTTTTCAATGGCCAATTTTTCTGGAGTAGGTCACCAGGCCTTTCTTCTGCGGTTCTGCCAACCTTTCTGTTACCAGCCCAAAAGATTAGCTGCTTGTACCACCAAACCATATGAACACTCCAGCGAATTATTCTGCAGCACCACACGAGAACTACAAGGTAGGTCGGTTGAGACTCACACCAGTCATTACATTCTGAGGCTGTCAATCTTTGCAGGAGTAGAAAGTCTCATCTTTCTCTTGTGGAGCCTCTGGTGGAACCTCTGACTAGTATTTATCCTTCAGAGATACCGCGCTGCCTTCATTTCTCCAAGTCCTCCCAACAAAGCTTAACTTTTTTAACCATTTAGAGTTTGGAATAGTCCACTTGACTATAAGGGGAAGAATGTGTGTAATTCACCCTATAAGATTTTGAGTTCTATTATCTTAAATCAGCAGGAAATTAATAACGCTTTTTTAAAAAACAGGTCAGTGTAAGGGGCGGGCTCAAACAAAAACAACAGTACTTGTACTCACTTCCGTTTTCCTTTATCTCTAACCCCCTGCCCACTCGAGGTCACGTGGACCAGCCCGCCTGGCCCAACCCGCCCCACACAGGCGGGGCCTGGAGCCGCCTCGTCGGGTGGCGGGAAAGGTCCCTCATCTTCTGAGGACTGCTGCCTCATGCAGGGCTCCTGAGGACCCGCGGGGAGCGGGTGAGTGAGTGTGTGGACATAAGAGCTCTAAGCGACAGCAGGTCAGTATTTCTTCAAAGCTGCAGAAGCACTTTTTTGAGGCGCTGAGTCTCCCTTCCCGCCACGCCATTTAAAGGTAGGGGGCGGGGCGCGCGCTTTAGGTGCGCACGCGCAATCCGTCCTCTGGCCTTGGTTTGATGGGCGCTTCCTCATTCGCTGGGATGGGATGTTAAACATTACCTTCTTTCCCTGTATCACCCTCCGCACGTTACATTACACGCTTGGCTCTCCCCCGGGGTAGGGCTGGAGTAGGAAGGGGCTTGGAGCCTCTAAAATAGAACATAAAATTTCCGGCATTGCCACTTTGAAACTCCCCTTTTTAGTTCAGTCCCGCCTGAAAAAAAACAGGTATGTGGTTTGGTGCTCAGCAGAGGATGGAATCTTTTATCGGGGTTTTTACAGAATGGATTTCTTATTCTCGTTCCTCCCGTCTCGTGAGGACTGCTGGGTTTCTTTACTGTCCCCTCGAGGTCCCACCGGTTACCTCAATTTATGTCATTTTAGATTAAAAATGAAACTCCTCTGGCCACCCCCAGTAGCTTAAATTCTTAGATTCACAGTCTGGTCCCCTTTGACTCTCTCAGCCTCATATTCTAAAGTTCCCTAGCCAGTTTCAACCCCTCTTTATATTGCTTTGTTATTGTTAAGTGTCTTCCAGTCCGCTGGACTCATAGAGAGGTCCTGTTACAGGGTTTCCACTGCCATTTATTTTTAGTAGTTCCCTCTACTTTTTTTTAAAATGTTCTTCCGCCTGCCAGCTAACATCATATACCACCTTCAAAGGCCCCATTCCAATCACACTTCTGAGAGGATCTCCTTGGCCTTTTTAACCTTGTTGGTTAAGTGCCGTCTTGTCAGTTTACATCCATAGCGCTCCTGTATAGGGTTTCCAAGGAATGACTGGTGAACTTGAACCACCAACCTTGCAGTTCACACCAACTTTGCAGTCCATTGAATTAACTCACAGCGCCACACAGGACTCCTTAACCTTGTTAAGTGCCTTTGAGTCGGTTCCAACCCATAATGACCCTGTATAGGGTTTTCTAGGAGCAGCGCATTAACCCACAGGGCCACACCAGGACTCCATCCTAACTTTAAGGTGTGCCTGATCCAAGCCATGGTATTTTTAATAACCTCATATGCATGTGAAAGCTGGACAGTGAATCAGGAAGACTGTAGGAGAATCCATGCTTTTGAGGAGCTCTGGTAGCGTAGTAGTTATGAATCAAGCTGCAAGGTCAGCAGTTCGAAACTACCAGCTGTTCCGCAGGTACAGATGAGGCTTTCTGCTCCCGTAAAGATTTATAGCCCTGGAAACCCTATGCAGGGTCGCTATGAGTCAGAACTGACTCCACGGCACATAACAACAACAAAAACCAGAGCCCTTGCATAATATTACCAGTATAAACTCAGTTACTGTTGAGTTGACTTCAACTCATGATGACCCCAAGTGTGTGACAGTAGAATTGTGCTCCATAGGGTTTTCAATGACTAACATTTCAGAAATAAATCACCAGGCCTTTCTACCGAGGCACCCCTGGGTAGACTTGAGTCTCTACCTTTTAATTGATAGTGTAGTACATTAACTGTTTGCACCAACAGGGACTCCTATAATATAGTACTTTAACCAAAATCCAAACCAAACCAAACCCGTAGCAGTCAAGTTAATTCCAACTCATAGTTAATCTGTAAATTAGAGTAGAACTGCCCTATAGGGTTTCTAAGGCAGTACTATTTATATTGTGGTTTTTATCTGCAGCGCTCTGATTGCTAGTGACACTGAGCATCTTTTCTTTTGTCTGGTGGCCATCTGAATGTCCTCTTTGGATTTTCAATGGCTGAGTTTTTGAACTGCCTTAGTTATCTAATAACTAAGTTATCTAATGGAGTCCTGGTAGGCGCTGTAGGATAAAGCATTTGACTGCAGGGTCGGCTTGAACCACAGGTTAGTGGTTCAAACTCACCTGTCACTTTTTGGAAACCCTATACATGAGTCAGAACTGACCTGATGGCATTTAACACCACCACCACTATATACAGAAGCAGACTGCCACATATTTCTCGTGGAGTGATTGTTAGATTGGAGCTGCTGATCTTTTAGTTAGCAGGTTAGCACTTAACCACTTCACCACTAGGACACTTTCCCATAATGCTATTTTTGTTGTTAGTGCCATTGAGTTGGTTCTGAGTGGTAGCAACCATGTGTAGGGTTTCCAAGGAGCAGCTGGTGGGTTTGAACTGCTGATCAGTCCAGTGCTGATCCTACAGCACTACACCAGAGTCCATAATGCTAGTGGTTCTTAAAATTGGTCCTTGGAACAGAGTTTTTGTTTTGTTTCTGAGAGAAGAGAGCTGATTTTCTATTTTGAATTATCCTTTTTTTTTTTTTGGTTCTTGCATTATTAATTTCAGGTGAATATCATTTCAGCTAAGGAGCTCTGGTAGCATAGTGTTTATGAGTCGGGCTGCTAACCTCAAGGTCAGCAGTTCAAAACTACGAGCTGTTCCATGGGGAAAAGATGAGGGTTTGTGCTCCCGAAAGATTTACAGCCTAGGAAACTCTATTCAGGATTGTTACAAGTTGGAAAGGACTGCATGGCACCCCACCACCACCACCACCATTATTTCATCTGCACTGATTGGTACTTAGTTGAGTGAGAGAAGTAACTAATGGGTTTTCTTTTTGCTTATGGTTACTGTGTAACATTTTGAGGAACTACCAAACTGTTTTCCAAAACAGCGGCACCATTTTACAATTCCACCAGCAATGTATGAGAGGTGTTGTTGTTATGTTTGTATTTTCCAAAAGTATTTAATTTGCCAAAATTTAAAGTTGGCAACCTTATGTTGTTGTTGTTAAGTGCCATCAGGTCAGTTCCGATTCATAGCAACCTGTATAGGGTTTCAAGGAGCAGCTGGTGAGTTTGAACCGCCAATCAGTTGCTGTTAGTTGCTGTCAAATTGATGCTCACGTATAATAGAAGAACAAAACAATGGCTGGCCTTTGTCAGCTTAATGAATGTGTTATTCTACTAAGTGGAAAAAAAAAAGGGAGATCCATGAAATCCAGAAGTTTGGGAACCGCTACATTCCACCTCCATACGATAAGCACTGGACTGTGAACCACAAAGTCTGCAGTTTGAACCTGCCAGCCACTCTGCAGGAGAAAGATGAGGCTAACTGTTCCCGCAAAGATTTAAAAGCCTTAGACCTATACAGGGTCGCTATGAGTTGGAATTGACTCAGCAGCACTTAACAACATTACACCAACCTGTGTCTAAAACAAAACAAAAAGAAACTATTCAGGAATGTATAAATAAAAAGAATTATCTGGCAAGAAATGACTGCTTTCTCTCTTTTGCCTCTATTGTGGGTGAAAGATGAGGCATACGGAAGACAGGGGGATTGTTTTTAAAGTGAAAACCCAGGTTCTTCGAGAAGCATACTGAGATAAGGTTAAGGGGCACCAGAGGTTTAAAGGGTATGCCTATGAAAGATGAAGGAGAAGGAAGCAGCGTTGGGCAGGGAGAAGGTGTATTCCATATT
>NW_006408551.1:2471499-2482627 GCF_000296735.1 Chrysochloris asiatica | reverse complement strand
TAAGTTTTTATTGTGAATTATGTGATAGTTTACATGGGAGAACGCCAGCTTTACATTCATCCTATCGTATTTCATTTCATTAAAATGATTACAGTCCCCTCTATGCATCATCAAACAACCAAAGGGTACGCCTGGCAAGCCTGCCCTGCGATGTCAGCACACAGACCCTCGCCCTCCCTGAGTCCAGAGTCCCCAGTTGCTCCATCTCTCTACGTTACCATCTCTGCCTTCATCTCTGGTGTCACTGCTTCTCTGGGTAGGGTCCCACACTCCGCTCTTCTCCCTTGATGGTCCCAGGAACCTCCACTTCTGGACTGCAAAATCAACCACTCCCTTCTTTTGTTACAAAACATCTACCTTTACATTTCTGACCCTCACAGTCAGTCCTGATAACAATTATTCACTATTGTCCACAAGAGTCTTATCCCTATCATTGACTATATTTTGAATCTCATAACAGTCCTAGATGATAGATGTAATCATCTTCATTTTAAAGATGAAGGAAGCAGGATTGAGCAAGGTTGATATGACAGTCTTAGCCAATCTAGTTGGGCCCTCCAGAGCAAGGATTGCTCTAGCATTAGAAAAAAAATGGCTATGCCTTAGGTTAATCCTGTACTCAATCGATAGAGCAGAAAGGACAGGACCTCACCTTTAAAGCTAAGATGGAGGGTTAGGGTTAGCAACATGCTAGCTGACAAGCTCTTTCTTGAAGGGAGATCCCAACAGGCACATACATGACTGCCACTGTATTTGCTCCCTTCTTTTTCAGATTGGGAAACTGACTGCCTTGGTTAAAAATAGACAGGTAGGCCGTGAAGTCAGGACTTAACTACATCTGATCTTTGTATTATTCTTTCTATTATCCCAAGTCACACTCAACAATTTTTACTGAATGTCTCTCACATGAAATTTCCTGAATTAAGTGCATTAAGATATGAGCAAGACAATATCTAATAGAGGAGAAAAGATCCTTCTTGTAGTGGTAAGACAGACAGTGGTTGAGTGCTGGAGGAGGAATTACTTGCAGAGTGATAGGTCTGCTACAGGGGAAAGCTTTGTTTAAAATTTTTTTTATTGTGAATTGAGTGAAGGTTTGCCGGAAAGACCATCAGTTTTATATTCAACAACTTAAACACTTTGCTTCATCTCAGTGATTACAATCCCCTCCTTGTAACAACAGCTATCCTACTTCCTGTAGCTCCCCATTTACATCTTATATTTACAAGTGAACAAAGCAAAAATATTTGATGTACACATACAAAACAAAAAATATTCATTTAAATGCCCAAAGGTCACATTAAGCCAGCCAGCCTCCTGCCCACAGACACACAGCTTTACTCAGTCCATGGGCCTAGAGCCTGCAGCTACTCTGTCTCTCCATGCCGCCATCTCTGCTGTCACTGCTTTTCTAGGCAGGGATCTCATGTTCCTTCTTGATGGTCCTAGGATCGCCTGTTCGTGAAATGAAAGATGAGCTATTACCTCCTTTTAGTTACTCATCTTCCACAATTTCAGTTTTGACAATCACAATTAATCCTGCTAACCATTACTCACAATTGAATCATAAAATCCTATCAACATCATCCCCCATCCCTTTTTTACCAAATCTATTTGGAGAAAAGGGAAACTATTCAGTAGGGATTCTACCTTACCCTCCTCATTCTGAAACTAAGCACACTTATAAAAGCTTGTAAGTCAGCCACTTCATGCTCCCTCATTTTTGATAGGCAGTGTCTGAATCGCCCATCCCTATCAACCCCGTACACTGAGGAAATAAGCCTATTCCTTGATGGAAAGAATTCTTCCATTCTGGTTAGAATTTTGAGCAATTGCATTCATAACCAAAAGTCTAGTTCAAGTTATAGCAATTTACACTTGCTCACAGTATCAAACATCTTTAACTTCATCTGGTCAAGTTCTGATCAACTAGCCAACCAAGCTAGGTCAAATGGGTACTAGCTGTAAGTTTCCCCACCTTATAGAGGAAAGCCTCTTTAAGAAGAGGTATTGGTGCTCACCTTAAGGTTGGATAGCCTTAAAACCTAAGGGGATAAGGGAAGGTGGACCTTCCAGATGGAAGGCCAGGAGGGAGGGGACTCAGTGTCTTGGGGTATGTGTACTTATGTTTCTAAGAGGAGGGCATTGATTGAGAAGGCATCAAAGCCACAAATCTGAGAGGAAGTGGTGGTTTGATGGCTGTCATTCATGTGTGATACAGGTAGTCAGTAGAGGGAAATGGGACCAGAGACATTGGGTGAGTACCTTCCAGTTAACTGAATAAAGGGCAAACTACAAATTTTGTGTTCCTAGCAGATTTTGTAATGTGTTAACACCAGGAATGGGTAAAATGCCTATCATGAGTTCTTTCATTCCAGTTCCAATGAACGGGTCTCCAATTTCCAGCTTACTTCAGCTCCCCCTGCCTGGGAGCTTTACAAGAGGCCATCTGACCTATTTCTTCTTCTACTTTGCCTTTTGCTCCACAGCCTGGTTTTTGTCTAAGCTGCAGGGGATTAGAAGTGCTAGATCTCTTAAATAACCTCTCCTCTTACATTTGCCACAACTGCTTCTTTTCTATTATATTTCCCCTCTTCCTCTTATTTTCATAGCCAAAATGATGTCTGTTTGCCATCTTTGTAACTTTTACTCTTCAGGTAAATCATTGATTAATTTGTTGAGGCTATTTTTACCAATACTAAATCCTTACTTAGAATTGGAGGAGCCAGGAGAAAGGGGAAGAATGCGAGGTTTTCTGCCGGGAGCCTTCTCTGCTGTTAGGAGATGTTATCGTTTCACACCTTTTAGTGCCGGAGTGTGATGCTGTGTTTCAGTCTGAGGAGGATGTGCTGGCTCAGCACCCTTGTAGACTATCCTGCTGTCTGTTTTTATTCACGTCCTAGATTGCCGCTTGGAGGAGAGAGCAGACAGGGAAGCTCTTCAATCTTTGTGTGTAGTGTGGGTGCATATATACACACATCACTGTGTCTGTCTGAAAACACTGAATGCATCTTTGAGGAGAGTCAGAATCTTGTACACAGGTCTCAGGATCTGCAGTTCATGAAAAATGACTGGGCAAAAGGAGTATCCCTGCAGTGCTCTTGGGGCTCATTCAGCGAGTGGTTTTCCTGACTACTGCTGGACTGAGCAGAGTCAGAAAGTAGGTTAACATTGTGGATGAGTGTGGGTGGAGGGGTAGCAGGCAGGTTGGAGAAGTGGACCAATTACATAAATTCAGGGAGATAACAACAGGTCTGAAAACTCAGCCCTTGGGCACTACCCACTTCCTGTCGGGGAACAGGGAAGGAGGAACAGGGAAGGAGTCGGGGCTAGAGGTAGCTACAGGAGTGAAGAAAGATCTTTTTAGAGGATACAGTTCTGGGCTGGAAGTAATGTCACTGAAGATGCAGGCAGACAGGATGGATGGATGGTCCTAATGTTCCACAGGAGCAAGGTAAAGAATGCCATGTGTTGTTAGTGCCAGGATCCTGGAGCTACTTGATTATCTGATGAGGGTTTGGGAGTCATAAGAAGAAGGGACATAATTCAGAAAAGGGAGATGGTTCTGGGGAGTGGCAATAGTTTCTTTCCACATCCATTCTGTTAGATGTACTAGCTTCTGCTAAGATTATCGAAGTTTAAGAGTAACTTTAAGAGGAGCTCTAGTAGCGTAATGGTTATGAATCGGACTGCGAACCGCAAGGTTCTATGGGTTAAGGATTGGACTGTTAATCCACCAGCCACTCTGCAGGAGCCTCTCTACTTTCATAAAGATTTATAGTCTTGGAAATTGTAAGGAGCAGTTCTACTCTGTCCTGTAGGGATGTTGTTGACTCGACAGCAGTAGGTTAGTGGGTAAATAGAATCACAATATGGTCAGAGCTAGGTTTTCTCTTATTTCCATGGTATATACAGCTGTTGGAAGAAAGATGAGGCTTTCTGCTCCAGCAAAGATTTAAAATCCCGGACACGCTATACAGTGTTGCTATCAGTCAGAACAGACTCAGCAGTACTTAACAACAGCATAGAACTGTGGCAGAGTGTATGGGAAGGCTATAGAAGGTGGAGGGACCGGATATGGTAATACTGAGTAAGAGAGCAGTCCATTCCCCATCTTTTTCTCAAGGACAGATTATCCAATAAGCAAGGTAAGTATGGGAGTCCTGGTGTGGCACTGTGGGATAAAGCACTGTACCAAAAGGTCAGTTTGAACCACAAGTTAAGCAGTTCAAAATCACCAGCTGCTCCTTGGAAACCCTATACAGGGCCACTATGAGTCTGAATTGACTCAATAGCACTGAACAACAAACAACAAGGTAAGTATGAGTTTCTTGTACATACTTACTAATCTGCAGTGAACACTACAGATTAGTAAGAAAGCACAAGTAAGCCCGTGCTTACCTTACTGGGCACACCATCCTGGGTGCACACCATCCCTAGGAGGAAATGTAAATGTGAAAAGTGGCTTTGATCTCTAGGGAGGTACTGTAGGGTTGGGAGAGCGACAGATGCCAGTTATACATAAAAGCAGAATCTTGGATGTGGTGAAAAATGTGAGATTGTTCACTACAGATGAGTAAGTAAGCTCATGTGTACCTTATTGGGGATTCCCACACTGCCCTCCCTAAGGCTGCCTCTCTGAGTTGATGTATTTCTCTAACCAGCCTTTCTTTCAATTAGGTTATTTCTGCTCTAAAATATGACAGGTTAGAGTATGGAGTAGGTGCTTAATGCTTGGAGCCTCTTTAGTTTTAATCATGTAGGAGCCTTGACTTAAGCCTTTCCCTGGATGAGGAAAGGAAGACACATTGCATAAGGAACATGGAGCTTATGTTAAGGGTGATGGTTGGATAGTATGGTAAAATTAACGTCACTAACTACATGTGAGCATTGTAGAAATTGCAAATGTTTTATTACCTTTATGTTGATATTTATCATAGTAAATTTATTACCTGTATACTTACATATATTACAATAAAAATAAAGTTAAATACTTTTTAAAAAGCTTTCCCTGGGACTTTCAGTTCTGATCAAAGTGAGGCATTCTGTTCAGAATACTACGGAGTACAGGGCCCTGTTTTTTTTCCCTCTCCTTGGAAACCCTATACAGGGTTGCTGTGATTCAGAACCAACTTGACGGCACTTAACAACAACAAATTATGGAGAGGACTCTACATTTGTCATAGCTTTCCTTGTCTCTGCAGACTTCATCATTTCTGTCTCCCGTCTCTATCAACCTTACCTTTATTGGCTGGTCTGCTGTTGTATGGACTTGTACATGATGAATTGTGAACTTCTAGCTACGTGTAGTGCCCTTGGCTACTTGGAGGGAGACACTTACCACAAAGAACCAGATTGCTTAGGTGAGTATTTTATTAGAAACGGGTTTTTTATTTTGTTTTATAACTTTTTATTGTGAATTGAGTGAAGGTTTACAGATAAGGTCACCAGTTTTACATTCATCAAACTTTGTTTCATCTCAAGGAAACACGCTTAAAAAAAATGTTTCACTTCAGTTGAGGTGGTCTGTTGAATTGCTCAAGCCATGGGTATGAAAAGTACATGGACCTGGGCAGAGCTGCTTGCAGGATGCCATGTAATTGTCTTCTTCTGTCCCTGAAGAGAGTGTGAAGGACTTGATTCGCTATTTGAGGCATGAGGATGAGACTCGAGATGTGCGACAGCAGCTGGGGGCAGCTCAGATCCTGCAAAGTGACCTTCTGCCCATCCTTACCCACCACCGCCAGGACAAGCCTCTATTTGATGCTGTTATCAGGTTGAGTCCCTAGCCTTTTCAGTATGAGTGTGTGCCAGCTGTTTGTGTTCACACTGGTAGGTTTTGGTGTTTGTGCTTGGTGAGGAAGCTATATAACTTCTGGCACTTCTCTTGTTTCTGCAGGCTGATGGTGAACTTGACACAGCCAGCCTTGCTCTGTTTTGGAAGTATACCCAAAGAGCCCAACTTCCGGCATCATTTTCTGCAGGTGCTAACTTACCTGCAGTCCTACAAAGAGGTGAGGCTTTCCTGCAGAGTCCCTGAAGCAGGGTTTCGAGGAGTATGAGAGGAGTGCATAGGCTCTACTTAGAATCCATTCCCTTTTTCATAGGCTTTTGCCAGTGAGAAGGCTTTTGGAGTTGTCAGTGAAACCTTGTATGAACTGCTGCAGCTGGTGAGTGACTCTCCACTGTGTTATATTCCATGGGCCAGTTAGCACTTTGTACCTTCTAGCAGAGCCCCAACCTGTACATTATAAGGAGATGCTGAATTTAGAGATAGGATTCTAGTCTTTGGGGGCATAGTAGTCTAGTCTAGAGCTTCTGTCTACCTCAGGGCTGCTTGAACACTTTCTTTTTCTTCTTAATCCTAATACTTCTCTGTGCCCTACTCCTCCAGCCAGGGTAGATATCACCTGCCTTCCTCTAACTCCTCTTCTTGTCACCAGGGCTGGGAGGAACGGCAGGAAGAGGACAACTTACTGATTGAGCGGATCCTAATGCTGGTCAGAAATATTCTCCATGTTCCCGCTGACCCTGATCAGGATAAGGTAAGAACCATAGATAATCTGAATTCTGTGCTTATTGGGCTTAGGTGCCTCTCTATCTTCTGACAAGGTGAGGGGAAGAACCTAAGTCACGGAATAAATGAAAGGGAAAATATCAAGGCAGGACAGTAGAACTGAATGACCTCCCTTTCTCCCCTCACCACTCACTGCTCAGAGTATTGATGATGATGCCAGTGTCCATGACCAACTCCTCTGGGCAATCCACCTCAGTGGCCTGGATGATCTCCTCCTCTTCCTGGCCAGCTCACCTGCTGAACAGCAATGGAGCTTACACGTGCTAGAGATCATCTCTCTTATGTTCCGTGATCAGGTGAGACCCTGGTCTGTTGCCCCAGCCCCCTTCACCAGTATACTGTTCTGCTATGCTGCCAGAATTGTTCTTGTAATAAGAGCTAAATTATTTGGGGTACCTACAGGTATAGTAGCCATACCATGACAGTGGTTTCCTATCAGTGGTCCTGCTTTGTTCACTCTCCATCAACAGTGTAGTAGACTGAGGATAAGGAATGATCATCCTTTTGCATCTTCTCAACTTTTTGCAAATCTAGAACCCTGAGCAGCTGGCAGGAGTAGGGCAGGGACACTTAGCTCAGGAGCGGAGCACAGATGTGGCAGAACTGGAGGTATTGCGCCAGCGAGAGATGGCAGAAAAGAAGACTCGAACCCTTCAGCGAAGCAACAGGTGAGTGGAAGAGAGTTGCTTTACCCATGCTCCCATTTCTACACTGGCATGCCGAAGGGCCAAATTCCCTAAGACAGTGTGACTGGATAATATTTTACAATTATAATATGTTCTTATGTGCTGATGAAAAAAGGAACGGGATAAAACTTCCAGAGAATTGAGAAATCACCCTGAACTTTTTTTTTTCTTCAGGCATTCTCGATTTGGGGGCTCCTATGTTGTCCAGGGACTAAAATCCATTGGGGAAAGGGACGTCATCTTTCACAAAAGTCTTCACAATGTGAGTGTACTCACATTTGAGTGGGAACATTGTGGAGTTGAAGGACCTAAGAAGGGCAAGCTTCTCTGAAGTTAAGGCTTCTATGTATTGGAGACAGTAAGAGAAATAGAGCCTTTGGCATTAGCCATGTTGTCCTTGCTTGTATCTTTGCTTAGTACCAAACAGAGAATCTTTTAAACGTTTCTTCTGAGAGCATTGTAGCACAAGTTATCTGGGAAGAGATTTAAGGGGAGGGTGGTGGCTTAGAGTAATTCTAATCCCCCAACCCACATCCCCAGCTCCAAAACTACAGTTCAGATATGGGAAAGCAGCGGCGAAGGGTGCCTAAACGTCGCCAGGCTGCCCGGGAGCTGTCCACTCAGCGCCGCTCTGCCCTCAATGTGCGCCTCTTCCTCAGAGACTTCTGCTCTGAGTTCCTGGAGAACTGTTATAACCGGCTCATGGGCTCAGTAAAGGTAAGAGCCTTGGATGGATGTGAGCTATGTGGAGAGGAGAATAGGGAGGTGATGGGACCAGTGGTAGATAAAAAGGTCAGCCTGGAGAGGAGCTCGTGAGATGCTGACCCTGGTATGCGGACTAGTTGGTGGGAAAGATGTAAAGGCCCTGAGAAATGGTGGCGCTGTCAGGAGGGAATGTGTTATTGGCATGACAAAAAAGGCTCTGAAGAAATTGCCCCAAAGGCAGGAGAAGGAAATATGGAGAGATCTGAGGTGACTCAAGAGAGGTAGAAATTGTGGATCCTAGAGCCCTGAGGTCATGAGATGGCGTTTTTTTTCCTTGGATGTTAGGATCACTTGCTTCGGGAGAAAGCTCAACAGCATGATGAGACTTACTACATGTGGGCCTTGGCTTTCTTCATGGCCTTTAACCGAGCTGCAGCCTTCCGGCCAGGCCTAGTTACTGAAACTCTCAGCGTCCGCACCTTCCACTTCATTGAGCAAAACCTCACTAACTACTATGAAATGATGTTGACTGACCGCAAGGAAGCCTCATCCTGGGCACGCCGGTGAGTGGAAATCTTGGCCAGATTCTGAATGCCTGAGCTCTGCATGATATGTTTTCCCTGTTTCAGGCTTGAAATGATCAAGCTGGGTAGGCAGGGACTGGGTGGATCATTCTGTTGTGGGTGGAGTTGTTTTTCAGGACAGTGCTGTTTCCATTGCCAGTACCCTACACTCTCCTCCTTCACCCCTTTCCTTTACCTTGCAGGATGCACCTGGCTCTGAAGGCCTATCAAGAACTGCTGGCCACGGTGAATGAGATGGACATGTCTGCAGATGAGGCTGTGAGGGAGAGCAGCCGCATCATTAAGAGTGAGGCCCTGGCCTGGCCTCTGGTCCCCACCTTCCCCATCTCTTGACCAGAATCTATCTCTCTTTCCAAGTTCATTTCTCTCTCCTTCTCCCAAAACTTTCCAGACAAATCGTTTCATTTCTTTCTCTTTCCCTTTTCTAGACAACATTTTCTATATGATGGAATACCGGGAACTATTTCTAGCACTCTTCCGAAAGTTTGATGAGAGATGCCAGCCCCGCTCCTACCTTCGTGACCTGGTGGAAACGACCCACCTTTTCCTCAAGATGCTGGAGCGATTTTGTCAGAGCCGGGGGAACCTGGTGGTGCAGGTAATAGGCAGCCTCAGGATGTGGAAAAGCTGTAGGGAAGAGTAAAAGATGGGGGCTCTTTTCCTCACATTTTCTGTAGTTGAACCTCATCGGTTAGAACTACTGTGCACTAAGGAGTCAAAATGTTGGTTCATGTTGCCAATGCAAGTCTACCATAGTTTTCTTCTCATACTAGCTTAATCCCTGATTTACTGTAGGTATCCTAATTCACTCGACAAAGATAATTGAATACCTATTATGTGCCAAGCACATAGACCCTGGGAATCTGTAATTTTAGAGTTTACAGTTAGCTGTAATATGAAGGGGCTTCAAAAAGTTTGTGGAAAGATAGAATTGAAAGATGAGTCCCTTGTATTTCCTAGTTACACACTTCTTCAGCATTGCAGAGACGTGGAAAGAGCCTTAAGGTCAGGAGCTCTGGCCTCAAGTCCTGACTAGTGACTGGTAGAATCAACTCAAGCTGCTCATATCAGTCTCTAGATCCCTAAAACTGGAATCATAATGTCTTTTCTGTTAAAGATTGTACCATGAGTGTAAAATGAAATCATGGACAAGATAAAAACCTTAAGAAATTTATATTCAGGAGACAGCGAGGATTTTGCTTTGTGGAAGTAAAAAACAGGTTTCTTACCAGAACCTTCTCATAATTCTATTTAGTCCAGCTTAAACCCCTGTCAAAACTTGACTTGAAAGTGGTACTGCAAAAAATAAAGCACCAAACCATCCATCCTCCAGCACGCACTACTCAGCTGGATTTGATAATTCATTGCAGTGGCCAGACACAGGACTCAGACAACATACTCACAGTTATAATGTTTATCATGGAAGGTAAGAGATTATATTGTTGTAAAGGGTTTCCGTGGAGTGGCTGGTGAGCTTGAACTGCCAACCTTGTGGTTCAAACCGACCTTGTAGTACATAAACCCACAGGCCACACCAGGACTCCAACAGGTTATATTACAGAATCATAAAATGCTTAAGGCACAGCTCTTCTAGTCAGGACAGCTTCTTCCCAGCCATGCCCACAGGCAGGCCTCTCTCTGGTCATTGGCCTCAGCCACTGGCCCCTTGATTCTGCGTTGCTCCAGTAATGTTACAAAGCTCTTGGGGGCTGCTGATAAATGCCCACAGGGCAGATCACTACACCCTAAGGCTGAACCTGAAGGCACTTGGCTCTAGCTCCTTGGGTCAACAACCCTAATTTCCCCTATTAAGTGCCTGGAGGCACCTTACTCTGTAAGCAACCTCCTGCCCAGAGTCACTCAGCTTTACTTGGCTTGTGGTCTGCTTTTTGGTTTTGCTGCTATTGCTTCTCTGTCATTCCTCTAGTGTCACAGCTTTCTGGCCCTGGGCCAAGGAGGTTTGTTGCACAGGTAGGGATCTTGGGATCCAAAGGACATATTCCACTCTTGGCTCTTCTTTGATGCTAGTGAGATTCCCCCACACCTTTCCTGTTTCTGAGATGGCTCATTTTATACACGTTGGAGTTCCAGGTTTTCACAATTACAGTTATCCCTGTTACCTAATCACAGTTGACTCACATAATACTATTAGCATCTTCTCCCTCCTTATCTTACCCAGACCCATCAGGGCAAAAACGTTTGGTTGAAGTTACAGAGACTAAGGTTAGAAGAGACATATTAAATAATTCACTACATCACAGGTCCCAATGAGATTTTTGTTAAAAGATATTTATATACTCAGCTCTACTGAGTGTAAAAGCAGAAAACTCACTGCCATAGATTCAATTTGGACTCATAACAACCCTACAGGACAGAGTAGAACTGCCCATAGAGTTTTCAAGGCTGTACTTTTTATGGAATTTGCATTTTCCAAATTCTAAATTCAAATTGAAACTAAGAAAATGAAAATAAGTCTTTGAGAGCCAAAGTATGACCTTGAATTTATCCCACCTGAATTTAGAGATCATCTGAAGAACAGATTTGATGCATTAAACACTAAAGACCAAAGACCCAAA
>NW_006408551.1:2467478-2469544 GCF_000296735.1 Chrysochloris asiatica | reverse complement strand
TGGCCCAGGATCGGACATTGTTTCGTTCTACTGTGCATGGGGTTGCTATAAGTCAGTTCCGACTCCATGGCACCTGACAACAACATCTTTCCCTGTGGAGCAGCTGGTGGATTTGAACTGCTAACCTTTCCAGTTGGCAGTCAAGCACTTGACCACTGTACCACCAGGGCTTTTTAATCAATAATAATAAGAACTTTCATCTATTGAGTGTTTACTATATGTCAGACACTGTACTAAGGTTCTCATGTAATTTTCACAACAGTCCTAGAAGGTTTGCATTGAGAGGTTAAGGCGCTTACTTGTTCAAGGTCTTGCTAGCAGGTGCCTAAAGTTAAGACCTCAGATTCAGATCTGCTTGAACTTCAAAGCTTATGCTCTTAACCACTGGTACATTTGATTATAAATTCCTTTGAAGAGAGCATGCATTTTTTCCTTTATTAGGAACCTTAAGGGCCTTCCAGTCTATCTTACGTGTCTTTTGAAAACCCACAAAAAAGACTGGTTCACAGCTATGAACTTGGGGGAGGCAGGATATGGATACTGATTCTTATTTTCTTTATTTTTTTTTTCAATCGTTTTAAAAAATTTTTTATTAAGGTTTTTATTGTGGATTAAGTGAAAGTTTACAGGGCGTATCATCAGTTTTACATTCAACAAATCATATACCTTGTTTCATTACATTGATTATAATCCCCTCCATGTACTGTCAGTTAACAGTATTTTCTCTCTATTCACTTTAGCTTTTTAAAAAACAAACAAAAAAACCACTCAGCCATACATAATAATAATTTACATCTTCGAAGGGCACATTCTGCAAGTCTTCCTCCTGGCCACCAGCTCTTAGTCCCTCTCTTTTTAGTCCATGAATCTAGGAGTCCTCAGCCGCTTCCCCTCTCCATGCCCCCAACTCTGTCTCCATAACTGGCGCTGCTGCTTCTCTGGATAAGGTCCCGCATTCTGCTTGTGTGCTTCTCTCTTGATGATCCTAGGGTCCTCTGTTTCTGGACTGTAAGATTAACCACTCCTCTGTTTTTGTTATAAAACTTCTACCTTTACAATTGTGACAGTTGCAATTAGTCATGATAACAATTATTCACTGTTGAATCTTACGAATCTTATCCCCATCTTTCTTCACCAGACCCATCTAGACAAGATGAAATCTATTCAGTGGGTACTCTTTCTTTCCCCCCATATTCTTAAACTAAACTGTCTTGAAACCTTGTAAGCCAGTCACTTCGTGCCTTCATTGCCCCCTCATTTTAGGTACCCAATGTCTAAGTTGCCCATCCCTATGTATCTACCCTGTGTACAGATACTGTGTACATTGATACTTGATGTGAAGACTGTTTTCCTCTCTGTTGGTATTTAGAGTAACTACCGCTTTGAGTATAGGTCAGGTTCATCAAATAGAAGCAATTTACCCTTGTTTCTTTATCGAAGAAAAACAAATTTTTTTCTTTTCAATCTTCCTCTAGTTGAGTTCTGATTATCGAGCCATTGAGGCTAGGTCAAAAGGGTACTGTATGCAAGTTTGAGTGTTCTTGTGCATTTCCCCTCACTTCATATCAGCTGGAGGCTTCACTCTCAGCTCTTGTCCTCTGTGGCTATGTCCTTGTCCATGGGCTCAAGTGTCCTCAGGTCTCACCACACTTTGGAACAACCAGCCCTTCATCTTCTCTCTCTCATCTCCAGGTCAGCGGGATTCAGTGGACTGGGGTTGAACTCAGTCCATTTTTTCGTTGATGCCTTTCTGCTTCTTCCACTCACCAGTAGATCAATGTGGTCGCCAGCAAGCTTTCATGCTTATTTGTGTATTCCCTTTGAGTTTCAGTCTTTTAGAGGGGAGTTTGTCCTGAAGGCACTTGATTACTAGCCTTGATGTCTGCCTGGCGAACCAGCTTGCTTATTCTTGTAGTAGCTAGTCATGCTGACATTTTTGTTTTGGGTTTTTCCTGATGATCTTTCTTTGAAGATGTATCTTCTGTCACTGTAGCTGTTCCAGTCTGCTTGTCCTTTCTAGTGGGAATGTCCCACCTCATAAGGTTCTGGATTCCATCTAAGATCCT
>NW_006408551.1:2465733-2466876 GCF_000296735.1 Chrysochloris asiatica | reverse complement strand
TCTAGGTTCCCTCTTGAAAGCTTGTAAGCCAGTCACTTCTTGCCTTTGTAGCCCCCCAACCCCATTTTGGGTAGCCAATGTCCAAGTTGCCCATCCCTGTCTACTCTGTGTGTGGAGGGGGTGGGAATGATTCTTGCTATAAGGACTTTGTTCCCTCTTTTGAGCTACTGCTTCCATAGGTGTAGTTCAAGTTCATCAAATTGTATGAGAATATATCCAGTCATCGAAGCCAGGGCAAGTAGGTATTATCTGCAAGTGTAGGTGTTCTTATGCATATGCCCTCTCTTCTTATCAGCTGGACGCTTCACTCTCCACTCAAGTCCTCTGTGGCTGTGTCACTAACTCTGGGCCCAAGAGTCCCCAGGTCTTGCCACACTACTGGCCAACCAGGTCTTCACCCGGGTTCACAGAAGTCTATTGAATGTTGTAGGGCTTAGCTCACCGCTTCATTGCTGTTTTTCCCTCACTTCCCCTTATCGGTGTCGAGCATGGTCACCAATCACAGCGTGTATTCCCATTGAGTCTTAGTCTTGGAAGGGGGTTTTCTCTGAGGAGACCCAACCACTTGCCTTGATGTTTTCTGGGCAAGCATGTTGCTTGTTCTTGTAGTAACAGCCGGTCTGCCCACGTTGCTTTTGTAAAGGCTTTGAACTGGGCAAGTTTTAGAACCCCTTTTAGGTATTCTAATCAGTTATAGGCTGAAGACAGGCTTACAAGATTTTCTAATCATGTTTCCTAGCATTCCTTTCTATCCCACTCAAGTGTCTATTTTACAATAGTAGGCAAGGGAAACTAATATTCATAAGGCAGGCAAAGATTTTAGTATTATTTACCCTCTTCAAGCTATACCTAGATACCTGTATCCCAGAGCCCTGTTGTTCCAAGGTTGAGTATGCATCAGTTTATCTCTGTCCCACTAGGCCATGCAAACCTGTCTCAGTGTTCCCCTATCTATCTTGTTCTTCTGCCGCCTCCTCACTTCTTGTATTGCCCTCCCCAACACCCTAACTACACCCCCCACCCCAACCCCATTGTGGTTACCTTATATTCCATTAACTCTACCCTCCATTTAAGACAGTCTGTTTTATCCTGTACTCTATGTGACCTTCCCATCACTTGGATCTCTGTTCCTCTGTGTTTACC
>NW_006408551.1:2452668-2463737 GCF_000296735.1 Chrysochloris asiatica | reverse complement strand
GGGTCTGTCCTTCCTGGGGTTCATTGAGTTTCTTGAATGCTTATCTTTTCACTTTTCATGATGTTAGGAAATTTTTCTTCCAGAAACTCTTCAACTATCTCCTCTGTGGACTTGGGTGATTGTTCCTGTTCCAGAATGCGAATAATTCTTAACTTATTCCTCTTCATGTTATCCAACATGAATCTTAGGCCTTCTTCAGATTTTTTTTTAATCCTTTTTTGTGTTTGCTCTTCTGTTTTAGCAGTGTTGAGAGATTTATCTTCCAGCTCACTAGTTCTGGCTTCTATCTCTTCACTTCTATTCATTTGCCCTTTCAGTGTATTGTCCATTTCTAATAATTTGGACCTCTTTCTGTAGGTTTTGAATTGTTTCCAATGCTGTATCTATCTTATTTGATTGTTCCTGTAGTGCTTTCCTGACT
The DNA here is from genome assembly GCF_000296735.1 of Chrysochloris asiatica. Classification (NCBI taxonomy): domain Eukaryota; kingdom Metazoa; phylum Chordata; class Mammalia; order Afrosoricida; family Chrysochloridae; genus Chrysochloris; species Chrysochloris asiatica. The sequence continues at coordinate 2,463,316 of NW_006408551.1, read as the reverse complement.
TCTTCCTTATTTTTCTCAATTCCATTATATAGTGTTTTAATACATTTTATAATCATTTTTCTGAATTCCTTCTCTGGTATTTCCAAAGCCTGCTCATCTTCCAGTATGGAGTGTAGGTCTAATTCCAGCTCATTTGCCTCAGTCACTTTATCTCATTTCTGGACATGTGCAGATATGGTCATCTGCTTCTGTTTTTTGGGCATATTCAGGAGTTTTCTGTGGCCTTAATACTTAGATGGATGTGTATTTTGGTATTTCTTATGCTTTCTGATTGCCTCCAGGTAGATGGGATCAGGAAATGGGCTTCTCTGTCACTCTTCTTGAGAAATTTCAAGATGCCACTGTTGGTTGTTTTGACGTAACTTAGGATTTAATTTTCGGCCTATTTCCTTTTTAGTCTGCCTGTTCCACACCACAATCCCTGTTCAGGCCTTTTTTCTAGTCATAAACAGTTCAGGGCCAGCTGTGGCTGTTTGGTTTTAATTGGAAACTGTCTCTTTAAATTTCGAGGAGATCTGTGCACATGCGTAGTAGACCCCTCCGAGGGTGGGGCTGGGGTGTCTGCTAGCTCAGGCACCCCTATAGTTACCAGAATGGAAGTGCACAGACAGCAAGGGACCAATGAACAGATACCAAAAGAAAAGAATGTCCACACCTTTATCTCCGTGGTTCTGTCAGGTGTCTGTGGCTGCTCTGATCCTTCCCCCGCTTGGTCTCACCCAAGATAGAGGCTCCTGGAGCAGCTGAGAGCCTTGAATTAGAAAGCAATGGATTTCTTGCTTCTGCTACAAATTTCCCCAGCTGTAAGCCTTCCAACCTTCTAAATGTTCCTGTATATGTGGTTCAGAGTTCTGGGACCATCCTCTGAGCCTTACTTGGTCCTGTATTCTGTGTTGTTGCCAGTGGAGCTCCTCACTGCATGTCTACCCAATCCGCCATCTTGTTTGTTCTCTCTCTCTTCCTTTTTAAGAAAGAGAAATGTTTGTGTTTACATGTTACAGAGATATGTTAGATGCTGTCGAGTCATTCTGACTCATAATGACCCTACACACAACAGAACAAAACAATCCTGCGCCAACATCACAATTATTATGTTTGAACCCATTGCTGCTGCCACTTTGTCAATCCATCTTGTTGTGTGTCTTCCACCTTTACTGACCCTTTACTTGACCCAGCATGATGTCCTTTTCTAGGGACGGATTGTTCCTGATACCATGTCCAACCTATGAGAGACAAAGTGTCCCTATCCTCACTTCTAAGGAGTATTCTTCCACAACAGATTTGTTAATTCTTCTGGCAATCTGCGGTACTTTCAGTGTTCTTTGCCAACATCAAAACTTAAATGCATCAGTTCTTTTAAGATATCTTTTATTCATTGTCCAACATTCACATGCATATGAGGCAACTGAAAATACTATGGATTGACTCAGACACACCTTAGTCCTCAAAGTGACATCTTTGTTCTTTAACACTTTAAAGAGCTCTTTTGCAGATTTGCCTAGTGCCAGTACATTGTTTGATTTTTTGATTGCTGCTTTCAAGAGTGTTCATTGTGCATTTACATAGTGCTTCACATTTTCCAAAGGCTTTTCATGTCGAATTTCTTATATTTGACCCTTATAGCTAGTCTACTTAAGGCTTCTGTTTAATATATCACTGCTTCTAGGAAACCTCTGACATCGAGAAATGGGTCAAGTGCTGTTCTGTTTTGATATGACATGCTCACCCATATTATAGCTCTTATCCACACTATAATGTCATTACCTGCTTATTGATTTGTCTAGTTAGTTAATTTTATAATAGGAAAGGCAGTGATGAGAGAAAGGCCTCTTTGCCCTCCTGCCAGCCTCATGTAAGTTCTTTCCTCATAGAACAAAAGAAAGAAGCGGAAAAAGAAGAAGAAGATCCTAGACCAGCCTGCTTCATCTGGGAACATCCCATGTAGCCCAGAAGAACTGGAGGTTATGTGGCCAGCCCTGGCTGAGAAGCTGCAATGCTGTGTCCAGGTAGGTGGTTGTAGAAATCTGTCTTTCCTGAGAATAGCGCTCAAGGTAAACTGTCTGGGTTTCCCTCCTCTCTTCTCCCACAGACATTTTTTCCTCTAGGCTCCTGAGCTCAGTTTGGACTCCGTGGTTCCCTTTGATGCGGCCTCAGAAGTGCCAGTAGAGGAGCAGCGGGCAGAAGCCATGGTGCGAATCCAAGACTGCCTCCTAGCTGACCAGGCCCCAGAGGCTCTGAGCCTCCTGAGGTCTGCCCGGTAAGAACCCTGCCACCTCCTCCTGGACCCAGGTTTTAGACTTTTGGGGCAGAGAGAAGATCTCATTGTGATGTAGGGTTTCCAGTCTTCAGGAAAGAGACATCCTATCAGAATATTGGGGCTCAGTGAGCAATGAATGAGTCCTAGGGAATTTTGATTGGTTTGTTGGTGTACTGTTTTTGAGAACAACCAGAAATCACAGTTAATTAGGAAAAAAATTAAAATAATCATACAAGTCAAAAATAACAATTATTACTATTTTGGTAAGTAACCTTCCAGAGTGTTGTTTTTGTTATATATGTTATTGTTCTTTTAAGTGCCATTAAAGTTGGTTCCGATCATAGCAATACTGTATAGGGTTTCCAAGGAACAGTTGGTGATTTTGAACCACTGACCTTGTAGCTGAAACTAAACTTGCAGTCTAGTACTTATCCTACAGTGCCACACCAGGACTCCTTTGGTATATGTAGATATACCATATATACCTTCTTGTAAAAAAAATTGAAATGTTACACGTGATAATTTGTAATATTTTTTTCATTTCTCATTATATTGTAAGCACCATTTCTCATCAGATATGTTTCTATAAGATAAAAGTTAATGGATGTGTAATACCATTGTGTGAATATGTACATTTGCTTAATCAAGTGTCAAGCATTTAGATTGCATTTTGTTCTTCTACGATTTTCCTTGCAATGTGCCTTTTAAGGAAAAATTTCCTAGAGTTTTTGTTTCATCTTTGAGTCAGCAATTTATATTCTCTTTCTGGCTGACGAATGAAATAAGTCTAAATTACTTCTCCCAGGTCAAATTATACCTCAGATTCTCCCTGACTATAGCCTTTTGTTTCTCTGTGCCCCAGGGAGGTGTGGCCAGAAGGCGATGTCTTTGGCTGTGAAGACATTTCCCCAGAGGAAGAGATCCAGCTGCTGAAACAGATCATCTCTGCTCCTCTTCCTCGTGAGTTTCCATTCCTATCACAGCTGTTTCCTTCCAGCTCTTTTCTAGCATAACAGTGAACTAATCACCACTTTTTCTATAGGACAGCAAGGACTCGAGGAGCAAGGGGCTGAGGAGGAAGAGGAAGACGAGGAGGAGGAAGAAGAGTTGCAAGCGGTCCAGGTGTCGGAGAGAGAATTTAATTTTCTGGACTACCTTAGACGGTGCGGGCTAAGAGGACTGAGTTGGTCCTAGGGTGGTGACTGGAGCCATGAGGATGAGCGGTGTCTTTCTTGTGCTGATATCCTCTCCCTTCCTGTCTTGGTACAGCTTTGCTTGCTCAACTGTGGTCCGAGCCTATGTGGTGCTGCTGCGGAGCTACAAGCAGAACCGTGCCCACACAAACCATTGTGTTGTCAAGATGCTGCATCGGCTGGCCCATGACCTCAAAATGGAAGCCCTGCTATTCCAACTCTCGCTCTTCTGCCTCTTCAATCGTCTGCTTAGTGACCCTGCTGCTGGTGCCTACAAAGTGAGGGATACCACAAAGTGGGGGGCTATAGAGCAGTCCTGGGTTAAAAGGATAGTCTCCAAGAGATAAAGGATGCGAGGGAGTATCAAAGATTGGCAGATGAGAGAGCTGTGAGAAAATAGTTCAGGAAACTACATGGGGAAAGATAAAAGAGAGACTATGAGTGAGGAGAGGGAACTGGAGAAAGGTGTAGACAGAATACCTAAAGGCCTAGGTTTATGTGTACATTTGGGCCAGAGACCTCAAAACAGTTTCTCTCTCTTACAGGAACTAGTGACTTTTGCCAAGTACATCTTGGCTAAGTTCTTTGCATTGACTGCAGTCAACCAGAAAGCCTTTGTGGAACTGCTATTCTGGAAGAACACAGCTGTGATTCGAGAGATGACTGAGGGTTATGGCTCCCTGGATAGCGGGTAAACTTGATACTGGGGAAAGATGGGCAGTAAGGGTGGACATAGTCACAGAAATCAAAGTTAGAAGAACTTGCAGATCATCTGGTCCAATATTTCTCCCCTCTCTAAAAGATGAAATGCTTTACCTAAGGTCACTCAAGAGAAGAATATGGACTGAAACCTAAGTCTTCTGGCTAATTTCCTTCTCTTTCTCTGTCCTCACAAGGGAAGGCTTACTTTATGAGGTGATCACTTTGGGGAGTGGGGTAGCCCCCAGGGAGAGTCTGTATGTGCTCTGTCCTGTAACATGCTGGTGAAACCCTAAGGATTTCTTAAAAAAGTTTATCTCTTTCTCAGAGTATCTCAGCTCCTCTCCTTTTATATTTCTCTCTCTTTCCTATAGGAGCTCTGGTAGCATATCGGTTATGAATCGGGCTGCTAATCTCAAGGTCAGCAGTTCAAAACTACCAGTGGTTCTGCGGGAGAAAGATAAGGCTTTCTGCTCCTATAAAGATTTACAGCCTCGGAAACCCTATGCAGGGTTGCTGTGAGTCGGAACCGACTACATGGCACATACCACCAACCACCACCACTTTTTCCCATAATGTCCTCAGTCCCTGCATAGTGAGGATCCCTAGATTCAACTTGGAAAATCTCTTGAGTATGACTTTTGGGTTCTTAAGTGGGATGAGAGTCAGGGGAAGGAAGCATGCCTTCAGCTTCTGCTGACTCATTTCTTTGAGTTACCTGCATCATCCTATATAGTATTCCTCTAGTTGTGATGAAAGGAGCTCTGGTCATGTAGTGGTTATTAGTCAGGCTGCTAACCGCAAGACCAGCAGTTCGAAACTACCCGTTGTTCTGTGGGAGAAAGATGAGACTTTCTGCTTCCGTAAAGATGTATAGCCTTAGAAACTCTTTGCAGGGTTGCTGTGCATCAGAGCCAACTCCACGGCACACCACCACCACCACCAGTCGTGATGAATTGTTCTTTTTAATTTACTGAGCAGAAATGATCTTTGGTTTCCTCCTTTTGGGCCAACAGCTTAAATGTTTCCCCTTGCTTTTTCCACCATTAAGGTCTTCCAGTCGCAGAGCCCCCGTGTGGAGTGCAGAGGAAGAGGCCCAGCTTCAGGAGCTTTACCTCACCCATAAGGATATGGAAGGTAGGAAGCCTGGAGATCTGAAGAGCTGATGAAGGCAGTCTGAGTTCCAGGGCCCCTCTTTACTACTCACTCCTCCACCTCAGGTCAGGATGTGGTGGACACCATATTAGCACACCTGACTACTGCTCCTCGGACACGCAAGCAGATCATCCACCACCTGGTACGGCTAGGACTGGCTAACAGTGTCAAGGACTTCCAAAGGTAGAGGATATGCTCTGGAGGAAGTTGGGATGGGGAACCTTGTGTTCATTCTCTGGGCCCCCTCTTCCACTGATCACCTTCCTGAACAGGAAAGGGACCCATATTGTATTATGGACGGAAGATCAGGAGCTGGAATTGCAAAGACTTTTTGAGGAATTCCAGGACTCGGATGGTAAGTGAGATTGAAGCTCAGGAAACCTCTGAGATGAGAACATTACTGTCCATTTTTCTTTCCCTGTCTTCCTTTTCTCGTCTTTTCGTGCCACATGTTGTTTATTTTTTTTTTTCCTTATGAATTGTTTTATTTGAGATGCTTTCTTAATAACAGCCTTTTTTTTTTTAATGTTTTATTGTGAGTTATGTGATATTTTACATGGGAGAACATTAGTTTTACATTCATTCTTTCGTATATCGTTTCATTGCCATGGTTATAATCCCCTCCATACATCATCAACCAACCAAAGGGTATACCCTGCAAGCCTGCCTCCCACACTGCTCCCCCCGGTCTTCAGCACATAGTCCCTCTCCATCTCTGGATCTAAAGTCCCCAGCTGCTCCATCTCTCCACGTCATCATCTCTGCTTCCATCTCAGGCATCACTGCTTCTTTGGGTAGGGTCCCACACTCTGCTCTTCTCCTTTAATGGTCCTAGGGACCTCTGCTCCTAGACTGAAGGGTTAATCACTCCCTTCCTTGCTATAAAATGTCTACCTTTACATTTCCAACCCTCACAATCAGTCCTGATAACAATTATTCACTATTGTATCACAAGAGACCTGTCTGCATTTCATTGCATCAGTCCCGCCTAGACAGATTGAATATTATTCACTGGAGATTCTACCTTCTTCCTGGACCTATGGCTCTAGGTTCCCACGGGAAAGCTTGTAAGCCAGTCACTTCTTGCCTTTGTAGCCCTCTCCACCCCATTTTGGGTAGCCAATGTCCAAGTTGCCCATCCCTGTCTACTCTGTGTGGAGGGGATGGGAATGATTCTTGCTGTAAGGATTTGTTCCCTCTTTTGAGCTACTGCATCCATAGGTGTGGGTCAAGTTCATCAAATTGTTATCAGATTACTCTTTTTTCTCTTCTTTCTTCTTCTGGTTGAGCTCTGATCATCCAGTCATTGAAGCCAGGTCAAGTGGGTATTATCTGCAAGTGTGGGTGTTCTTATGCATATGCCCTCTCTTTTTATCAGCACATGCTATATTTGAGGTGTCATTTTTGTGGTGAATTAAGTTGATTCTTTGCAAAAACTTCTGATTTTCTGTTGTTATTGGGAAGTCACAGTTTTCCTCTGTATAGATATCCTGGGTAATATCATGAAGAACATCACAGCAAAACGCTCACGGGCCCGAATAGTGGATAAGCTGATGGCCCTGGGTCTGGTGACTGAGCGGCGGGAGCTGTACAAGAAGCGCCGGAAGAAGTTGGCACCCTCCAGCTTGGTAACACTCTCCTCCTGGCTGCCTCCATGGGCCACTCGCCCTGAAGTGCATTTAGAAGTAACCCATACAGATTCTCCCTCTCGGGCATTCTCATAGCCTGACCCAGTGGGTAGGTTCCCCAATGGGGTGGACAGAAACCAGAGGACTCCACTTAGTTCTTCATCTGGCGTCTTTTTTTCAATTCCTACTCCAATGAATTTTAGCCCAATGGAGATGAGTCACTGAAAGATTTTTGCTCAGAAGATATGAAAGAAGAGAACCTGTCAGAGGAAAAAAGTGAAGAAGAAGAAGAAGAAGAGGAGGAGGAGACCTTGGGAACAGATCAAGCACAGGGTGGCTCAGTCCTCCCTACTGAAAACCTTAGGCAAAACCTGCATCAGGAAGGTAAGGATCTGGGTGGGAAAAATATCTCAGATGGAGGCACTGGGAGAAGGGGCAAATAGAAGTATTCCTCCTCCCCATAGGTTTTTCTGCTCCCCTCCTATGGCTGCAGAACTGCCTAATTCAAGTAGCAGATGATCGGGAAGAGGATGGTAAGTGGACAGATGGTGGTTTTAAGAGCGCTCAGGCCCTGCAAGTTCTGGGGTAAAAGACTGGTTCGTTTCCTTCCGCATCTTAGTCATCTGACTGCTGACCCCATCCTAGGTTGTTCCCAGTCTGTTCCATTGGTGCCACTGACAGAGGAAAATGAGGAAGCAATGGAAAACGAACAGTTTCAGCAGCTGTTGTACAAGCTAGGGCTTCGGCCCCCTGCCTCTGGGCAGGTAAGCACACCAGTAACATTACCAATCAGGTAGTAATTAAGGCATGATGGTTCTACTTCCTCATAGCAGTTGCCTTATTTCTGACCAAGACTCCTGCAGCAACTAATTTCCCTAGTCTTCCCTTTTCCTGTGTCCATCTTCCATGCTGCCCCCACACTTAACATTTCTAAAATAGAGTTCTTGAATGCCACTCTCCTGTTCAGAGCACTTGGTGTTTCTCCTCTCCTCTCAGGACAAGAGTCCAGAGTGACATGCCCAGCTTGGCCAACGGGCCTTTGTAGTTTCACAACCATAGTCATCCTGGATTACTTCTGTTCTTCCAAAAGCGGCCTTTTTATGCCTCCAAATGGTTGATCATGCTAGTTCTTCTACTGGAAGGTTCTATACACACACACACACACACACAAAATACACTCCTGTCTTTCTGGTGAACCCAGACTTTAAGATTCAGCTCAATTGTCACCTCTTTTGAGTAACAACCCCTACCATCCTTTAACCTGTGAACCAAGAGTAATCTTACTCTGGAAGCTGGAACTTACTCATTCCTTTGTTATACCCCTAATGGAATGGTGCTCTTTCTAATATTAGATTGTAGATTCCTTGAGTGTCAAGAATCATGTCCAATTCACCTTTTGATCCCCAGGATCCATTCATTTAACCATTATTCAATTAACCACTACATTTACTGTGACCCCCTTAATATAGCAGGCATTTGCTAGACTTGTATAGTGTAGTAGATAAATTACTAATAAGTGACGTTCATAGACTGGTAATCTTCACCAGTGGAGGATCATATTTATTCAGTGAATACTAAGTTCGGAATCTAGGGAACTAGACACTTATCCTTTCCCTTTGTTGCTATTCTCACCTTCTTTGTCCTTACAGGAAACCTTCTGGCGAATCCCAGCCAAACTGAGTCCTGCTCATCTCCGAAGAGTAGCAGCTTCTTTGGTTCAACCAGAAGAGAAAGAAAAGCTACAGCCAGAAGTAGAACTCGAAGTTCCTGGAGAGCAAGGGCATGAGGAGGAGCACCGAGCACAAGCCCTGAGGGCTCTCTTGTTAGCCCGGAAAAAGAAAGCAGGCCTGACGTCCCCAGAGGGTAATAGCAGGATAACTTGTCTTTTTTTTTTTTTTTAATGTTTTAGTGTGAATTATGTGATAGTTTACATGGGAGAACATTATTTTTACATACGACTTGTCTTTTGAGTGGTTATTATGTGCCAGTCATGTTTGTCTAGAGGACCGATAGGGTATTCCAAAGAAGTGAAAGCCCAGTTCCCTAATTTTATGCCTCTTATAGCCATTTCAGAGGAAGAGGCAACTGATAGGAAAGAACAGCCGAGGGCTGCACCCAAGAAGAGACAGCTGCTAGACAGTGATGATGAACAAGAGGAAGATGAGGGCAGTAGCAAAGGTAGGCATTCTAATGGGACCTACTTTTGTCTTCTCTTTATCGCTCTTCTATTCAATCCTGAAGACAAACGCTGCCACCCTCCTTCTTCCATAGTGTATTTAGACATTCTCTCTTTCTCCCTGTCATTCCCATAGCACCAGAGTTGGGAGCTCCAGGAATACGAAAGAAGAAACGATTTCACATTGAGGATGAAGATGAAAACGACTGAAGAGCCAGAGCTTAGGGGTAGAGACAGGCTTATTTATAAATGATGAATTGAAATCAGAGTTGGAAATCATGTAGAATCTAATATGATTCTTAAACTGGCCCAAAGGCCAACTATTTCAGGCAACAGTGTTGAACTTCTCTGCACCTATTTTTGTTTCTCAGTTTTATCAGTATGTTGTATCTTTCTATACTACTGATTATTAGTGCCCCTTAGCTAATGGAAGGAATGAGTGAAATATAGAGGGCACCCAAAACATCTCTGTAGGTCTGTTCCTTTTGACTTTCAGCTGGTGGTGGATCACAGTACCAAACAGGAACTTTATGATCATGATAGGTGGCGATTTTTCATAATTTTCAAGAGTCTCTAAAGGCCCCCATGTTCATTTTCTTTCCTATAATCACTCCCTAGATACCAAATTTAGCCCAGTTCCTACAGTTGCTATGGGATTGGAATACGATACTACTAATTAATGAATTTTTTGTTTGTGGTTTGTATTGAATTAAACAAGTAAAATTAAAAGTTGTTAACTTTAGTCTGATATGCCAATCTGTCCAAAACCTCTCAGCCCTCCACTTGCTGTGCTGCTGGAAGAAGAACTGTACTTAGGGTTAAAAGTGATCATCAGCCCTCCTTTCTGCTTTCCTTCTCTCCCTTATTGAAGATACAGAAACTTACCTCAAGATCCTTTGTCTAGAAGAAATCTTTAGGGTAACCATAGTATGCAACAAGAAGAGCCTCTGGTAACCATTAATAAACCTATTCTTAATATTTCATAAGAGTGGTACTATAACAATATTTTTTCCTTTTCTTTCGACATATTTCACTAAGCATTATATTTTCAAGATTCATCCAGGTTATAGTATGTATCAAAACTTTGTGTCTCTGAAAAATTCTATTTTACATACACACCTTTTGTTCATTCATCTATTGATGAACACTTAGGTTATATCCACCTTTTGACTATTATCAAAAATGCTGCAATGAACAAGAGTGTATATATGTATCCATTTGAGTTGCTTCTTTCAAATCTTTTGGTAGATACCTAAAATTGGAATTACCAAACAAGATGGCAGAGAGGGTGGAAGTGCAGTGAAGAGCTCTGTCAGCAACAACACAGAAAACTGGACCAAGCAGGCTCAGGGGATGGTGCCAGAACTCTGAACCACATATAAAGGGATGTTTAGAAGGTTGGAAGGCTTACAGCCAGGGAAATTTGTAGCAGAAGCAAGAAATCCATTGCTTTCTAATTCAAGACTCTCAGCTGTTCCTGGAGCCACCATATTGGGCAAGACCAGGCTGGGGAAGGATCAGAGCACCCACGGATGCCTGA
>NW_006408551.1:2449025-2451146 GCF_000296735.1 Chrysochloris asiatica | reverse complement strand
AGAAGGTAAACACAGAGGAACAGAGATCCAGGTGGTGGGAAGGGAAGGTAGATTACAAGATGAAATAGTCTGTCTTAAATGGAGGGAAGAATTAATGGTATATAAGGTAACCACAACAATGGGGTTGGCATGGGGGGTTTAGTTCGGGTGTTGGGGAGGGCAATACAAGAATGGGGAGGAGGCGGGAGAACAAGATAGATAGGGGAACAATGAGACAGGTTTGCATGGCCTAAGTGGGACAGAGGTAAACAGTGATGCATGCTCAACCTTGGAACAACAGGGTTCTGGGATACAGGGATCTAGGTATAGCTTGAAGAGGGTAAATAATACTAAAATCCTTGACTACCTTATGAATATTAGTTTCCCTTGCCTACTATTGTAAAATAGACACTTGAGTGGGATAGAAAGGAATGTTGGGAGACATGATTAGAGAAAACTTGTAAGCCCACCTTCAGCCTATAATTGATTGTAATACCTAAAAGAGGTTCTACAACTTGCCCAGTGAAATAGGCCTCATGCAAAGCCTTTATAGAGTATCGGACCTTAGGTGGAATGCTGAGTCTCATCCAGAGCCTTATGAGGTGGGACATTCCCACTAGAAAGGACAAGAAGACCAGCCTGGAACAGCTCCAGTGACAGAAGATACATCTTCAAAGATCATCAGGAAAAACCTAGAACAAAATTGTCAGCATGACTGGCTACTACAAGAATAAGCAAGCTGTTTACCAAGAAGACATCAAGGCTAGCAATCAAGTAAGTGCCTTCAGGAAAAACTCCCCTCTAAGACTGAAACTCAAAGGGAACACACAAACAAGCATGTAAGCTTGCTGGTGATCACATTGATCTACTGGTGAGTGGAAGAGGGGGAAAGGCAGCAATAAAGAAATGGGCTGAGTTCACCCACAATCCACTGACTCCCATTGTCCTGGAGATGAGAGAGAGAAAAGGAAGGGCTGATTGGTCCAAAGTGTGGTGAGACCTGAGAACACTTGAGCCTATGGACAAGGACATAGCCACAGAGGGCTAGGGCTGAGAGTGAAGCATCCAGCTGATATGAAGTGAGGAGAGATGCATAAGAACACCCAAACTTGCATACAGTACCCATTTGACCTAGCCTTGATGGCTCAATAATCAGAACTCGACTAGAGGAAGATTACAAAAAAAAAAAAAATTTTTTGATAAAGGAAACAAGGGTAAATTGCTATAATTTGATGAACCTGACCTATACTCAGAGAGGTGGTTGTTGTTAAGCACCGTGGAATCGGTTCTGACTCATAGTGATCCTGCACAAGGCTTCTGAGGCTGTAAATCTTTGCAGGAGCAGAACACCTCATCTTTCTCCCACGGAACCACTGGTAGTTTCCGTCGACCTTGAGGTTAGCAGCCCGATTCGTAACCACTGGACTACCAGAGCTCCTTATACTCAGGTAGTTATTCTAAATACCAACAGAGAGGGAAGGAGTCTTCACATCAAGTATCAATGCTATCCCCTCTGTACACAGGGTAGATAGGGACAGGCAACTTAGACATTGGCTACCTAAAATGAGGGGGCAATAAAGGCAGGAAGTGACTGGCTTACAAGGTTTCAAGAGGGAGTTTAAGAGTATGGGGGGAAAGAAAGAGTCCCCGCTGAACAGTTTTCATCTTGTCTATGTGTCTGGTGAAAAGAAATGGGGATGAAATTTGTATGCTTCAATAGTGAATAATTGTTATCATGACTAATTGCAACTGTCACAATTTTAAAGGTAAAAATTTTGTTACAAAAACATGGGAGTGGTTAATCTTACAGTTCAGAAACAGAGGACCCTAGGACCATGAAGGAGAAGAGCACAAGCAGAATGCCCTACCTTATCTAGAGAAGAAGGCAGAGATGGGGGCATGGAGAGGGGGAATGGCTGAGGACACTAGATTCATGGGAAGATAGGGACTAAGAGCTGGTGGCCAGGAGGCAGACTTGCAGAATGTGCCCTTTGAAGATGTAAATTATATGTCTGAGTGGTTTTTCTTTTTGTTTTTTTTAACGCTAAAGTGGAGAGAAATACTGTTAACTGATGGTACATGGAGGGGATTATAATCATTGTAATGAAACAAGGTGTATGATTTGTTGAATGTAAAACTGAT
>NW_006408551.1:2436858-2448925 GCF_000296735.1 Chrysochloris asiatica | reverse complement strand
GAAACAAGGTGTATGATTTGTTGAATGTAAAACTGATGATCTGCCCTGTAAACTTTCACTCAATCCACAATAAAAACCTTAAAAAAAAAAAAAAAAAAAAAAGTGGAATTACCAAATTCCATGTTTAACTTTTTTTTTCTTCCTTATGTAAAATGTTTTGTTTGTTTTGTTTTTGGTAAAATGTTTCTTATCACATGTTTGCTTATTAAATTCTTTAATTATCCTGACATAAACCCAAGACCAAACCTGTTGCCAATGAGTTGATTCTGAATCATAGTGACTACAAGACAGAATAAAACTACCTCAGGATTTCTACGACTCTCCCTGTGTGCCATTGGAGGATAAGTGCTGGAGTGCTAACCAGAAAGTCAGCAATTCAAACCCACCAGCTGCTCCTTGGAAACCCTGTACAGGAACACTATGTGTCATAACCAATCTGATGACACTTAACAGCAGTCTTTATAGAAACAAATTGTCACATCTTTCCCATGGAGCAGCAGGTGGTTCAAAGTGCTGTATTTTGTTTGGTAGTCAAGCACTTAACCTCTGTGCCACCATGGCTCCTTTATGCTTAACATTTTGAGAAACCACTGAACTGTTTTCCACAGCAGCGATACCATTTTACATCTTATCAGCACTATATGAAGGTTCCATTTTCTCCACATTCTTGCTAATACTTGTTTTGTACATTTGTTTTACTTTAAATACTTCTATCTCTGGTTTGAGTTCTGGGTAGTGTTGTTATGAATGTTGTGTTGGTCTGGTCATTACGAATTCCTTTAATTTCTGTTTATCAGAAAATGTCCTAATTTCACTGTCGTATTAGGGTTGCTTTGAGTTGGGACTGACTCAATGACATTTTACAACAACAAACTTGAGGGACAGCTTTGCTGGGTATATGATTCTTGGTTGACAATCTTTTTCTTTCAGAGTTTTGTGTATGTCATTCTGCCTTCTTGCATGTTTTTTTAAGTTTTTTTGTGTGTGAATTGAGTGATAGTTTACATGGGAGAACATTAATTTTATACTCATCATTTCATTACAATGATTACAATCCCTTCCATGCATATCATTCAACAATATTTGCTTCTATTACCTCTGTTTTTATTTTGTTTTGTTTGGGGGTGTGGGGATGTACACAAAAGCATTTAAACAACCAAAGGGTACATTCTGCAAGCCTACCTTCTGGCTGCCAGCATACAGTCTTTCTCTTTCCACAAGTCTAGAGTACTCCGCAGCTCGCCCTCTCCATGTCCTCATCTCTGCCTCCATCTTTTTTTTTTTTTAAGGTTTTTATGGTGGATTGAGTGAAAGTTTTCAGGGCACATCATCGGTTTCACATTCAAACATTCATATACCTTGTTTCGTTACATTGATTATAATCCCCTCCACATACCATCAGTTAACAGAGTTTCTCTCTATCCTTTTTAGTTTTTTGGGGGGGGGGGCGGAACTTTACCTTTTTTCTGCCTCCATCTTTGGTGTCACTACTTCTCTGGATAGGGTCCCACATTCCGCTCATGCTCTTCTCCCTTGATGGTCTCAGGATCCTCTGTTCCTGGAATGTAAGTTTAACTACTTCCCTCTTTTTGTTACAGAACTTCTACCTGTTACAATTGTGACAGTTGCCATTAGTCATGGTGGCAATTACTATTGAATCATAAGAATCTTATCCCCATCTCTTTTCACCAGACACATCTAGACAAGATGAAAACTATTCGATGGGCACTCTACCTTGCCCCACACTCTTAAACTAAACTCCCTCATGAAAACTTGTAAGCCAGTCATTTCGCTGCCTGCATGGTTTTTGCTGAGAAATCAGGCCTTAGTCTTATTGGTTCTCCTATGTAGGTAACCTTTTGTTTTTGTCTTTGATTTTGGATTATGATATATCTTAGTGATTTTCTTTTGGGATCTATCCTATATGGGATTTGTTCAGCTTCTTGTATGCTTATTTTCTCATCTTTCATGATGTTGGGGAAGTTTTCTAGCAACAACTTCCACAATTTTCTCTGTGCTTGTCTCTTTCTGTTTAAGAGTTCAGATAACCTGTAAATTGTTTCTCTTAATTGTGTCCCCCATAATTCTGAGGCTTTCTTTGGATTTTTTCTTTCTTTTTTATGATCCTTGTTCTAGCATTCTAGTATTGACAGATTTATTTTCAAGCCCAGTAATTTGAGCTTTCATTGCTTCATACCTACTCTTTTGCCCTTTCAATGTATTGTCCATTTCTGAGATCTAAGTATTAATCTGAATTTCTAATTGCAGGTTTTATATTATTTCAAAATTTGCATTTATTTTGTCTGTTTTTATAGTATTTTCGTGAATTCTTCTAAAGCTTTTTTTGTGTTCACCTTGCTTTCCTCCACCTCACGAATCTTTTATGGTACCTAACTATCATTCTTTTGAATTCTTTTTCAATTCATTGTATTACCTTTTCTTTTTCAGAAATGTCTTCTGGCTCTGCATCTTAGTCATTGTGTTTGAGCCATTCTCTCATTTTATTGTGTGAGCTAAAATTGTGTGTTGTCTCCAGGGCATTGTGATGTCATAGTTATAAAAACAAACAGTGCAGTTGTTGAACCCAGAGAGGAGAAATCTTTGGGGTGGGCTCCTGCAATTCAAGGAGCTCACAAGGTGGTTGTGAAAGGGATGTGGTAGAAGAGTTCTTGACCCTAGATGGAGTTCTTACTGGCCTTGGAACTCAATGTTCAGGGCAATCGATCTGGAAGTAGTTCATGGGTACCTTTAATGGAAGTGATTTCTGGGCACTCATCTGAAAGTAGTTCGTGGGTGCTTTTGATGGACTCAATGGCACTTAACAACAGCAAACATATTTCTGGTGTTCTCTGCTTCCAGCCAAGATCCATCAGACATCATAAATTATGTTCATCATTCCATATCGTCTTCTGAATTTGACTTGAATTTCTGACAGTTTACTGCTGCAACTGTTTTTGAATTCTCTTCAAACAAAACCTTATTTCCATATGATATTAATGATATTGTTATGATAATTTCCTCATTCTATTGGCTCATCTTTCTTTGGGGTGAGCATAAATACGGTTCTAATTCCAGTCAGTTGGCCAGGTAATTTTCTTGTAAATTTGTTGGCATAGACATGTGTTTCCATGGATGCATTCATTAGTTGAAACATTTCAATTTGTATTCCATCAATTCCTGGAGCCTTCCAATGCCTTCAGTGAGGGATGAACTTTTTTCTTCAATATCACTGAGCTCTGAAATAGTAGACCATATGCTATATCCTGAAATGATTGAACAGCGACCATTTCTTTTTGGTACAAGCATCTTCTTGATGCTTCCTGAGTCAGTCAATATTTTGCCTGCAGAATTGTCAATATTTTATTTATTTTTTTTTTTTTCTCCTCTTTGCCTGTTTTATTCTTACTTGTCCTATGTGCTCACTAATGTGCTTTTCTAGCATACTGCTACATTTTTTTAGATCACATCACACTGTATGACTGTAATTACCTGCTTGCTTTACTCTTTTTTTTTGTTTTGTTTTAAATTAAATAAATGTTTTATTGTGAATTGTGTGATAGTCTACATGGAAGAACATTAGTTTTACTTTCATTCTATCATACATCATTTCATTGGCATAGTTACCATCCCGTCCATGCATCCTCACCCAACCAAAGGGTGTACCCTGCAAGCCTGCCTCACCACCACCACCACCACCACAGTCCTCAGCCCCTTTCCCTCTCTGGATCCCAAGTCCCCAGCCACTCCATCTCTTCATGTCATCTTCTTTGCCTCCATCTCAGGCCTCACTGCTTCTCTGGGTAGGATCCCGCTCTCCACTCTTCTCCATTGATGGTCCCAGGGTCCTCCGCTCCTAGACTGAAAAGTTAATCACTCCCCTCCTTGCTACAAAATGTCCACCTTTAGATTTCCAACCCTCACAATTAATCCTGATAACAATTATTTACTATTGCATCACAAGAGACCCATCTGTATTTCATTTCATCAGCCCTTCCTGGGCAGGCTGGATGCTATTCACTGGAGACTCTACCTTCCTCCACGTCTTTTGTATCTTGGTTCCCTCTTGAAAGCTTGTAAGTCAGTCACTTCTTACCTTTGAATCCCTCCCCCCATTTTGGGTAGCCAGTGTCCAAGTTGCCCATCCCTGTCTCTTCTTTGTGTGGAGGGGGTGGGAATAGTTCTTGCAGCAGGGATTTGTTTCCTGTTTTGAGCTACTGCATTTATAGAATTGTCAATATTTCAGATCAGGACTTGAATTTTTCTTCACTTTCAGATTGAGAAATGCTGAGTATTTTCTTCCATTTTGGTTTTCTGACTCCAGGTCTTTGCGCAATTCATACTCATACTTTATCTTCTTGAGCTGCCTTTTGAAATACTCTATTCAGCTCTTTTGCTTCATCATTTCTTCCATTCACTTTAGCTACTGTGCACTTATTAACATGTGTTAGAGTCTCTTCTGACATCTATCTTTGTCTTTTCTGTCTTTAATGACCTGTTCCTTTCTCCCTATATGATGTCCTTGATGTCATCCCACAGCTTGTCTGATCTTTGAGTCTGAAATGACTTTCTTGTAAATATCATTTATTTGGATCAAAACAAAACAAAAACTCACCATCTTTGCAGATGAATTTTCTGTGTGTTGGGGCCCACCTTCAACACACACAGCAGTTTGCGACTTTCACTTCCTGCTTGTGAAGAGCCTGAATGTCAGCAAGAGGTGAGAGGTAGGGCCTCTTTAGTTCTGTTCTGAACCTGAGCTTAGCTGTGGACTGCATATGGTTTTCTAGATTCCCAGGAATAAGTGGGTACTATTCAAAATCTTATTTCCCAAAGCATCTTATTACCCATCTTTTCCTTCCAGGTTTTTGGGGGTTTTTTTAACCTATTTGCCGCAAATGTTTTTTTGTTTGTTTGTATTGACACAAGTGTTAATCCCTTGCCCCAAGTGATAGTGGTTAATAATTATCTTTTAAAATAAATACTTTTTCAATAAATACTCCCCATCCCAATAACTTAGACAAAATAAAGATAAGTCTCTTTAGCTTGTCATTCAGGGAACCCTACCAGACAGTTCAAAACAATCTCAATTCCTTGGTAATAGGTTCTGTCTTCCCCATCTAGTGGTGGTGGTGGTGTTAAGTGTCGTTGAGTCAGTATATGGTGATCCTGTATCTAGTACTAGATGTTACGTGCCGTCGAGTTGGTTCCGACCCATAGCGACCCTGTGTAGGGTTTCCAAGGAGTGGCTGGTGAGCTTGAACCGCCAACCTTGCAGTTCAAACCAGCTTTGCTGCCCAGCGCATTAACCAGCAGCGCCACACCAGGACTCCTAGTACTAGATAGAGATCAGGAATATAGGCTGTTGTCTTCAGGACTGCCTCAAGTTGGGGAACAGAGAGAAAGGTACAAAGACAACTTAAAATATCTCAAAACTCTTACCAAGATTTATCTCTTTCTTGTTTTTATAACCTATAAAACCTGGTTTTATAACCTTTTGATTAAATTCCAGAGATCCAAAAAAGCTGATTTGGTCATTCTTACCAGTTTGTCCATTGCTTTTGTGAAGAACTAGACTTTTGGAGTTCCCTACTCTTTCATCTTTACCAACATCTTAGTGATTTTTGCTTTTATCTTATCTTGTATTCCTTTCTCGAACTTCCTTCAGGTTTAATTTGTTCTTTTTTTAGTTTCTAAAGATGAAAGCTTATATCAGGTATTGGCAAACATTTTGTGTAAAGGGCCAGATAGTAAATATTTTGGGTTTTGTGGGGGAAAATCGGGGATGTTATGTAGGCAGTTACATAACAAGAGAGAAAATTAATTTCCACAAATGTTTTATGGTATATAAAAATATAATAATAATTGGGTACAATATTTTTTTGTATTGCATGTTTACTATGTGAGAAGAATGGAATTCTTTCAGGATAAAAAGTTTGTAGTCCCAACAAATTCTATATCAAACATCTATTAATGCTAATTTGTAATAATTTACTATTTCATTTTTGAAAATGTCTTTTCACAAAGATATCTGGCAAATACTGGTAACAACCCACTTGTATATGATATATTCATCACATGGAAGACATTTATAGAATTCTGTTAGATTCTTCTCTTGCTATTTCCTTTTTTTTTTTTTATGTTTTTATTGCAAATTGAGTAATAGTTTATATGGGAGAACATCGGCTTTACACTGTCTTTTCATTGCAATGATTACGATCTCCTCCGCACATCATCATTCGATAGTATTTGCTTCCATTCCCTTTGTTTTGTTTTTTTTGGGGTGGTGGATGTATACAAGAACACTCGGGAATACATAATAATTTAAACAACCAAAGGGCACATTTGACTGGCCTCCAGCACCCAGTCCCTCTCTTTCCATGAATCCACATCTTGCTGTTTCCTTTTAACATTGCAGATGAATCACTTCCAGTTTAAGGCTGAGGACACCTCAATTATACAGTTAAGAAGATTTTGAAATAGGGAAATTTCCTTAGCACTTGCATTTAGGAAAAATGTTCTAAAAAATGTTCCTGGAACTGTAGGAGTAGAGATTTTCCTTCTTTATAACTTTTCACAGCACAGGAAGTGTTCAAAATAGCTTGAAATCATTTGTGATTCCAGGAAAATTGGCTTTTGAAATAACTTTAATATAGTATTAGCTTTCCATATAAGCTGTTTATCCTTGTAATTTTAGATTGAATTCATTCAGAAGCTCTATCAAGTCTGCAACAAAAACTAATATCCACAACTACTCAGTATTTAATAATACTAGTTGAGAACAGTTCTTGATTTAAAAAATGTTAGCTTTGAGCCTGAGTTCAAAAAATTGCAATCAAACTCTATCAATGCTAAATCAAACTGCTGTGCAGGATATCTAGCTTCTATTTCTGACAAAATTTACGGAACTGACAATGGATAAGTCCGAGAGGGGAAATGAAGTCTACTGCTAACACCACTGTTTCCATAACACATGGTGGAACCTGCAAAAACAAAACAAAAACCAGACTATTTAACTGTTAAAATAGCAAGAAAGTTGTTTACTTTGGAGCCATCATGGCAAGAAAAGTCAGCCCATCAGGGAAAAGCCCCTTCTAAGACAAATTCAAAGGGAAACCTCAAGCAATGTAGTATGGTCGCTGGTGGCCACTTGGGTCTACTTGTGAGTGGAAGTGGGGAAATGCAGCAAAGAAGATGAGCTGAGTTGGCCATGTTCTATTGACACCCATTGACTTTGAGATGAGAGAGAGTAGAGGAAGACCTGGTTGGTCTGAAGTTTAGGGAGATGTGTAAACTTCTAAGCCCATGGGCACTGATGTAGCCACTGGGAGCTAGAGCTGAGAGTGAAGCGGCCAGTTGGTCTGAAGTATAAGGAGACATATGTGAACTCCCAAGCTTGAAGTTAGTACCCATTAGTCCTAGCTGAACAGCAACACGACCAGATGAAGATAAAGATGCTTGATACTGTGAGCAAGTGTAAATTTCTATATTTTGATGAATTGGGCCTTTGCAGTTGCTCAAAATTCCAGTGGAATAGAAGGATTCTTCATATCAAGGAACAAGCTAGGAACACAAAGTTTGTAGTTTGCCTTCTCTTTACTCAGTTAACTGGAAGGTACTCACCCAATCTCTCTGGCCCCATCTCCCTCTACCTGATTACTTGTATCACACCTGCATGATAGATAGCTATCAAACCACCATTTTGTCTCAGATCTGTGACTTCAATGCCTCTTCTATCAATCCCCACCTCCTAGAAACATAAGCATACATGTCCCAAGACATATAAATTAATATATATTCTTATTTGTATGTGTACATCAAATATTTTGCTTTGTTCATTTGTGAAATGTAAAAGGGATGAAGTAGGATAACTTGTTACAGGGAGGGAACTGTAATCATTGAGATGAAATAAGGCATATAATTTGTTGAATGTAAAGCTGATGATCTCTAATGTGTTAACCATCACTCATTTCACAATAAAAAGTTACAAAAATAATATTTGAAAAATTAATAACACATAGTGGATTCAAACATTTTTGTAACCTATCTGCTTATGTAGAATACAATGAATGGATAGAAATAAAATAGTGACACAGTATGAAGTATGTTACCAATGTCACTGAACTATACATGTAGAAATTATAAATGAATGTTATGTTTCATTGTGTATATTACAACCAAAAATAAAAATAATAGTACAATTTGGGTGAAAGTTTAAGTAGCAAATTGATTTTCCGTTCTATTCATACACATTTTGCTTCATGACATTGACAATTCCCACAATATAACATTTTTCCCACTTCCACTCTGTGTTTACCATTTTCATTCATCCTTTCCTTCCCCTTCCTGTCTTTTAGGGTTTGTTGTTGTTCGTAAGTGCCATCAAGTAGGTTCCAACTCATAGCAATCCTGTATAGGGTTTCTGAGGAGTGGCTGGTGAATTTGAACCAATGACCTAGCATTCTAATTCTTATCCTACAGTGCCACATCAAGACCTCTGGGTAAATGCTCACAACTGGATCAATAGATTATGTCATGATAAAAGAAGAACATATTAAAATTATTAAAGACTTCAGTTTGCCATGTCCACAATCAATGCTTATGGAAGCAGCAGTCAAGAAATCAAAGGATATTTTTCATAAGGTAAATCTGCTACAAAAGACCTCTTTCAAGTGTTAAAGAGCAAAGATACAAGTTTGAGGACTAATGTGCATCTGACAAAGCCGTAGTATTTTCATTCACCTCATATGCGTTTGGAAACTGGACAATGTATTAGGGTGTTGGAAAACAATATTAAAAATACCATGGACTGCCAGAAGTCTTGGAATAAGTGCAGCCAGAATCTTAAAAGTCAGGATGGCAAGACTCTGTCTCATACTTTGGACATGTTATCAGAAGGGACCAGTCCCTGGAAAAGGTCATCGTGCTTGGTAAAGTGGAAGGTCAGCAAAAAAGAGGAAGGCCTCCAATGAGATGGATTGACACAGTGACTGAGACGTAACAACTAATGTGAGAATGGCTCAGGACCAGGAAGCATGTCATTCTGCCATGCATATGGTGGCTATGAGTTGGAACCAACTTGATGGCACCTAACAATAACAAATGCTGCCCTGTTTGGTTGTTATTTTTATTTGTGTCTCTCACTCATGGAAGCAGCAGTCAAGAAATCAAACGACTTATTGCATTATGCAAATCTGTTGCACAAGACGTTTTTAAAGTGTTGAAGAGCAAAGATGTCAACTTGAGGACTAAGGTGTGCCTGACCCAAGCCATGGTATTTTCAATAACCTCATATGCATGTGAAAGCTGGACAGTGAATAAGGAAAACCGTAGAAGAATTGATGCATTTGAGTTATGGTGTTGGAGGAGAATATTGAAAATGCCATGGGCTGCCAAAAGAATCAACAGATCAGTTGGAAGAAGTGCAGCCAGAATGCTCCTTGGAGGCCAGGATTGCCAAACTTCATCTCCCATTCTTCAGACATATTGTCAAGGAAGGACCAGTCACTGGAGAAGGATATCATGTTTGGTAAGGTGGAGGGTTAGACAAAAAGAGGACAACCCCCAGTGAGATGGATTGGCAAAGTGGCAGCATCAATGGGCTCAAGCGTGGCAACAATTGTAAGGTTGCCCTAGGACCGGGCAGTTTCATTCTGTTGTACATAGGGTCACTATGAGTTGGTACCGACTCGATGGCACCTAACAGTACAATAACAATGGCCAAATCAAAATGTTATTTTGATTTGCGTCTCTCTAATGGAGTCCTGGTAGCGTAGTGGCTACGAATCGGGCTGCGAACCTTAAGGTCAGCGGTTCGAAACTACCAGCTGCTCCGCGGGAGAAAGATGAGGCTTTCTACTCCCGTAAAGATTTACACCCTCGGAAACCCTGTACAGGGTCGCTATGGGTCGGAACCGACTCGACGGCACTTAACAACAACAACAACAACAATGGAGTCCTGGTGTGGCACTGTGGGTTAATGCACCAGACTGCAAAGCCGTTTGAACTGCAAGATCGATGATTCAAGCTTACCAGCAACTCTTCGGAAACACTATACAGGGTCGCTATGGGTAGGAACTGACTCAACGGCACTTAACAACAACAACAGCAACAACAAATGTAGTCCTGGTGTAGCGCTGTAGGTTAATGCACCAGACTGAAAAGCCATTTGAACTGCAAGGTCGGCAGTTCAAGCTCACCATCTGCTCCTTGGAAACCCTATACAGGGTCGCTATGAGTTGGAATCGACTCACAGGCACTTGACAACAACAACAACAATGGCTAATATGGAGTCTTAGTGTGGCACTGTGGGTTAATGCACCAGACTGCAAAGTTGCTTTGAACCGCAAAGTTGGTGATTCAAGCTCACCAGCTGCTATTCAGAAAACCTATATAGGGTCGCTATGGGTTGGAACCAACTCAATGGCACTTAACAATGACAACAATGACTTATATGTCTTGAAAGGAGTATAACCAGATTGCTCCTCAGAAACGAAGATGGCAAGGTTTCATCTCACATACTTTGGACAGGAACAATCCTCGGAAAAGGGCATCATGCTTGGTAAAGTAGAAAGTCAGCAAAAAACAAGTCCCCCCCTCCCCCCAGTGAAATAGATTGACACAGTGGCTACACCAATGGCTCAAACAAACATAGCTACATTGTGAGGATGGGGCAGGAGTGGGCAGTATGTTTCTTTCTGTTTATGAGTCTGAACCAACTTGACGGCACCTCACAGTAACAATGGCTGATGATCATGAGCATTTCTTCATGTTATTTGGTCCCTTGAATGTCTTCTTTGGTGAAGTGTCTGCTCATGTTCTTGTCCCATTTTTTAAACTGGATTCTTTGTCTTTTTCTTGTTGATGTGTTGGAGATTTTTAAATTTTAGAGATTAATCCCTTGTCCAATATCATTACCAAAAAGTTTCCCCAGTCTGTAGGTTCTGATTTTACTCTTTTGGCGAAGTCTTTTGATGCACATAAATGTTTAATTTTTAAGAGATCTCAACTGCCTAGTTTGTTTTCTGCTATTTGTGTGTTTTTAATTATACTTGATAGTGGATTTATGCCATTATTAGGACCCCTAAGTTTGCCATTATTTTTTATCATTTTAGGTTTTGAATTTATGTCTATGATCTATCTTTACTTAATTTTTATGTATAACCTTCCATAGACTTTGTAAATTTGTCCAACTAAGCTGTATTCGCTTGCATACAGAGTTGTACCACAATCTATGTAATTGTTGTTAAGTGCTATAGAGTCAGTTCCTACTTACAGCAACACAGTGAAGGGTTTCCGAGGAGCAGCTGGTGAGTTCGAACTGCTGACCTTCTTGTGCAAGCTGACCTTGTGGTCCAGTAATGTGGTCCTGGGATGGCATACCAGGACTCCCAAGACCCCCCTGGTTGGTGTTTAAGCGCATCCAGTTGGTTCTGATTCATAGCAATCCTGTGTAGAGTGAGTTTGGTGAGTTTGCACGGCCCATCCTTACAGTTAAACCTGAACTTTCAGTCCAGTGTTTATTTTACAGAGCCACACCAGAACTCCAAGACTTTCACTGTTGTTGTTTTAAGTGTCGTTGAGTCGATTCCAACCCACAGTGACCCTGTATAGGGTTTCCAAGGAGCAGCTAGTAAGCTTGAACCGCCAACCTTGAGGTTCAAAGTGACTTTGCAGTCCAGCACATTAACCCACAGCACCACACCAGGACTCCAAGACTTCCCCTTCTTCTTGTTGTTGTTAAGTGCCATCAAATCGATTCCGACCCACAGCGACCCTGTATAGGGTTTCCAAGGAACAGCTGGTAAGCTTGAACCACCGATCTTATAGTTCAAACAACTTTGCAGTCTGATGCATTAGCCCACAGTGCCACACCAGGACTCCAAGACTTCTGTTGTTGTTGTTGTTATTAGGTGTATTCAAGTCGGTACTGACTCATAGCGACCCTATGTGCAACAGGACAAAACACTGCCAGGTCCTGGGCCAACCTCACAATTGTTGCCACGCTTGAGCCCATTGATGCTGCCACTTTGCCAATCCATCTCGCTGGGGGTCTTCCTCTTTTTCACTG
>NW_006408551.1:2415749-2436053 GCF_000296735.1 Chrysochloris asiatica | reverse complement strand
TTTCTACTCCCGTAAGGATTTACACCCTCGGAAACCCTGTACAGGGTCGCTATGGGTCGGGACTGACTCGAAGGCACTTCACAACAACAACAACAGAGAAGGCCAGTAAATACGACTATTATTCAAATTTACACACCAACCACTAAAGCCAGTGAGGATGAAATAGAAGAATTCTAGAAATTTCTTCAATTTGAAACTGATCAAATATGCAATCAAGACTTCCCCTAGGACTTAGGAATTTCAGGCAACAATGTTGGACCTCTCTACATCCAATTCTTCCCTCCTCCAACTTTAGAAGTGTGACAGTACCTCCCTGAAAACTTATTTTTCTTGTTCTAGGAAGGATATTTTTCTGGATTCTTGGTTGTTAGGGGCCCCTACTGGGAACTAGGAGGTGTAAGGGATATAGAAAGCAGAACTTGGGGCCTTTCTCATTAGCCTATTCCCTTTGGTCATGTCATAAAGAGGAAATTATGTGTGGATATTTGTACCAATTTTTTAAGTCACTAGTTACTGTCTTTCCCTCTATTTTCGAGACTGCAGTTACTCTTAGATAAGAAATGAAAACAAGTTCCTGTAGTTTCTCTGTAAGTTTAGAAAGAGGTACTCTCATGGTAAATGAATGCATTGGAATTAAAAATGGACTCATCTACTGAGATTTTGTCTAACTTGCCAATAGGATCTAGTCTCCCAATCAATCCTCCACTTGAAATGTCCATTAAATAAGAATTATTTTGGGGTCTCCTACCCAGAAATTGGAGTCCTGGTGTGGCGCTGTGGGCTAATACGTCAGACTACAGTCATTTGAACTGCGAGGTCGGTGAATCAAGCTCACCAGCTGCTCCTTGGAAACCCTATACTGGGTTGCTATGGGTCAGAATCAACTTGACAGCACTTCACAACACAACAACCCAGAAATTGGAGTACTGTTGTGGCACTGTAAGATAAGCACTGAACTACTAACCACAAAGTTGGTGGTTTAAACCCACCAACCACTCCTTGGAAACACTATACAGGGTCCCTATGAGTCAGAACTGACTTGACGCATCGCTTAACAACAATAACCATAACCCAGAATTCCATGGGTGGTATAAGTAGTTTGTACTTGTCTACTACTTTACCTGTGTTGTTTACCTGTTTACCTGTGCTTTATTGACTACGCAAAGGCTTTCGATTGTGTGGATCATGACAAGCTATGGACAACATTGAGAAGTATGAGTATTCTAGAACACTTAATTGTACTTCTAAGAAATCTGTACCTAGACCAAGAAGCAGTTGTTCGAACAGAACATAGGAACACTGAATGTTTTAAAATTGGGAAAGGTGTGAGACAGGGTTGTATTCTTTCCCCATACTTATTCAACCTGTATGCTGAGCAAATAATATAAGAAGCTGGGTAATATGAAGAAAAATGTGACATCAGGATTGGAGGAAGACTCATTAACAACCTGCGATATGCAGATGATACAACCTTGATCGCTGAAAGTGAAGAGGACTTGAAACATTTACTTATGAAGATCAAAGAGCACAGCTTTCGATATGGATTACATCTCAATGTCAAGAAAACAAAAATCCTCACCACTGGACCAATAAACAACATTCTTATCAATGGAGAAAAGATTGAAGTTGTCAAGGACTTCATTCTTCTTGGATCAACTATCAACACTCATGGAAGCAGCAGTCAAGAGATCAGATGATGTATTGCACTGGGCAAATCTGCTGCACAGGAACTTTTTAAAGTATTGAAGAGCAGAGATGTCAGCTTGAGGACTAAGGTGCGCCTGACCCAGGCCATTGTGTTTTCAATAGCCTCATATGGATGCGAAAGCTGGACAGTGAATAAGGAAGATCATAGAAGAATTGATGCCTTTGAGTTGTGGTGTTGGAGGAGAATACTGAAAGTGCCATGGACTGCCAAAAGAACCAATAGATCGGTTTTGGAAGAAGTGCAGCCAGAATGCTCCTTGGAGGCCAGGATGGATAAGCTTCGTCTCTCATACTTTGGACATATTGTCAGGAAGAAACAGTCGCTGGAGAAAGATGTCATGCTGGGTAAGGTGGAGGGTCAGAGAAAAAGAGGAAGACCCCCAATGAGATGGATCAGCCAGGTGGCATCATTGATGGACTCAAGTGTGGCAGTGGTAGTGAGGTTGGCCCAGGATCGGACATTGTTTCGTTCTGCTGTGCATGGGGTGGCTATGAGTCGGTTCCTACTCAATGGCACCTGACAACAACAACAACAACTAACCTAAGGTTGGAAGTTCAAATCCACCTAGAGGAACTGCAGAAAAAAGTCCAGGCAATCTGCTTCCATAAATATTATGTTGTTGTTGTTAAATGCCATTGGTCAGTTCTAACCCATAGCGACCCTTTATAGGATTCCCAAGGAGCAGCTGGTGAGCTTGAACCGTCAACTTTGAGGTTCAAACCGACTTTGCAGTCCAGCGCATTAACCCACAGCTCCATAATAGGACTTCTATAAATATTATAGCCAAGACAAATTCTACAGAACAGTTCTACTGTGCAACACACAGTGTTATTATGAATTGGAATAGACTCGATGGCAACAAGTTTCATTTGGTTTTCTTTTGGGAAGCAGAAATCATTGGTTTTCCTGCCTTCCCACTAAACCCTCCCCCAGAAGATACAGAGGAACTATTCCTGATCTAAGTTGAGGCCTACAGTAAATCCTTAAGGTAACAGGGATATGGGCCAGGATAAGCAAGAGCCACAAAGGGAGAAAACCTGTTTGTCAGCATGGGGCACAGAAACAGAGGACAAAGTCTAGGACAGGAAGAGATGGATAAATATTTGTGAATGTTATGACCTTCACTATTCTCAGAAGGTGCCAACTTGGCTGTAATAAAAAGAAGGTGAAATGCAGAGAACAACTATTCAAATTAGGGAAGCACCCCAGCAAGGGACGTATTTGGACCATTTCATTTCTTTGACTGGCTTCTTTTACAGGTAAGGATCTTCCATAGCCCTTAAGAATGAAGATAAAGGTATATATATCCAGGGTAATTGAAGTTTTCAAGGGATAAGATGCTTCCTTGTTGGGACCAATCTTGATATCTCTCCTAAACCTTTCCCCACTTCCAAACCTGAACACTGCTTCTTTCCAGCAGACTATTCCTGCTGTCCCACCATGATGCACGTTGTGCTGCTCTGCTGTGTCTTGCTGTCGCCAGTGGCTGCCTTTCCAAGAAATGTTCAGAATGATGCCTTGACCTTCCAGCCATCTTCCCCAGATCCTAGGACTCAACCAAACATGTTGTCCAGCCAGGTTCCTCTCCTAGATGCCAAGATCTGCCAGGATCTCTTGTATAAAGCCCTTTCTCTAGGCCCTCTGCCTGAGTATCTGTCCAACGTAGCTCTGAGTGTGGCCATGGGGGAGGTTGGCTGCCCAACTGAGGCCCACCTTCTGCAGCTTCAGGAATTTAGCATGGAAGGAAAGGATACCATTGAAACCCTCATCCATGAGATTCAAAAGCTCAGTGAAGAGGAAGGGATTGACAACGCTGAGCTCCTTCTGAAACATCTGCAGGGATCACTAGGGGAGCTTAGGCGGGACCAGCGCTCAGCTGACCTTCCTGAGGCATGTACCCATGAACATGGGAGAATACTTTATGATACGGCAGTGCTGGTGGTTGAAGTTGCTGAGAAACTCCCTGCCACAGAACTGATAACAGAGTTAAAAACTTCTGCTATCAATTTCACCCAGAGTTGCACGGATGAGGCTTGGAAGCATATGGAAGCAGTAGGCAATCGACTGATGAAAAGCCCTGAAATTAAGAACTTTGCAATATTTATAAAAGATAAAGTATACTTTTTCGTACGTTCTATAGTCCTTCTGAAGCGTGCTTTGATGGAGATGGTACAGAATGTTTTCCAGACTTACTTTACATAAGAAAGAACTCCTTGTCATCAAATATCCTTTTTTATGTCTCTTATAGGCCTATGCATAGGACCAGGTACAGTAGGTAGTTAGAAATGTTGAGAACAACTTAGAATCAATGTATACTCTTCATTTGATCCTAATGGTAAAAGATACATGTGACACCTGTTAGCTTTTCTCTACTCTTAGTAGATCCTAGCCCCTACTTCTTCTACCAGTTTCTCTTTCTTCCTTTCAAAAATCATCAAATAATGTGTCTTTATTATGTACAAACAAAAATGTTAATTTGAGGATTAAGGTGCACCTATCTATCCAAGCCATAAGGAGCTCTGGTAGCGTAGTGGTTACGAATCGGGCTGTTAATCTCATGGTCAGCAGTTTGAAACTACCAGCTGTTCCACGGGAGAAAGATGAAGCTTTCTGCTCCCATAAAGATTTACAGCTTCGGAAACCTTGTACAGGGTTGCTATGAGTCAGAAATGACTCCACGGTACATAACAACAACAATAATCCAAGCCAAGGTATTAGCAATTTCTTCTTAAGCATAAGAAAGTTGGACAATGGATAAGGAAAACTGAGGAAAAATTGATGCCTGTGTGTTATGGTGTTGGCAAAGAGTATTGAATATCGGGCTGCCAGAAGAATGTATAAATCTGTCTTTGTAAGAATATAGCCAGGATTCTGCTTAGAAGCAAGGATTACAATACTTCATCTTACGTACTTTGGGCATGTTATCAGGAGAAACCAGTCCCTAGAGAAGAACAAACATCATGCTTGGTAAAGTCGACAATGTGAAAAAGAGGAAACTCCTCAACAAGATGGATTGACACAGTGGCTGCAACAAGGAAGGTGCAGAAACGGGCAGTGATTTGTTGGTCTGTTGTATACAGGGTCACTATGAGTCAGAACCAACTCGATGGCACCTAACAACATTAATAACAGCCATGAAAAGTATTGTAATTTTTCCCTCTCAAAAATTAGTAACTTTTTAATATACTTATTAACTCCCCAACCAGATGTGGTAGCTTGCTCATGTTAATTTTTAAATCAAACAGAGAAATAAAAAGATATTTCCTTAGATCTGAATTACAATTATCTGTGATCTCTCTTAACTGTGAGTCTTCTTGGTTCCTATTGTGAACTATAAAGGTAATGTGGTAGGCACACATAGGAAATGCCATTGTATTTTGTGTGTGACAAGGGGACCAGATTTGAGCAGTCAATACAATTGGGCAAATGTTTGCAGAGATCATATTTGTTACTAATGGAAGAAAGCAATCATCTGTCCTTCTGGAATGAGAATGGGACAGAGTGGGTCAGCCTTGCTCCTCATCAACTAGACTGTATAGTAAATTGGGTTACTGTAACTACATGAATGTAAAGCAAAATCTCGGTGATCAGGAATAGCAGAAGCCAGGAAAACCCATGGAGTCCCATTTCCTTGGCCTGGTGTAGCGCTGTGGGCTAATGTGTCAGACTGCAGTCATTTGAACTGCAAGGTTGGTGGTTCAAACTCACCAGCTGCTCCTTGGGTCAGAATTACTATGGGTCGGAATCAACTCAACAGCACTTAACAACAACAAGCCTAAAAGCACAGTCCTAGTATAGCACTGTAGGATAAGCACTGGATTGCTAACCACATGATCAGAAGTTCAAACCCACCAGCCACTCCTTGAAAACTCTATACAAGGTCACTATGAGTCAAAACCGACTCAACAGTACTTAAGCAACCTTAGTGGTACAGTTAACATGCTCAGCTGTGAACTAAAAGGTTGCAGGTTCAGGTGTACCAAAATGTACCTTGAAAGAAAGGTCTGGTGATGTACTTCCAAACTATCAGCCATTGAAAACCCTATGGAGTACAGTTCTACTCTGACACACATGCGTCTCCATGAGTCAGAGCCGATGAACAGGAACAGTTTAGTTTGGCACCCTAAAAGGAACAAAAGCTGGCTGTTGATAGGCAATATGTCCTCTGAGTCCCGGGTTCCTTTCAGACCATTTGTTGTTGTTATTTGCGGGTAGAGTCAGTTTCCGACTCATAGCAACCCTGTACAGGGTTTCCGAGGCTGTAAATCTTTACGGGAGCAGAAAGCCTCATCTTTCTCCCGCAGAACAGCTGGTAGTTTCGAACTGCTGACCTTGCAATTCATAGCCTGATTCATAACCACTATGCTACCAGAGCTCCTTTTTCAGACCATAGCTCTAGGGAAACAATTTGAGTGTTGTTGTCCATTTTGGCATAGTCTGATGCAGCTAGGCGTCAGTTGACACCCATCATAACCTGCTCCTTTGCTGTTTCCTGCTGCAACCTGTAACTGCCATTTCACATGGAACCCATCAAAGACCATGCTATTCCTTCCTTGGTCTCTAGGGTTCTAGCCACCCTCTGAAGACTCCTGGTTTTGCCAGATCTTGCCCCCATAGTCCCTGCCTGACTTCAATCACGTGGCCTTTACTTGGATCCTATGAACATACCTACATAGAGTGTTCACAGGGTCAACGATGTGCCTTGGTCTGATGAACACACAGGAACATGTCTGGTGCATGCTTCCTGCAGCTTCAGCTCTGTAGGCTGAGGGATATGAAAACTATATAGGTTTTCTGTAACCAGATACAGGGTGCTGCAAGGACAGCACCACAGAGCAGTCTCACTTCTCAGTGACTGGACTATGTGGTAATCTGGGGCCCAAATAACTGGGTAGAGGTCCCTGGGTGGTGCAAATGGTTAGCACTTGACTATTATCCTAAAGTTTGTCAATTCAAACCCACCCAGTAGCACTGTGAAAGAAAGCTTGGCAGTCTGCTGCTATGAAAATTACATGAACAGTTTCTGGAGCGAAGTTCTGCTCTGTAACACATGGGGTTGCCGTGAGTCGGAATCAACTTGATGGCAATGGATTTGGCTTGGGTTTATAAGTGAGTGGTAGTAAAGCAGAGGAAGTCCCTGGTGACCTGAAAATGGGGGAGGCTAGGTAGGAGTCCTGGTGTGGTACTGTGGGCTAATGTGTCAGACTGCAAAGTCGTTTGAACTGCGAGGTTGGTGGTTCAAGCTCACCAGCTGCTCCTCAGAAACCTTATACAGTGTTGCTATGGGTCGGAATTGACTCAATGGCACTTAACAATAAGGTGGGAGTAATTGGGCCCCATTTCCTAGATCTTAAAGAAGAAAAGCTTATAGGTGATGGATGAGAAGTCCCTAGGCTCCTTTCAGACCACAGTGCTTAGGGAAATGTTTTGTCTTTTGTGTTTCTTCCCACTCCAGCGTACTCTGTTCCAGGCATCATGAAGTCAGTTGCACTGCTTCTTTGCTACTTCCTGCTGTACCCTGTAGATGCCACTTCACATGGAACCAAGATAAAGGCCCCAATGCACCTTCCCTCTCTGGAGTCCCAGCCACCCTCCCCAGATTCCTTATTCTGCCAGACCCTGCTCCCCAAGTCCCTGCCTGGCTTCAGTCACATGGCCCCTCTGCCCAAGTTCCTGGTAGGCCTGGCGCTGAGGAATGCCCTTGAGAAGGCTGGCTGCCAGACTTATGGCTGGACCGTGGAACATCAGCTCTACCGCCTGGGAGGCATGAAAGCCACACAGTTCCTCATCCACCATCTCCGAGGGCTCCAGATAGGCAGAAGCAAACAGAGTGACGTGTCAGCGGATGCTCTGGCCTCTGCTCTGCAACTGCTGGTCAGGGAGCAGCCAGGCACAGAGAGAGCCCGACGCTCCCTGCACACGGAGGACTGTGAGCAGGAGCAGGAGCAGAGTGTGCACAGTGTAGTCCGCTGGTTGCCGACAGTGGGAACCTACTACAACTTGGGCACGACTTTATACTACGCTGCTCAGAACTGCTTGGACAAGGCTAAGGAACGAGGCAAAGATGGGGCCATGGATCTGGGTTATGACCTTCTGATGACCATGGCAGGGCTATCAGGGGGCCCTACTGGACTGTTGATCAGCTCTACACTTAAGCCTGCAGTGAAGGCTGGGGTGGAGCAGTTGATTCAATATTTCTATGAGAAAGAGACAAACACTCCCCTGCCAGAGACCAGCAAGGACTATTATTGGTAGCCACCATAGATGTGAATGGCCTGGAGGTGGGGACAAAAGCTATGGATTCAGAGGTAGTAAGTTCAACTCTGGACTGAAAGTGGGGTCTCCTCAGGGTCCATTACTTAGATCCTGAGACTGGGACCGTAGGCTATACAAAGAAGGTGGCAACTAAAGGAGCCCTAGGTGGTGCAGTTGTTAAGCACTTGACTGCTAACTGAAAGGTCAGCAGTTGGTGCTCACCCAGTGGCTCCATGAGAGAAAGACGTGGTGATGGTCTGTTTTGGTAAAGACTACAGCCAAGAAAACTCTCTGAGGCAATTCTACCATCACACCTGAGTCAAAACTCGACTCCGGCACACAACAACAAACACAGAAGGAATAAATATAATAATATTCTGCCAATTTGTGTGTGTGCGTGTTCAAATTCCAAATCTCGAGTCTTTTAATTCAGGAGGAAGGCAGTCCTGTAAACTAAGAATTTAAAAGTTTAGGCTTTAGAATTGGAGAATTTGATTTTGAATCCAAGCTTCACTTAGTGTTTCTGTGATTACAGACAAGCAACTTCTTTCTTGAGGCTCAGTTTTTTAATCTCCAAAATGGAGATCTGATTCTCACCTCAATTGGTTGCTGTGGAGATGAAAGTGTACAATGAATCTGAAGTACTTAGATTATTATTATAATGATAGTTATTATTGCTTTTATTATTCCAGCCCTCCTCTTCCTATCCCTGAAAGTCGAAATTCTGGTTTCACCCCTCCTCATGGAGCTCTTAGCGCCACCAGCGTTCTGGGTCAGTCTCGCTTCCTGAGCTGCAGAGCAGATTCTCAGAAATCAGCGGTTTCATGCTTTGGCTATTCCACATGGGGCGGGACTTGAGCTACCCACAATTGCTAGACCTGAAGGTGTAGTTTCGGTTCCGTTTGTCCCTCCCACAGAGAGGGCGGTGTTGTAGCAGCACCAATGAGCTAGTAGCCTGTGGGAACCAAGGACCAGCTTAGTTGAGTGAGCTCTGGGTTCAACCACCCACAGAAGCTCGCTACCAAGGGGCGGGTCTGAGGGGCGGACCAAAACCTAGGGCGGGGCAGTAGGTTCTGGTGGCAAACTTGCTTTGGGTACTGGAAACAACGACTAGAGCCATTGGAGGGAACGGGGACTGCGACCCCAACCCTAATCAGGTACCAACTCTGAGAGGGCGCGCGGGGATGGGGGCGCGGGTTTCTCCCTGCGAAGGAAACAGGCCCTGTCCCCAGTTTGAAATAGTCCTGTACTTCCTCCACCAGTCCAAGATAGCCCCCAGACCCTAGCGCCCCGCTCCTAAAATTCCTCGGGAGCCTCCAAGACCCTAGCTTTATTGCGCAAGTTCGGTGTCTAATTGCTGTTAGTGTTAAGTACCGTGGAGTTGGTTCTGACTCATAGCGACCCTATACAGGGTTTCCGAGGCTGTAAATCTTTACGGAAGCAGAAGGCCTCATCTTTTCTCCCGCGGAACGCTGGTAGTTTCGAACTGCTGACAGTGAGATTAGCAGCCCCACTCGTAACCACTACGCTTTTACGTTCTGCTCTGCATTTTTTTTTTTTCCTGCATTATTTTTAATCCACATCAAAAAAAGAAAAGAAAAGAAAAAAAAAACAGCAATGTACAAAGTTAGATGAGATTTATACTTGTTACTTAAAAAAGCTTAAGGCACAAAAAGGTGAAACGATTTTCTTATGGCCACACAAAATTCGGAGTCCTCAGTGTGGCACTGTGGGTTAATGCGCCAGACTGCAAGGCCGTTTGAACTGCAAGGTCAGCATTTCAAACTCACCAGCTGCTCCTAAGAAACCCTATACAGGGTCGCTATGGGTTGGAACCAACTCGACAGCACTTCACAACAACAACACACAAAATTCAGTTCGTTTTAGAAAACCATATTGAGCAAGCATATGTGCCTAAGAGAATGAGAGATATTGGAAGAAAAGGACAGTACTGCAATTCACGGTATTTACTTTCCAGTTAGGCAGACCAGATTTTCTTTCATATTTAAATCTCAGAATTTACTTGCTGTGTTGCTCTTAAAATTTCACCTGATGACTTTCTCAGGATCTGAAAAAAAAAAACCTGACAAACTCGTTCAGTTTTTTTGTTTCTTAAAAGTAATGCAGGTACATAGTTTTAAAAATCAAGCACTTGGTGAATGTAACTGATGTTACTGAATCTAACACTTAAAAAAATTGTTCAAATGGCGGTTTTGTTTTATAAATTGTTCAAATGAGGCGGTTCCGACTCATAGTGACCCTGCACAGGGTTTCCGAGGCTGTAAATCTTTACGGGAGCAGATAGCCTCATCTTTTTCCCACGGAACGCTGGTGGTTTCGAACTGCTGACCTTGAGGTTCACAGCCTGATTCGTAACCACTACGCTACCAGAGCTCCTATATCTATATCTATCTCTCTATATATATAATGTTACCACAATCAAATTACTGTAAAGAAAAAAAAGTCAAGCACTACTAAAATGAAAACTAGAAGCTGTAGCCAGAGGTGAAATAACAGATAATTCCTATTAGTGAAAGAGAATCTCTCCCAGCACAAACATTTTTCTTTGCTTTGTAATAAAATCATGTGACTTTTTAGACCACAGATGTGCTTGCTTTATTCTGTTTTATTAGACTAGAGATGCAAAAAGAATACATTTTAATTCCCCAAACAGACATCAGATGGCAGTAGGTGGAGAAAAGTGGGAAGAAAGATGCATGGCCCAGACTGCTTGTTTTTATGTGTCTTGGTGATAGTAAAAACCAGTTTTTAGTGAAATGTCTGGGTTGCTCACAAAATTGATAATCTACATTGAGAATCAGAGTTTGACAGAGGTCATAAAAATATTTTAAGACTGAAAACATGCTGAGTGAAGTAAGTGGTCATAAAAGGACAAATACTATATGATCCCGTTAATTAGAAATAGCTAGAATAGGCAAATGTGTGGAAATCAAAGTTAATTTGTGGTTACCAAGGATAGGAGGGAAAGGGGAAGGGAGAATCATTGTTTATGAAGCATTGAGTATCTGTTAGTAGTGATGGAATCTTTGGTAACAGATGCAGATGGTGATTGTGGAAATATATATGTAAAAAGTGTTGAGCTGGTAAATACAGTGTTTTATATAAAGAGAGGGTCCTGGTGTGGCGCCACAGAATAAGTACTCAACCATAGGTCAATTTGAACAGCAAGGTCGGCAGTTCAAACCCACCAGTCACTGTTTGGAAACCCTATACAGTGTTACTATGAGTTGGAATCTACTTAGTGACACCAAACAACAAAAACAACATGAAATCCTGGTGTGGCGCCATAGGATAAGCACTGGATCACAAAGCCAGTTTGAACCATAAGATTGGTAGCTCAAACTCACCAACCACTCTTCGGAAATCCTGTACAGGGTAGTTATGAGTCTGACCTGGATATGTATTTGTTATTGTTGTTGAGTGCTGTCAAGTCTATTCCAACCCTGTATAGGGTTTCTGAGGCTTTATATCTTCGTGGAAGCAGAAAACTTCATATTTCTCTTGTAGAGCAGCAGGTGGGCTTGAGCCTTGGACCTTCTAGTTTTCAGTCCAGTGCTTATCATATAGAACCATCAAGCTCCAATAAATATATATATATATATATTCTGCTCCTTTAATATATCTATATATATTAAATCTACATGCTGAGCAAATAATCTGAGAAGTTGCATTATATGAAGAAGAATGTGACACCAGGATGGAGGAAGACTCATTAATAACCTGCGATATGCAGATGATACAACCTTGCTTGCTGAAATCAAAGCGGACTTAAAAATACTTCCTGATGAAGATCAAATACCACAGCCTTTGGTATTGGTTGCACCTCAATGTAAAGAAAACAAAAATCCTCACAACTGGACCAATAAATAACATCATGGTACATGAAGAAAGATTGAAGTTGGCAAAGACATCATTTTCCTTGGATTTACAGTCAGCACTCATGGAAGCAGCAGTTAAGAAATCAAAGGAGGAAAGTTTATGAACAAATTTAGAAATGGGAAAACACATTCACATTGCAAGGAAGCAAAATCAAATACATGGATACTGAATAACATCCTATTTAAAAACCACTGGATACCCATGCTAGAGAATAAGATCCCCTAAGAACTGGATTGAACCTCAGCATAGTGATCCTGCTTGGTCACCTTAGAGCAGGTGGTGGGCCGGCAATGTCGGGCGCATGGGGTCCCCAGCTGATCTCCTCCCTCCCTGCCTTCCTCGGATGGCGGCTGTTTATGCTGGACGTGTGGCCAGAGACGGGTAAGGATCACGTGGAACCTCGGCTACTTGGGACAGAGTCATTGCCATGCTGCAATGAGTCTCAATGACTGGTAAGACTGAGGAATTCGCACTGACCACCTAAGACAGGCAGCGTCCCTTAAACAATCAATAAATAAGGAGGACTCAGATGCAGACAGCACAGACCCGGTCAGGAGGCCAAGCCCCTGTGGGCCCAAGCGTTGTTGACCGTCCAAACCATAGGCTCTGAGGATCAGACTCTAGCCACCTAGTAGACATAACAAACTGTCCCTCATCTGATTATTCAGTAATGCTTGTTAGTAATCTCATACATGAGCCCTGGATATCCGCAGACAAATGTAAAAACCTTCCCTAAAAGCCGAGACTGTAAATTCCAATAAGCCAAGTCCCCCCCCATCCAAAAAACAAACAAACAAACAAAAAAAGCTAAAGAGGATAGAGAGAAACGCTGTAAACTGATGATATATGGCGGGGATAATAATCAATGTAATGAAACAAGCTATATGAATGGTTGAATGTGAAGGTGATGATGTGCCCTGTAAACTTTCACTCAATGCAAAATAAAAACATTTAATTAAAAAAAATAAAATAAAAACCACTGGATAATTGTTGTTAAGTGCCATCATGTCAATTCTGACCCATAGCTACCCTATATAGGGTTTCCAATGAGCGGTTGGTGAGCTTGAACCACCAACCTTGCAGTTCAAAGGACATTGCAGTCTGATGCATTAGCCCACAGCGCCACACCAGGTCTTTGTTGTGACTGCACCCTTATAGTTTCTTATGCATGTCGTTTGCATTTTCTCCCTGTTTTCTCTTGTTAGATTTGCTAGTGGTATGTCAATTCCATTAATCCTTTCAAAGAACTAGCTTCTTGTTTTGTTGATTCTTCCTATTGTTTTTCTGTTTTCTAATTAATTTATTTCTGCTCTAATCTTTATTATTTGTTTCCTTCTGTTGATTGTAGGCTATTTCACTGGTCCTTTTCTCTAATTGTTGGAGGTGTTGTGTTAATGTGCTGATTTTGGTTCTTTCTTCTTTTTGTATGTGTGCATTTATTGCTATAAATTGCCCCCTAAGCACTGCTTTTGCTATGCCCCAAAGGTTATTTGTTCTTTTTCATTCTCATTTGCTTCAAGAAATTCTATTTCATTTTTTATTTGTTCTTTAAAAAATGAAATAGAATTTCTTGAAGCAAATGAGAATGAAAACACAATATACCAAAAGAAATTGATCATTAGAAACCTGCCAACAAAAAAAAACAGTCCAGGCCTAGATGGCTTTACTTGTGAATTTTATCAAACATTCAGAGAAGATTGACACCAATTTTACTAAAACTATTCTAAAACATAGAAAAGGATGGAAAACTCCCCAATACATTTTATGAAATGAGCATAACCCTCATATCCAAACCAAGCAAGGACATCACTAAAAAAGAAAATTATAGACCAAAAACCCTCATGAACATAGATTCAGAAATTCTCAGCAAAATCCTAGTCAATACAATTCAACAACATATTAAAAAAAAAAAAAAGAATACATCATAACCAAGTGGGATTCATATCAGGGATGCAATAGAAAAACTGCCAACATAATCCACTGTATAAATTTTTAAAAAGGAAAAGAACAACATGATCATATCAAAAGAACTAATGACGAAAAGACATTTGACAAAATCCAACACCCATTCTTGATAAAAACACTCAACAAAGTAAAAATTGATGGGCAATTCTTCAGCATAATTAAGAGCATAAAAAATATATATATATATGCAAAACCAAAGGAGCTATGGTAGTGTAGTGGGTTACGAGTCAGGCTGCTATCCTCAAGGTCAGCAGTTCGAAACTACCAGCTGTTCCATGGGGGAAAAAAATTTCTGCTCCTGTAAAAATGTACAGCCTGGGAAACCCTATTCAGGGTCACTGTGAGTCAAAACCGACTCCATGGCATACCGCCGCCACCACCACCATACAAAACCAACAATCAACATCACTCTCAAAGGAGAGAAACTGAAAGTCTTCCCTTTGCAAACAGGAATCAGACAAGGATGCCATTTATCACCACTTCTATTCAATATTGTGTTGGAAGTCTTAGCCAGAGCTATAATGCAAGAAAGAAAAGTTGAAGATAATCAAATTGGCAAAGAAGAAGTAAAATTCTCTGTATTTGCAGATGATATTATCCTATACATAGAAAATCCCAAAGACTCAGCAAGAAAATGATTGGAACTCATTGGAAGATTCAGCAAAGTGTCAGGGTAGAAGATCAATATACAAAAATCAGTTGGGTTCCTCTGTACTAATAAGACAACTCTGAAAAGGAAAACAATATTATTTACAAAAAGCCACCCAAAGAATGAAATCGTTAGGAATTTATCTAACCAGAGAAACAAAAGACCTGTACAAACAAAACTACAAAACACTACTACATTTACAAAACAAAAGGAGTTTTAAAAAATAGAATATACTGTGCTTATGAATAGAAAGACAACATTGTGAAAACGTCAATACTGTCCAAAGCAATCTACAGATATAATGCAATCCCAATCCATATTCCAACAACATTCCTTAAAGAGATGAAAAAAAATGACCATGAACATTATATGGAAAGGTAAGAAACTTCAGATTATCAAAGTACTGCATAAGAAGAACAAAGTTGGAGGCCTCTCTCTCCCTGATCTCAAAAGTTACTATACAACTACACTGGTCAAAACAGCCGGTACTGAGACAGTGGAACAGAATTGAGGACCCAGAAGTAAATCCATCCACATACAGTCAACTGATCTTTGACAAAGGGCCAAAGTACATTAAATGGGGAAGAGATAGTCTCTTCAACTAATGGTGCTGGCAAAACTGGAAATTGATTAGCGAAATAATGAAACAAGACCATATCTCACACCATATACAAAAACAAACTCAATGTGGGTTAAAGGTCTAAATGTAAAGCCTAGAACTGTTAAAGATCATCAGTGAAAAAAGTAGAGACAAACTTAGGGGCTCTAATATGTGGCAAAAAACACAAACATCTATAAGTATAGGTCAAGTTCCTCAAGTTGTAGCAATTTATACTTGTTTCCTTTATCAACATTTTTTTTTATCTTACTCTAGTAGAGTTCTGATCAGCAAGACATCTAAAGAAGTGCATCTCCCCTTACTTCCTATCAGCTGGATGCTTCACTCTCAGTTCTAGCCCTCCGTGGCTATGTCCTTGTCCATGGGCTCAGGAGCTCCAGGTCTCACCATATTTTGGACCGATCAGCCCTTCCTCTTTCGGTTGTTTCCACCTTTTGGCTATTGTGACTAGTGCTGCAGTGAACATTGTTGTTGTTAAGTGCTGTTGAGCTGTTTCCAACTTACAGCAACCCTATATTGGCTTTCCAAGGAGCGGCTGGTGAGTTGGAACCACTTGTGATATAAACCAACCTTTCAGTCCAGTGCTTATCCTACTTTGCCATACCAGGACATTAGTGAACATTAATGTACTGATTGATGTTTACATTCTAGCCTTCATTTCTTCTGGGTATATACTTATGATTGGGCTTGCTGAGTTTATGGTAGCTCTATGTTTAATGCTTTGAAGAACCACCAACTCTTTCCAAAGTGGTTATATCATTTTATATTCCCACCAGAAATGGATAAGAGTTCCAGTTTCTCCACAACCTTACCATTTTTCAGTTTTTCCTTAATCATTGCCATTCTAATAGGTAAGTAGCAATTTTCTAATGAGTAATAAATAATCATAAGATTGGATGGTTTAATCCATTAAATTTTCCATTTGAAAATATGTATCCATCAGAAACTCCAAATGGCGCAATGGGAGATGCTACAGAATCTTGACAGCCCATTTCAGGAGCTGCTGCACCAGCTCTACTCTAAGAGCCTCCTACCAGTAGACATTCGACAGTACTTGGCCTTCTGGATTGAAGATCAGAACTGGTGAGGCCTTAATGATGTTGGGGAGTGGGATGGGAAAAGTGGATTCTTTCTTCTGAGTCCCCAGGATCCTGGAGTCAGGAAGGGTTTGGGAGGCCTCAGGACAGCAGCAACTTTGCTGAGACAATAACCTTTGCCCTTCCTGGTCCCCAGGGAGGAGGCTGCATTGGGCAACGATGATTCCAAGGCTAACATGCTCTTCTTCCAATTCTTGAACCAACTGAACTATGAGTGTGGTCCCTTTGGTCAAGACCCAGAGTACTTGTTGCTAAAACATAACTTGCGAAAATTTGCTCGGGACATTCAGGTACTTGGAATAGAATAATAAGATAGGAGTGAGATCTTAGCAGAGTATGGAGTATAGAGTATGGGGTATGGAATACAACCTGGAGGTACAAAGGAAAGGGGACAGACCTGATACGGAAGGGGGCAGACTCTGGATTTGTGGGATCACTGGCAGAGAGAAGTGAAAAGTCTAAATGTTCTTGTTGGGAGATGGACAGGGTTTGAGAGGCCAGTGTTTAAAGAGAAAAGATGTGGGGACTCTGAGGGAAGGGAAGTACTGGGGATACTGGTGAGAAAGTCTGGGGTGGTAGGCCACTGAGAGATGTTGAATTGGGTTACTCCTTTCCCTTACCCTACTTTAGGCCTGTCCCAACGGTCCTGCCCAGTTGGCTGAGATGATCTTTAATCTCCTTCTGGAGGAAAAAAGAATTCTGATTCAGGCTCAGAGGACTCAATCGGTGAGAAAAGTTGGGTGATGATGTTGGGAGGTCTTGGAGTAGAAAGGGTCCAATGAAAATGTGTGAGGCAGTTTGTCTCAGAACAGGATCATCCCACATTCTATAATGTAATTACAGGCCTAGATTTCAAGGATGAAAGATCAGATGAAATGTGCTATAGATCAAGACAAAAAAATGTAGTTGCTAAGGGGTCAGTTCCAACTCAGGATGACCCCATTATATAGAGAGAATAGAACAGCACTTCAAGCATATCTCCAGGCCTATTTCTGAGGCACATCTGGATGGGTTTGAACCACCAACCTTTTGATTAGTAATAGAACACTTAACCTTTTGTACCACCCAGGGACTCCAAAATGTACTGAGCCCTTTATTTTAGGACCAAAGAGAGCCAACCCTCGATGTACCTGTGGACAGCCAGCAGCATGAGATTGAATCCCGGATCCTGGAATTAAGGGCTAAGATGGAGGTTGGTAGATAGTATAAGGGATGGGTGGGCAAGGCTCAGCCCCACTTCCTCCCCCAAAAGCAGCCTTATCTGGGTCCCACCCCCTCTACAGAAACTGGTAAAGTCTATCAGCCAGCTGAAAGACCAGCAGGATGTCTTCTGCTTTCGATATAAGACCATGAACCTAGGTAGGAAAAATGCTGAGGGGTGGAAGAAAGATGGGTGCCTGCTGGGAGACCACGGGTGGAAGAGAATGGAAGGGAAGAGCTCCTGTGAGCGTATTAACTACATTCTAGCCATGCAAAATTAGTAGTGCCCCGGGTATATGGTGGGGGTCAGGGACCAGTAGTAAGTGTTGGAGGAAAAGCATGGAAGCTGCCTTAGTGAATTTAGTGGGCGTCTGGTCCAAACCTAGAAGTGCCTATGCTTTGCTTTGTTTCCCCTTCTTCTTTCAAAATTCCCCACTGCTGAGCTGGATGAGACCATAGTCAAGAAGGAGAGGGACTTGAGCCCTGGGTTTGAGCATGATCTGACTTGTGCATCTTACTATCCAGTGAGGACACCCTCTTTGAACTCCCATCAGGCCAAACAACAGCAAGTTCTGCAGGAAACTATCAATGAACTGGACAAAAGGAGGAAGGTGGGAGGCCAGGGACGGAAGGCATGGGAGGTGGAGCACTGGGAAAATGAGGGACCCGGGAGCCCTAGCCTCTTAGCCTTGGCTGCTCTGTCTGCTCATCCCCAGTTGGATGGTGGAGAGAGCTGGTGAGAAATGCCCAGCGCTCATATTATCTCTTAACTAGGAGGTGCTGGATGCCTCCAAAACACTGCTGGGCCGATTGACTACCCTAATTGAGCTACTGCTGCCAAAGTTGGAGAAGTGGAAAGTCCAACAGCAAAAGGCCTGCATTGGAGCCCCCACAAACCATGGGTTGGAACAGCTGGAGAAGTGGTAAGAGGCACCGCCTACCCCCATGCTCACCCCGACCCTAGCCACAACTTTGTAAGTTGTAATGTTTTGTATACATTAAGAAATAGTGCTCATAACAACCTCTGCCTCTCGGAATAAGCCTAGCTCCCTTATCTGCCTGTAGTTATATTCTGCACCTGTATCCTCACCCCTCAGGGGACCCAGAGCCCACTTGGTGGAAGTGATGGATTAACTCACAGCTTGGTTTCTTTTTCTTTTTAATCACCTCAGAAATAGTTTTTACTTTTTTTTTTTTTTTTAACAACAGTGAATATAATGCAAATACACACACACAAAATTTCTGTTACCTTATTACTCAGGTATAGCTACATAATAGTAACAAAAAAATGCACTAAACTGTTTATACTACTTTTAAATATGTAGGATTCTTTTTTAACTTAGAAATAATAGTCCTCTATATGTGGCACTGAAGTCCTGTGGTGTGGTGCTGTGGGTTAATGCGTGAGACTGCAAAGCTGTTTGAACTGCAAGGTTGGCAGTTCCAGGTTACCAGCTGCTTCTTGGAAACCCTATACAGGGTCGCTATGGGTCGGAACTGACTCAACAGCACTTCACAACAACAACAACAACATATGTGGCACTATTTCAGTGTCTCTTCTGACATCCATTTTGACGTTTTCCTTCTTTCTTGTCTTCTCAGTGACTTTTTGCTCTCTTCATGTATGATGTTCTTGATGTCATCCCACCACTCTCTGGTCTTCAGTCTTTAGTGTTTAATGTATCAAATCTGTTCTTCAGATGATCCCTAAATTCTGGTGGGACATATTCAAGGTCATATTTTGGCTCTCATGGACTTGTTTTCATTTTCTTCAGCTTCAGTTTGAATTTGCATATGAGTAATAGATGGTCTGTTCCACAGTCTGCCCCTGGCCTTGTTTTCACTGATATGGAACTTTTCTATCGTCTCTTTCCACAGATGTAGTAAATTTGATTTCTATGTATTCCACCTGGTGAGGTCCATGTGTATAACCATCTCTTATGCTCTCTAAAGAAGGTATTTGAAATGAACAAATCATTGGTTTTGCAGAATTCTATCATACATTCTCCAGCATCATTTTTATCACCAAGGCCATAGTTTCCAACTACTGATCCTTCCTCTTTGCTCCCAACCTTTGCATTCCAATAACCAGTAATAATCAATACATCTTCATTGCATGTTTGATCAATTTCAGATAGAAGAAGTTGGTAGAATGCTTCTATTTCATCCTCAGTGGCTTTAGTAATTGGTGCATAAATTTGAATATTAACTGGGCATTCCTGTAAGTTCATGGGTATTGTCCTGTCACAGACAGCGTTGTACCTCATGACTGATCTGGATATGTTCTGTTTGACAATGAATGCAACACCATTCCTCTTCAATATGTCATTCCCAGCATAGTAAACCTTGTGGTCATCAGATTCAGAATGACCAATACCAGTCCATTTCAGCTCACTAATGGCTAAGATATATCGATGTTTATGCATTCCATTTCATTTTTGACAATTTCCAGTTTTCCTAGATTCATGCTTTGTACATTCCATATTCCTATTTTCAGTGGATGTTTACAGCTGTTTCTCTTCATTTTGAGTTGTGCCCCATCAGCAAACGAAGGTCCCCATGGGCTTTTCTCCCACGGGGTTTTCCCCATTTGCGTCAACACGGTCAACTCTACTTTGAGGAGGAGGCAGCTCTTCCCCAGTTGCATTTTAAGTGCCTTCCAACCTGAGGAGCTCATTTTCTGGCACTATATCTGACAGTGTTTCTCTGCTATTCCTAAGGTTTTCAGTGACTAAATATT
This sequence comes from Chrysochloris asiatica, assembly GCF_000296735.1. Classification (NCBI taxonomy): domain Eukaryota; kingdom Metazoa; phylum Chordata; class Mammalia; order Afrosoricida; family Chrysochloridae; genus Chrysochloris; species Chrysochloris asiatica. The sequence continues at coordinate 2,415,920 of NW_006408551.1, read as the reverse complement.
CGGAAGTAGTTCATTACTCCTTCCTCCTAGCAAAAAGTCATTAAGAATACAAGAAAGAAGGAAAAGGTCAAAATGGATATCAGAAGAGACACTGAAACTTGCTCTCCAGTGTAGAGATGCTAAAGCAAATGGAAGAAATGAGGAGGTAAAAGAGATGAACAGAAAATTTCA
>NW_006408551.1:2409663-2411709 GCF_000296735.1 Chrysochloris asiatica | reverse complement strand
ACATTGAGATGTATAGTCTTGCTAGATACAAACTCTTTTGGATACTTCCATAAAGAAAAAAAATACTGTAAACTTGTAAACCTGTGGGCTGCTACTCGACAGTAGTTGGAGAGTTTAGGGCGTCTCTAGAGTGCAGTTATTTACCCAATGGCTTACTCTCAGAATTCATCTTCTGAAAGGCAGGTTGCTCACAACTGTGCACATTAATTTATTCTCTTAACCTTTAGTTTGAGCATCAGAAATATTTTATTTTATGTTGAAATAGATATAGGCTCCTATTTTGGAATATTACCTATAATAACCACTTTTCTTTTCTTTTTCCTATTTGTAAAACTTTCTGCCTGGTCAAAATACTTTAAAGCATACTCTTTACCTAATATCATTAATAACAATGATCATCTTGGATTTTTATAAAAAATGGCTGTGCCACTTTGATGTGGGTGAAGCCATTTAAAAACAAATATGTGATACATTCTAATGTTTTAATTGAATAGTGAATTAAAGATAATTGAGTGACAATTGAATTTCTCACACGTTTACTGAATGCTTACTAGTTTCAGAGTTGCTAGCTGAATGCAGAAATGTCTGTTTTTTATTATCTTTGGACCATGGATATCATGGTCTTTCAGAGACAGGTCAGAAAAAATACAAGGGGACTTTAAAATGTTTATAGAAAAATTTCATTAACCTTTCATTTCATTTTTCAACACAAATTTGATACCCTGTCATCATTACTATAACATCAAAGTAAGGAACTGGTACAGGGAGTATCAGTAGATTCAGTCCAAAAATTCATTCTCTGGGTTCGAACAATTTTGTTCTAAGTCTACATTTTAATTAGAAGAATTAGTTCCAGTTTTCTTATGATCATTTGAAATTTCTAGGAACGAATAGCTTAGTCAAATACCAAAACTTCAAAACTATGACTGCAAACCCTATCTAGATCTTAAATTTTGGTGGTAATAAGTGAGAAAACCCTGGTGACAACTCTTTTTGTTGTTTTTGTGGGGCACAAGCCAGAATGTCAATTTGCAGTTTCTTCAAGAAACTACTGCCATTGTGCTTCATTACCCTTCCTGAGGGGAATGAGCATCTTCATTATCTGTGTTTTGCACTATTGACTAAATGTGTGTCGTTGTTGTTGTTAAGTGCTGTTGAGTTGGTTTTGACCCATAGTGACGCTGTATAGGGTTTCCAAAGAGCAGCTGGTGAGCTTGAACTGCCGACCTTGCAGTTCAAACCAACATAGCAGTCTAGCATATTAACCCACAGCGCCACACCAGGACTCCCACTAAATGTATAGTCTCTAAGAATAATTTGAGCATGTCCAGTTGTTTTCTCCCTTCACAAAACCTGGTTTCATAATTTCATATAAAAACAATTTGGGGGAATGATTATTATCTTTCTACATTTCCACAACCCCTTACTAAGAGAGTGGAAGATAAAAATATACTACAACCGCTCTGATAAAACTTAGAAACAGTTAAATAGGATTTAGGATCAATATTTAAATGGCACTTGCAAACATATCCATCATTTGGTACAAAGGCTGGCAACTCCAGCCTATTAGTGGTTTCTTGTTATTTTCAACATTGATGCACTTAATAGCCTCATAGCTGTATCCTTATTTGCATCCTTAATACAAATCCCAGAAGTGGATATTCCTGAGTTAAAGTATATATACTTCAATGCACTAAACTGCAAAGTCAGTTTGAATTGCAAGGTCGGCGTTTGAAACCCACCAGCCGCTCCTTGTAAACCCTATATAAGGCTGCTATGAGTTGGAACCGAACTCGACAGCACTTAACAACAACCACATATATAGATATACATATGTCAACTCCCACTGCCATTGAGTCAGTTCCAACTCATAATGACACTATACAGGGTTTTCAAGACTATAAATCTTTTTTTTTAATGTTTTATTTTGAATTATATGATAGTTTACATGGGAGAACATTAGTTTTACGTTCATTCTATCGTATATCATTTCATTGCCATGGTTACAATCCCCTCCATGCATCATCAACCAACCAAAGGGTGTAC
>NW_006408551.1:2356787-2408961 GCF_000296735.1 Chrysochloris asiatica | reverse complement strand
GCCCTCTCTTCTTATCAGCTGGACGCTTCACTCTCCACTCTAGTCCTCTGTGGCTATGTCACTGACTCTGGGCCCAAGAGTCCCCAGGTCTTGCCACACTCCTGGCCAACCAGGTCTTGACCTGGGTTCACAGTAGTCTAATGAATATTGTAGGGCTTAGCTCGCCACTTCATTGCTGTTTTTCCCTCTCTTCCCTTTATTGGTGACGAGCGTGGTCACCAATCAGAGCATGTATTCCCATTGAGTCTTGTTCTTGGAAGGCGGTTTGCACTGAGGGGACCCAGCCACTTGCCTTGATGTTTCCTGGGCAAGCATCTTGTTTGTTTTTGTGGTAACAGTTGGTCTGCCTCTATTGTTTTGTATTTTTCCTGTAGGTCTTTCTTTCAAGAAGTATCTTCTGTTCTTTTAGCCGCTCCAGGCTGGTCTGCTCATCCTCTCAAGTGAAAATTTCCCATCGCTGGAGATCTGGATGTGGTTCAGGCTTCTACCTATAGTCTTACGTATTGCAGAGGATCCACAGGACGCCTCCTTCACTGGGCACATTGTAGTCCCATTTTAGGTATTCTAAACAGTTATAGGCAGAAGACGGACTTACAAGCTTTCTATGGTGATGTTCTGGCTATTTCTTTCTCTCACCCTCCAGTGTCTATTTTATAATATAATGCAAGGAAAACCAAGATTCAAAAGACAGCCAAGCATCTTATTATTCTCCCCTTTTCCCCATTCCAACCATGTCTCAATCTCTGTATCCCAGAGCCCTGTTGTTCCAAGATTGTGCATACATCATTATTTCCTCTGTCCCACTTAGCCCATTCAAACCTGTCTAATTGTTCTCCCATCTGCTTTGTTCTTCTAGTCCCCTCTCCCTTCTTGTATATTGCTCTCCTCCCCAGCACCCAAACTATACTGTGTCTAATCTCTGCCCTGTGCTGCACCTTCCCCTTCCTCCCCTCACCCACCCTCAATATCCCAGCAATCAACAAAGAATTCCCTCTACCCCCCTTTAATATGGGTTCTTTTTCTTAGTCTTTTACAGTAGTGGTCCTATGCAGTATTTCTCTTTTTGTGACTGACTAATTTCACTCAACATAATGTCCTCAAGGCTCACCCAAGTTATGCGGTGGCTTGCAGCTTCCTTGTTATTCTTCAAGATAGCATAATATTCCGTTGTGTGTATGTACCATAGTTTGTTTATCCATTCTTCAGTTGATGGACACTTTGGCTGTCTCCATCTTTTTGCTATTGTAAATAGTGCTGCTATGAACATTGGTGTGCATATATCTTCTTGTGTTGTGGCTCGTTTTTCTTGTGGGTAAATACCAAGTAGAGGAATCGCTGGATCATAAGGTATTTCTACTTTCAACCTTCTGAGGAAATGTCATATTGCTTTCCAGAGAGGCTGGACCATTTTGCAGTCCCACCAGCAATGCAGGAGTGTCCCAGTCTCTCCACATCCCCACAGCATTTATTGTCCTCTACATTTTTTATCTTTGCTGTTATTGTTGGTGTGAGATGATATCTCATTGTTGTTTTGATTTGCATCTCTCTAATGGCTAGTGATCGTGAACATTTCTTCATATGTTTGTTGGCTGCCTGGATCGCTTCCTTAGTGAAGAACAACTGTAAATCTTAATAGGAGTAGAAAGCCTCATCTTTCTCCCAAAGAGCAGCTAGTGGATTTGAACTGCCGACCTTAAGGCTATACATAGACACACACATGAGGAGACTATACATATGAACACACACGAGGAGGCTTCAAAAAGTTTGTGGAAAAATGGAATTAAAAAATAATGGAGTTTTTCCACAATCCATTTGAAGCCCCCATATTTGTGTGCTTATGATTTTATATATATACGTATTGTTAAGTACTGTCAAGTCAATTTCAACTCATAGCTACACAAGAAGCAACTGGTGGATTTGAACTGTTGACCTTGTAGTTAGCAGTCCAGTGCTTATCCTACCAGTCCAAAGCGTCACACTAGGACATTTTTTTGGACATTTTTCCATGTATATAAATTTTGTCCTATATTATTATTTTAAAGGCTACATAGTATTCCATGACATGAAATTCCATAATTCATATAACTAGCAACCAGTTCTTTCTGATTTTCCCAGTAGAAATTATATAGCTCTGAACTTCCTTGTGCATTTGTCGATTATTTGCTTAAGAGATATGAGGATAAATAAAAAAGTATTGCTACAAAATTGTAGAAACTTTTATAAACAAAAATATCAAAATATGAGGCTATTGTTTCTCAACATATCCTTCATCTAGGGCTAGACTCTTCTGAAGACAGTGTCTCCAACTCTCTAACCCTTCTCCCAAGAATTCTATGCTCTTTGATATACAGCACATCAAAAAAGTAATTTTAGCAATCTCAAGGGACTCAAATCATATTTCTTGTAAATGTTGAGTTTGGAAACAAAACCAAGTCTGAAGGGAAAAGATCAGGGCTGCAGTCATATAGGGTAAGGTTTCCCAATGAAATTCTCATAGGACAGCTCTTGCTACCATTGATGAATGAACAGGTGTGTTGTTGTAATGGGGAAAAAAATTCCTCGAAGTAATTTTCCTGCTCCTTTTCTCACCAATGCAGTTTTCAATTTTTTAAAAACTTATTTCTGATAAGACCCCATGATTGTCCTGTGTCCTTTGAGAAAATCTATCAAGATTACCCCTTTGGAGTCCCAAAAGACAGTTGATAGTGCCTTCTAAGCTGTTTTCTCTGTCTTGAGTTGAACTGGCCCAGCAAATCCCCTTGGAAGCCACTGTTTTGATGGAACTTTTTTAAGGCACCCTTGGAACAATGCAAGTGTATTAACTGAGAGAACTTGCTACAGCCATCCCACTGATCAAAGAGACATTTTAAACATGTTTTCTTTGGAATAAACCCATGCATGTATGAACTGGAACCCTAGTAACACTACTTTTTTGCTTACTCTGTGTCTTAGAATACAGTCAAATGTAAGCACATATTTGAAGCATTTGAAAGAAAATAGTTTCATGCCACCTCTTAGAAAAGTTGTCTCAGTTTGTTTGCTTATATGCAGTGTCTGTTTGTGTTCCTATCACCACATTGTCTATTATATGTTTCTCTAATAGAGTCAGTAAGGCACAAAAATTAAAAGCATGGAGTCTGCAGCCAAACTGCTGTTGTTAGGTGCCTTTAAGTTGATTTCAACTCATAGTGACCCTGTGTACAACACTACCTGATCCTGTACCATCCTCTCAATTTTTATCTTTGAGCCATTGTGTCAGTCCATCTTGTTGAGGATCTTTCTCTTTTTCGCTGACCCTCCACCAAGCAGGATGTCCTTATCCAAGGACTGGTCCTTCCTGAGAACATGTCCAGTGTACGAGAGATGAAGTCTCGCTTGCCTCACATCTAAGGAACATTCTGGCTCTTCTTCTTCGTTGTTCTTTTGGCAGTCCATGGTACTTTCAATATTCTTTACCAACACCATAATCAAATGCATTGATTCTTCTATGGTCTTCCTAACCATTATCCAACTTTCATGTGCATGTGATGCAATTGAAATACCATGGCTTGGGTCAGTTGCATCTTAGTCTTCAGAGTGCCATCTTTGTTGTTTAATCTGATTAAAGAACACCTGATTTCCTTAATACATGTCCCAGATTTATATTGCAGCAAATTTGCCTAATGTAATACATCTTTTGATTTCTTAAATGCAGTTTCAATGAGCATTGATTGTGGGGCCAAGCAAAATGAAGTCTTTGACAACTTCAATCTTTTTTCCATTTATCATGATGTTATTTATTGGTCCAGTTGTGAGGATTTTTGTTTTCTTTACATTGAGTTTCAATCCATACTGAAGGCTTTGATCTTCACCAGTAACTATTTCAAGTCCTCTTTGCTTCCAGCAAACAAGGTTGTATCATCTGCATATCACATTTTGTTAATGAGTCTTCCTCTAATCCTGATACCATGGTATTTTCATATAACCCAGTTTCTCAGATTAGTTGCACAGCATAAAGATTGAATAAGTATGATGAAAGGATACAACCGTGACATACATTTCCTGGTTTTAAATCATTCTGTATCCCCTTGTTCTATTTGTAGGACTGCCTCTTGGTCTAGGTAGAGGTTTCTCATGAGCAAAACTAAGTGTTCTGGGATTCCTATTCTTCTCAATGTAATCCATAGTTTGTTATGGTCCACTCAGTCAAATGTCTTTGCATAGTCAATAAAGCACGAGTAAACATCTTTCTGGTATTCTTCTTTTTAAGCCAAGGTCCATCTTGTGTTTTCTGAATCCAGGTGGAATTTCTAGCAGCTTATACAGGGTTGCTATGAATTGGAACCAACTCAACAATCCTTAAGAGCAAAAATCCTGTCAATGTACTGCTTCAACCATTTTTTAATTATCTTCAGTAAAATTTTACTTCCATGTGATATTAATAACATTGTTTGATAATTCCTGCATTGCTTGGGTCACCTTTCTTTGGAATGTGGGTACAAATGTAGATCTCTTCCAGTAGGTTGACCAGGTAGCTATCTTCCAAATTTCTTGGTATAAATGAGTCTTAATTTCCAGCACTGCATCAATTGTTGAAACATTTCTATTTGCAGTCTGTTAATTCCTGAGGTCTTGTTTTTCACCAGTTCCTTCAGTGCAGCTTGGATTTTTTTCTTTCAGCACCATTGATTCTTGAGCATATGTTACCTCTTGAAATGGTTGAACATCAACCAATTCTTTTTGGTACGCTGACTGACTCTGTATATTCCTTCCATCTTCTTTTAATGCACTATTCAATATTTTGCTCACAGAATCCTTCAATATTGCAAATTGAGGCTTGAAATTTTTTCTTCAATTCTTTAGCTTGAGAAATGCTGAGCATGTTCTTCCCTTTTGGTTTTCCAACTCCAGGTCTTTGTACAATTTATTATAATACTTTACTTTGTCTTCTTGAGCTTCCTGTTGAAATTTTCTTTCTGTTCAACCCTTTTACTTCATCATTTCTTATAGTTGCTTAACTTCTGTGTGAGGTTGAGTTCTGTGCTTATCTTACAGCGCCACACCAGAACTCCAAATAATACATTATTGTTGTTGTTAAGTGCTGTCAAATTGGTTCCAACCCATAGCAACCCTGCATAGCGTTTCCAAGGAGTGGCTAGTGAGTTTGAACTGCCAAACTTGCAGATCACACTGATTTTGCAGTCCAGTGAATTAACCCACAGTGTCACACCAGGGCTCCAAATAATACGTAGCAAACTTCATTAGCTTTATGTTAATCTTTTACTTGTTTTATATATGAAAATGGGCTTTGATGTTTATTTCATGGATTATGAATCATGCTGAACAATCTTTCATATGCTTCCTGGATTCTTTCTTTGCAATCAGTTTCTGACTTTTTCCACATGGTTACAAGAGAGCTTTTGGGGTCTGGCTCCAATACCAGGAAGCTCACCAATCCTCTATCTTTTGGACTGTCTCATCCAGGTTCACAGATGGAGCAAAGCTGTTGTTTCATTTGCGGCAGCAATTGAAGGAGTTGAAGGAATTGAGTCACATGGTTAGCTATGCCGAGGACCCTCTGCCAAAAGGAGTGGACTTGCAGGAAGCCCAAGTCATGGAATTGCTGCAGCGTCTACTCCAAAGGTCTTGAACTAGGGAGAGAACTTCGGGGAGGAACAGAGGGCTGGGACAAGAGAAGCCATTCTCGCAGATACTAAGCTCTTCATTCTTTGTACATCTCTTTCTCCAGTGCCTTTGTGGTCGAAATTCAGCCCTGCATGGCCCAAACTCCCCATCGGCCCCTCATCCTTAAGACTGGGAACAAGTTCAGTGTCCGAACAAGGTTGGCATTCCAGAACTCATTCCTGCTTTTCTCTTTCAACTCTAGGCACTGTGTTTTCTGCCTCCACAGACTTTCCTATTTTTGGCTTTTTCTTCTCGGTTTTCTCCCCTCTCCACCTACTTCCTCAAATCCCTTCTCTTATTTTTTCAAACATGTGACCTGTCTAGGAGATTGAGGTTGACCACTCTCCTCTATCTACCTCCCTTCCCTCCAGGCTGCTGGTGAGACTCCAGGAAGGGAATGAATCGCTGACTGTGGAAGTCTCCATTGACAGGTAAGTCAGGGCAGGTGAAGGGTGGAACCAAGGAATGGTCTGACCAAGGGGTGATGATGAGGTAAAGAAAGTTCCCACTCTTCATAGCAGGACTCTGGGACCCTCTCCTTTTATCTTACATCCCCACCTCATAGAAATAATAACTCATCCCTCTTGTTGAACACTTACTAGGTGACATGCAGCATGTCAAGTACTCATTTACTTGTCACAACAACCCGATTTGTTAGGTGTTATCAGTACACCATGCAAATATGGAAACAAACTCAGAGAGATTATGTGTCTTGCCCAAGGCCACATAACTAGTGAGCTACAGAGTTGGGTTTGAACACAGGTCTGTTTGATCCCAAAGAGCAAATTCCTAGCCTCTACAGAGTTTTGTTTCCCAATGATTTATTTTGATTTTAATTTTGTTTCAGGAATTCTCCTCAAATACAAGGGTAGGTGCCTGGCATGGACACTAGAAGCAGCTGCGGACTGGTGACCTGCACAAGCACATACGGCAGCCCCGTAGGGAACACAGTGTGGAGCAGGGGGGATTTTGGGTTAGGTGTGGACCAAGGGAGACAAGGAGGTCTGAAATCAAGTGGCACTCTTGTTTTCCTACTGAGTCTTTAGTATAACTCTGCCCCTTTCCTCCATATATCTTCTTGCTCCTGGAACAGCTTCCGAAAGTTCAACATTCTGACTTCAAACCAGAAAACTCTCACTCCCGAGAAGGGGCAGAGGCAGGGCTTAATTTGGGACTTTGGATTCTTGGTAAGAATAGTCAGTAACTTAAAGATAGAAAATAAAGGGTGGGGAGGTCTTGAAGGCAAAACAGGACCCCAGAGCCCCCTCTTTGTTACTGTCTTTCCCTTTCAATTCATAGAGTCTGGTGGAGCAACGTTCAGGTGGTTCTGGAAAGGGCAGCAATAAGGTGAGATCTGGTCAGAGGATTTGGGGGTAGGAGAGTCTTGCCAAAAGGTCCTTTGTTCACTGTGTCCTTGGCTGTCTCAGGGTCTTCTGAGTGTAACAGAGGAACTGCATATCATCAGCTTCGTAGTCCAATACACCTACCAGGGTCTGAAGCAGGAGCTGAGAGTAAGTGAGACAGGAGGGCAAAAGGAGATGAAGCAGATTTGGGAGAAGGCACAGACGGGAATGAATAGAAGCCTTGCTCTGTGGGGAGCAAGTACTACTTGCCCCTTCAACAAAATCACTGCAGCTGGAAACAACAAAATCACTGCAGCTGGAAACATTAGCTCTTTCTTCCTATGACTTTTCCCCAGGCGGACACCCTCCCTGTGGTAATTATTTCTAACATGAACCAACTCTCCATTGCCTGGGCCTCGGTTCTTTGGTTCAATTTGCTCAGCAAAAACCCCCAGGTAGGAAGAGATTGGGAAGAGACTGCCACCAGGGAAAGGTGGGGAGGAAGGAGTTGGAAGTTTGGTGTGAGGGGACTACTGAGTCATCCTGTCCTCCTCCCACACCTGCAGAACCAACAGTTCTTCTCCAGTCCCCCCATGGCCCCCTGGAGCCTGCTGGGCCCTGCTCTTAGTTGGCAGTTTTCCTCCTACACTGGCCAAGGCCTCAACCCAGAACATCTGAACATGCTAAAGACCAAGTTGTTTGGTACAGACCTCCTTTTCGCTCAATCCCTCCCCAGCCCTAGTCTGCACTGTCCTCTGACTACTATCTAATCCAGGACTCCTGGCCTTGCCTCCTATCATCTGAACCATCTGTGGTTATCTCTCCTACAGGGCAGAACTCTGAGACAGAAAGTGTATTGTCCTGGGCCAACTTCTCTAAGGTAACATCTTCAACTCCAATACTGACTCCTTCTCCAATCATTTCTTTCCCATGCCAGGGATAATTCCACATCTCTTTCTGTCTTGCCCTTCCTCCTTCAGCGAGAAAGTCCCCCTGGCAAGCTACCATTTTGGACGTGGCTTGACAAAATTTTGGACCTAGTGCATGACCATTTGAAGGATCTCTGGAAAGATGGGTAAGGCCTTGGTCAACCCTCCGCAGCCAGCCTAACTGCCTTTCTGGGCTTATAGGACGCCATGCACGCTCATGTGGCAAACAAGAAGAGAAAAAACTGTACAAGGTTGCCCTCCCTCACATTTGGAATAATCATAGTCAGTGGGCGTAGCCAACATTTGTCAACTACCTGCTGTCTTCCAGAGCCTACTGGTGCTCTCCAAGAATGCTCTCATTTAATCCTTATGACCTCCCTCTTTAGTAAGTGAGGAAATCTAGGCTGAGAGAAGTTAAAGATCTCACCCAAGGGGCAGAGTTGGGATTTGAACCCAGGCCTGTCTGATTTCTGGCCTGTGTTCTTTCCACCACAATGCCTGCAGATCTGTATAGAATTCAAATCTGTATAGACTTTAACAAGGTGCTTTTCAGCTACATAATTTCACAGAGGCTTCACGCTTCTTTGAAACCTGGAAGGTAAATATTGTCTGAAAAGTGACATGATTTGGTCAAGATGAAACTGTTCACGAGTGGCAGAACCAGGGCCAATATCTGGTGCTCTTGCCCTCTTCAAAGGGAGCCAGGGATAGAGAGAAGTCCTCACAACTGCTCTCTGTGCTCCAGCTGCATCATGGGCTTTGTGAGCCGGAAGCAGGAGCGCAGATTGCTGAAGAAGAAAATGTCTGGCACCTTCCTATTGCGCTTCAGTGAAACGTCAGAAGGGGGCATCACCTGCTCCTGGGTGGAGCACCAGGACGATGGTCAGATTTGCAGCTGCCCTGCCCTGCCATTCCCACAGCCTCTTCCTTCTTCCTGGTTCATTTCTTGTCCCTCTGCCTGCCCTTAGCTTCCCTGGTCCTGTCCTGCATGTCTCAGCAGGTTTGGGGTTGGGCAGCAGGGTGGGGAGTTCCCAGACCCAGCCTCACTCTAGCCTCCCTATCCCTACTTTGCAGATAAGGTGCTGATCTACTCTGTGCAGCCCTACACCAAGGAGATGCTGCAGTCACTCCCACTGACTGAAATTATCCGCCACTACCAGCTACTCACTGAGGAGAACATACCTGAGAACCCACTGCGTTTCCTGTACCCCCAAATCCCTCGGGATGAGGCTTTTGGGCGCTACTACCAAGAGAAAGGTAGGAATCATTGACACGCTTCACTGTAGATTTCAGGAATCCTGAAGTGCCCACAAATCCAAGTCCTTGCAATGACGGGGAAACCAGTGTGCAGAAAAGTTAAGAGATTTGTCCATGCAACCCTTATAGTTAAAAGGGAGAAATTATTTCCGGGACCATCTCTTGGGCCTGGAGTTACGTGTACAACCCACTGATTTCCTGACCCTTCTGTGTTTGTCCTTCACAGTTAATCTCCAGGAACGGAGGAAATACCTGAAACATAGGCTCATTGTGGTCTCCAACAGGTGAGACATGAACATCTTTCCCATTTTCCTAAGCCTTTTTGGCTGATAGAATGACTCTAACCTGCTGAATTCCACTTCTTCCAATCCTCTCTTTCTACTTACCCAGACTCTCCGGCCCTCAAATTTTTCTCCCTAGTTTTCTAGTCTTTCTTCTTCCTCATATTTTCCTACCACTGATGTCACTGGGTACCTACTTGATGCCAAGCATAGTTGTTGTTGTTAAATGCCATCAAGCTGGTTCCGACTCACAGGGATCCTGTATAGGGTTTCTGAGGAGCAGCTGGTGAGTTTGAACTGCCTATCTTATAGTTCAAATGACCTTGTGGTCCTGTGATTAGCCTACAGTACCACACCAGTACTCCCCAAACATGGTACTAGGCTTAAATAAAATGTTTTTTTCATTTAATCCTTATGATAGCCCATCAGAATAATGATGATAATCACAACAAGCACATTTATTAAAAGTTCATTATGTTTGTTGTTCATTTTCTCATTTATCGAATTTTCACAATAGTCCTGTGGAGTAGACATGGTTATTGTGTTTTCAGCTGCAGACACTGAGGTTTAGAGTGGTGACATGTTGTACCGAAGGCACATGGCTAATAAATAAATGATGGTCCGGTGGACTCCACAGCCCTGCTTTTCACCATCCTATACTGCATCTCAAATATCACTAAGTATTGTTGTTCCTGTCTTACAGATGAAAAATCTGAGGCTCAGAGAAGTTAGGTCACTTGCCTCAATCACCCAGCTAAAAATGATAGGATTCTAACTCTCAGACATTCCTTCATTGTTCATGAGCTCTTGAGCCCTCTATTCCACTGACTGCTTAGACTAGAGGCACCTCTGCTTGCGCTACCATTCCCCACTTCACCTAAACCACTAAGCCCTGCCGTTTTTTCTGTCTTGGGGTATCCAGACAGGTGGATGAGCTACAACAACCACTGGAGCTTAAGGTGGAGCAAGAACAGGATTCATTAGACCTGGGGCTGTTACCACAGCAGGAATCACCAGTAAGCCTAGAGTTAGGATCCCTGCTGGATGCAGGACTGGATCTGGGGCCAGTGCTGGAGTCTGTGCTGCAGCCTACGGTGGAGCCCACACTACCCATGGTACCACAACAAATGCCAGAGCCAAAGCTGGAAGCAGAATTGGAGTTCCTTCTAGAGCCTGTATCACAGCCAGAGCCAGAGGCAGATTTGCCCCAAGATCTGAGACACTTGGACACAGAAGGAATGGAAAGTAAGTCATGGCATGAGACTAGGGAAGAGGGGACCCATCCCTTCCCCAAGTCCCACCTCCTCTCAGAAAGGGCTGTGCTCCAATCTCTCCGTTGGAGAGAGGCTCATTTTCTGATGATTCCTTTCAGAAGGAAAGACATAAGCTTCCTTCCCTTCATGCACCCTTATTCCTCCATCCTTTATATGTCCCCCTAGTCCCTGTCTTGGGTGTTCATCCATCCCCCCTCACTTTCCCTCCTGGGTTGGTAACTTCTTGTCTGAGACCAGGACTTGATTTCTCTCTGTCTGGACCACTTAGTCTTCAGAAACAATCCTATGAAGATTGAAGAAATCATGCTAAATGGTGACCCACCATTGTCTGCCCCAAACACCACGGATACCATGGATGACTTTTACGCCACCTGCCACAGCCATTTCCACACCGATGGACGGTGGAGTCCTTCTGACTACTAGAACTACATTTCATTTGTTTTGTTTTTTCTTATTTCTTCTGCCTTGTACCCCCCACATCATGATGTTCCTCTTTAATAATGGGAAATCAGGCATGTCCCCCTTCTAAACTGGGAAGACCTGGGATTTTGGGTGAGAGGTGAAAACATGACATGGGTATGGAAGGGTACCAATCGGTCAGAATGCTGGCTGTATTTCATAGCTCTAAACAGGATCCTGGAGGCTGATTACTATGCTGAAGGGGTGGGGTGGAGTGGGGCAAGGATGAGCCAGGACAGTTGGAGTGAGGTTACTTAAAGGGTGGCTTAGGGAAGTGGCTGTTTTCTAGTATGAAAGGACTTCAGTCTCAGATAAAGCAAAATTATGAGGCCTGGTGGCACAGTGAGCAAATGCTCAGCCGCTAGCCAAAAAGGTCAGTGGTTCCAGAATACCAGCTGTTCTGCAGGAGAAAGATGTGGCAGTCTGCTTTCATAAAGATTCCAGCCTTGGAAACCCTATGGGGCAGTTCTACCCTGTCCTTTAGGGTCACTGTGAGTCGGAATCAACTCGGTGGCCATGGGTTTGGTTTGGTTTGGTTTAAAGCAAAATGGGTGTACACTGGCATTGCATACCATCAGTGTGTGTGTGGGGAGGGCACATAATAGCACTCCATTTCTCTCTTGTAGCTGTTTCATGTCTAGGATAACCTTTTCCTCTCTTCCCTTTACTCCTGACTCGAGTACTAAATGTCTTCTTTTCCCTTGGGGGTTGAGAGTTTTCAGCCTCACCCCATAATATGAACCTCCATCCTGAAGAAGGGAATAGGAGGTAGACTTTATTTTCTTGCCAGTTTCCTCTGCTGCCCCAATTCCCCACCCAAGCGAGCTGCACCCAATCCCTCCCTTAAACTGATGGTGTGCTTGTGAAGTTTTGCACACTAACTTATATTGCCTAGTACAAAAAAAAAAAATTACCAAACCTCCCTTTTACTGCATATTCTACATCTCAACTGGGTTTGCTAATTCCTTGCAATGATCACACAGAACTCAGACAGCATACTCAGTTATGGGGTTTATTAGGGAAGTTAGCAGGTTACAATGCAGGATCAAAAAATGCTCAGGGCACATCATTCCACCATAAACTTCAGCTTGAAGGCACTCAGCTCTAGCTTTGTGGGGCAACGAATCTAGTCCCCCAATTAAGTGCCTCCAGGCACCCCACTCTGCAAGCAAGCCTCCTGTCCAAAGTCAATTTTAGTTGCTCTGTGGGCTCAGAAGCCCATGGCTCTGTCTTGTGCTCTGGTTCTGGGTTCTGGGTTCTGCTGCTGCAGCTCCTCAGCCACTCGTCTGATGCCACAGCTTTCTGTCCCTAGATCGAGGAGGTTCAATGTTGGGTCTTCTTTGATGGTAGTAATATCCCCACTCCTGCTTCTGAGATGGTTCGTTTTATACACACGTTAGAGTTTCAAGTTTTCAAGTCACTCACAACTGAATCATATAATCCATCAACAGCCTCCCCTACTTTCTCTTCCCCTGACCCATCAGGATACAGTTGTTTGGTGGGAGTTTATGGAGACTATGGTTAGAAGAGACATTAAATAATTCACTATACCGCACTTAGTGTTCACTTCCCCTTTACTTAAGAGACAGATCATTCCTGAAGGCCAGGGATTGTAGGGTTGCTTCCCGGGAATTTGGAGTTGCTTTTTATAGTATTAGATATAGTTTGGAATTTTTACAGAGGAAGAGAGGTCCTGAGTCTTAGCTATTTCCTTATTAAGGTAGCATCCCTTTCTTTTGTACAGTGTAGTGTTTACCTCAGAGGAGGGTATCTCTTCCTTGGGTGTGGACCTAGGCAAAGACCAAGTTTTTGGCAATTAAACTTTTAAAGGTTTATCATGGGACTCTGGCCAACGTCACACTTGCCGGGCCAGGGAACCTCAGGAGACGACCACCATCATCAAAGATGTGCTGCTGGTGTTAACTTGAGATGTACATGAAAATGAGGCCCTGTGCATGTGCCTGTTTCTTGCCTAGTGTGTCAGAAACAGTCCTGTTCAGAAAGGGCTCCAAGAGAAGTGACCAATAAACTTTGTACTGACCTGAAGCATTTCATCTTTGAACTCCTGTATTTCTCTGTTCACAAAGACCTTTGAGTCATGGCCATGTAGGGACAAAGTCGGCATATTTTATGGCCTCTGTTTCACCCATTCCAGCATGCACCTGTTGTCATGTTTCTTTGTTCTCCCTGTCCCTGCTTAGGACATCCTGTCCTGTCCATTAGACTCTTTGGGGACTTTGAGCTATATATGTGTTGGGAGGAGCACAAATATTTATATAATTAGCCCTGTGCCATTCATAAGGTTGGTGGCAAAGCCAATACACAAACCTGATTCTGCTTGACTCTCAAGCCCATCTCCTTTCCATACTGTGACTATGGACCAAAAGGAAAGGAAATAATCATTTCCTCTCCAATTTCTTTCAAAGGCAGTTGGATAGCATCTTGGGTAGCCCAACTCCCTTCTGAAGGGGACTGCAGATGCCCTTCTCTAAGGGAGAATCCTATTGGCTTGGGGCATTTACCTTCATCATCTTCCTGAAATTTCCTTCTTGGTCAAGACAGAGCTCAGACTTATGTTCCTGCAGTGATCAAGTCTGCCTTTGGCCAGAAAGTATAGGAGGCACTGAATCAGGGATCAAATGAGAAGCCACATCCAGGGACCCCACTTTCTAATCTCTGCCTCCTGTAATTCCATTCTGTTTATTCAGCCATTCAGGGATTAATACCAGAAGGATCACAGGTATCATACAAAGATTCAGGAGAAAATATCACTCCACCACTACCCTTCAAAGTAGCAGAAAGAGGTGAAACATATTGTAGTTCTTAGACCTCACTTTTCTATTCATTTCTTTCTCCCAACCAAGCCCAGAAATTAGATCCAAACATCCACATAAATAAATCTTTATTGAAAAAGTACATAATTCAGTATAAATATAATAAATACTCCTCTTCCAATGAAGATAAATAATCTCAAATGTTTCCTCTTATCTAATAAATACTCAACTTTGTCATAGGTCAGCATTACAAGTCAGTCTGTAGTGGTAATTCTTCAACATAAGCAAGTCCTATGAGAATGGACTGATTATTGGCTCACAGGTTGCTGGGGTAATAGATTGATAATGTCATTGCTAAACCTTGGAGACCTGGAGGCCATTCTTAAGCTGTTGGTTTCAAGAGCTCAGAGTTGCTGCTCCATGGGCAAAGACCCGGGCAGCTACAGCCACAAAGGCTTGGAGGTTACGAAGAATCTTGAGGCGCAGAAGGTGGCGCTGCCAAGGCAGGGTAGGACTGAGGCTTGGTGTCAGCTGAGTCTCCCAATGGTGACCCTCAGGCTGAAAGGATACAGGACACAGTTAAAGAGGACTCTAGATCCTTAGCCACCCAGCCTCTTTATCTCTCACACCTGCAAGCACCCATCCTCCAGGCCCCCAGTTCATACCTGCAGGAGATGGCTGAGGACTAGGAGGGAGGCATGAAGTTGGCTATCTGGGAGCAGAGAAGGCTCCCCTGTGAAAATGTCTGAGCCCAGCAGTTTCTCATAAAAAATCAGGCCCTGGTGTATCCTTTTCAAGCATAACTAGAGAGAGAAGTAAAAGAAGGTGAATATCCTCTTCCTATTTCATTAACTGGTTTGGTGCTTGGGTTAATGTGCTGAACAGCAAGGTCAGCTTGAACAGCAAGGTGGGTGGTTCAAACTCACCAGCTGCTCCTTGTAAACTCCATACAGGGTCACTATGAGTGGAACTGACTCGACAGCATTTAGCAACAACTGAAGACCCACCCAATTCTCCTTTACCATTTTCAGTCACAACTTCTACTCGTTCACTGTGGTGCCCAGTCATGTCCCTGGTCACCTCTTCCTTGTGGTCCAGCCCCATCTTAATGTTTGTTGTTGTTGTTGTTAAGTGCCATCGAGTCGGGTCCGACCCATAGCGACCCTGTACAGGGTTTCCGAGGGTGTAAATCTTTACGGGAGTAGAAAGCCTCATCTTAATGTTACCTGACTATTATCTTTGAGTCCTTGGGGATCACAGCCATCCCCACACTGGATATGGGGTACACTGTTTGTAGTCTCATCATCTCCCTCTTCTCTTGGGACATCCTGAAATAGAGAAGGGAGTGGAAAAAGAAAATATTTTAAACCACACCTGGCCCCTCAGGTTCATGACCCTCCCAGGAATCCCACACTCTTGCCTCCTTTTGCTCCTTGATGGCCTTGAACCCGCCAGCTTCCACTCAAGGCCTCAGAGTCTCCCATGGCAGCTTTGGAAGACTTGGAGAGGCTCCTATATGGTCCCCATGGCTGCCACTCACCATGTGTGCCATTGGTAGATGTGTTCTCCAGGCCAGCGTGCAGAGCTTCTGGGAGAGCTGCTGGCCCTGAGCCCAGGCAAGGCTGCTGCTCCCAGGCCTGGCCTGGCCCTGGGCAGCCCAAGGCAGCAACAGCAGCAGCAGCACAGCTCCAGTCACTAGCAGCATCTTGGGGCCTGCTTCTCAAATCTGTGCCTGACACCAGTCCTCGTGGAATCTCTCTACTTCCCTGTCTGAGCCTGATTCTCTCTGTCCTGTGCGTCTTTTGTTTGGTTACTGCTGTTGTTTCTGAGCTGCTTCCTGTTACTTTCTCTTCGTGTCTCTGGGTCTCTTTTTAAGGTCCCTGCATTGTATGACCCGCCCTCTATACTAGCAGGTGACTCACAAGCAGGTGGGATTCCCCTCCCTGCATCATCCTCCCTCTTTGTGGGGAGCCCAGGTATGCAACCTCAGTTCCAGGGGAAATGAGTCGTTTGGTTGTTGTGGCTGGAGGCCTGGGATAGGACATATGTGTAATGCTCTCCAGGAATCAGAATGTTGTAGAAGGGGTGGGGGGAGGAGTGTCAAATATTTAAATTAATCTGGTCCCAAGTTCTTTCCATTTAACCTTTCCCTGATTTTTTGCCTCACAAAAAGCTATACCCCATATGAAAAAAAATCTTATTTTCTCACCTTCCCTCTGAGGAAAAAACAGCATTCATTCACCTCCCAAAAGGATGACAAGCTCAGTTCAGAATGACATTTGGTTCCCACCTGATGCCCCCTATCCCAGAATAAAATTCTTAAAAAAATCAATAACCCCAAACCATCAAGACCATTCTGACTCCTAGCAACCCATGTATTACAGAGTATAACTACTGCACAGTGTTTTCTTGGCTGGAATCTTCATGGAGCCCTGGTGTCAGTTTGAATCGCAAGGTCAGCGGTTCAAGCTCACCAGTTGCTCCTCAGAAACCCTATACAGGGCCACTATGAGTCAGAACCAACTTGATGACACTTCATAACCATCTTTATGGAAACAGATTGTCAGTCCTCTCTTCCACAGTACTGCTGGGTGGGTTTGAATCGCCATTTTGGTTAGTAGTCAAGTACAAACGTTTTGTACCACCCAGCGGAAAAGATCTCAGAATAAAGGGTTGCTTTGTCTCCATTGGGAAGGGTATTCTTTTTGTGGAATTGTATCCTGGTTTCATAGGACAGGATGGACTCAAAGGCACCTTGTGAAGTGGGAAGGTATACAAGTGCTTTATGAGGTATAATTACTCCCCCACTTCAGGCCTCACTGCATTAGTTAAAAGCACTATTGCAGACACAGTTGTTGCCAAGAACCACCTAATTCCTTAACCCTAGTGGTAGGTGCAAGGTGTCTTATTCTCTGGGGGCTCCAGTGAAAGCAGGGGCTAGGAGTCCAACTCAGACATTCCAGCACCTAGCCCCTACCCTATGTCTAGGAAGGATAGTTGTTCTGGGTAGGTGAACACACACAGTGTCAGTGGCTCAGGTCGGTCCTTCAGCCTGTTGCACCCCTGGGTAAAATCCTCTAACACTGATTTCATCACCCTCCCTGATGCAACATGCAGTGGAACAGCTGAGTGTGAGCTTGGGTGTGGGAGTGGAGGGTGGTCCAAAACTGGGACTGCCCTGACCCCAGTGGAGGGTCCCAGAACAATTTGGACGTCAGTATGAGGCCATGGGTGACCACACAGCTGGCTCACAAAGCCTCCCCAAGAGGTTGGCCCTTTTCCTCTGAGAAACTTGCCTTTGAAGGGGGTCTCCCTTCCCTCAAAACCATTCAAAACTGCACAATGAAACTTCTGGTTCACATATTATGACTCTTTGGTAAATCCATCCTTTGGATGAAACATATTTCCAGCACTAGAGAGGTTATCTAAGTTTTGGTGGGAAATGGTTTGCCACCCACCTACATAGAGTGGACACAAATGGAGAAAGGAAATTGGAGGGTGTAGGGTAGGTGAGTTCACCTTACCTGTATATAATGTTGCTTAAGCTCTTTCCATTCTGGGAGCCCTTAAGGCCAGGAGATGAAAGGTGAAAAGGAAGAGGAGGAGGAAGTAAAATCTTCAGGGCGAGAGGGACAAGGGTGAGTTGGAGGCACGGGACTCTGCCGTTTTGTTTCACTTCCTGGTGCTTTGGGTGTTACATAGGAAACAAGGTTGGTGGGGCAATTGTGGGACTGTTGTGTTGCAGGAACTACTTCCGGGGCTGCATCTGACCTGGAGCTACAAGGAGCCCTTGACGTCAGCTGGACCTCAACCGTTATGCAAATCACATTTACAAGACACTCCTAAGCAGGCCTTTCCAGTTAGATGTCCAGACTCTAAATCCAGGTGAAGTTTCCCCAGATGACTAATAAAGATGGCTAACAGATACCCAACTCTCACTTGATGCCAAGTACTTAATCTAAGCACTTTACATTTACAACTCATTTAATTATCACAACCACCCTATAAGATGGGCCCAGGTGTGGCTCTGTAGAATAAACACAAGGTAGGTGGTTCAAACTCACCAGCCGCTCCTCAGAAACCTTATCTAGGGCCGCTATGAGTCAGAACCGACTCGACAGCACTTAACAACAACAATTATGATCTCTATATTACAGCAGCTAAAGAAATAGGTGTAGAAATAAAGTTTGCCCAAGATCACACAATTACTAAGTGGCCAGAATGCCAGTGTGGACAATATGACTTCAGAGTCTGCATTGTTAATCATTGCATTATGTTGGGTACTGTGAGGAAAGGCAAGGGTGTGACTTCTAAAGTAGCTCAATCATAGATATAGATATCTCAGCTTCTATATAACTCTGGTAGCATAGGAGTTACGAGTCAAGCTTCTAATCTCAAGGTCAGCAGTTCAAAACTACCAGCAGTTCCATGGGAGAAAGATGAGGCTTTCTGCTCCCGTAAAGATTTACAGACCTCGAAAACCCCATAGAGGGTCACTATGAGTCGGAACCAACTCCACAGCACATAACCACCAAGATAATTCATGGATCTGTGTGATATTTCTCAAATTGAGACCTCTACATAGACATTTTCTCAAAGTATAGGAACCATTTGGGGTTCTGGTATGGTGCTGTAAGACTGCTAACCAGTCACAAGACCAGACTGCTAACCTCAAGGCTGGAGGTTCAAACCAATCAGCTACTCCTCGGAAACCCTATACAGGATTAATGTGAATGGGAACGGACTTGATGGCACACAACAGCAAGGAACCACTAGATCTCTCAACATTCATCTTGTGAAGTTTTAAATCAAGGGCCCTGTAAAGTCACTGCAATTTGAGAAGTCGTCTACATGTTTTTCTCAGTCTAGGAACTCTAAGTCTAGGATTCCTCTGAGTCCTGGACATCTAAAATCTAGAATCCTTTTATGAAAATCTATCTACCAGTTTTTTTTTTGAGAGAGAGATACTTTAAAACTGTATCATCCATGAGGAAAGAATTCTTTCCACCAGCTTCCCTTTATGTTGTCTATAGAAACAGTTGTAATAGCTGAGCCAAGTAGATAGCTCACAGTCTAGATTCCTTCCAAAGCAGTTCAAGCTCACAGCTAGATCCCAAGAATCCCTCAGAATAGCTGTTGTTGAGTGAAATCCGTATTGGTTTTGGGAAAGACAAGTGTGTCAATTTGCCAAATTTATTCCTCTGTGCGAGGGGCATTTGCCAGCTTGAGGAGCTTGTTCCCTGGGAATGTTCAGGAGTCTTCGGGGAGGGTACAATCATGGTGCGGGCCGCAAATGTATGCTTTCATAAAAATCCTAAAAGAAGCCGCCACTTGAGCTGTGTTCAAGGCCTGGCTCCCGCTTCCTTTTTTCTCTCTATATCTGGAAATGATAGGAAATGCCAGCGAGTTTCAGGGACAAAAGGGTTAGAGGTGGAGGGTGGCTCACAAGACCACTGTAGGAAAAGGGAGTGAAACAGACCATGCTGGGAATACCCAGCAATCCAGACCCCCTGGGCGCCCCTTTATTTCAGTTAGAGTTATGTTGTTGTTGTGTGCCGTGGAGTCGGTGCGGACTCATGGAGACCCTATATAAGGTTTCCAAGAACGGCTGATAGGTTTGAACTGCCGACTATGAGATACCAGTCCAGTGCTTATCATACAACGCCATACCTGAATTACGTTGTTGTTAAGTGCCCTCAAGTCGGTTTCGACTCAACACGACCCTGTATAGGGTTTCTGAGGAGTGGCTGGTGGGTTTGAACCGCTGACCTTGAGGTTAGCAATCCAGTGCTTACCCTACAGCGCCACATCAGTACTCCCACCAGAGTTACAGGAGGCATAAAAATTCAGTTTCCAAGTCTGGAGCCGTCATTTTGTTCAAAAAAGACAACACAGAAGTGGTTTCTTTTCACAATACCAAACAGTTCCTGAGTCTGACTCCATCGGCGCCCCGTAACTCTTGTTTTTGCCCAGTTCTTGCGTCATGCGTCCTTCCCCAGAGCCGTCATTACTTGGCTCTTCCTGATTGGCTTAAGCAAGCACCAAACCCTTCCTGATTGGAAGCTGCTACTGGAAGTCGGACAGCTTTCCCTTCGTTGGGTTAGGTTGAATCTGAGGCGCGGGGGAGAATTGGGGAAACTGGAATTTCCCGTGGAGCTGACGGCGCCTGCTCTCCCCCTACTCGTTTTAATTCCACGCGCTCCAAAATATCCGCCATGGAGAAATCTTGGTAATGACCCATTCCCCGTCAGCATCCCAGGAACACATCTGACCTCTGCCCTAATCCCTCCTCTCTCTGCCTCTTGGGGAGAATTCTGGGTAACTGATAGCTCTGGTTTCCCCAGAGGATTCTGGGTAACTAGCCATTTCCATCACCCAATCTCCCTAATTTCACCCCAGTTGTGGGTAACTGACTATTCTTGTTTCTCCTCAAAGAATACTTGGTAGCTGTATTGCAGAGGATTCTAGGAAACTGACTTTTCTCCGTCTCTTTACCTCCCAATTCTGGGAAACGAACATCGCTTCCTTGCAATTTTTGCTCTCTTCACCTAATGGTTCAGGACTGAACCCAGCAAGTAAAGCCTCAAGGGAGGTGAAAAGTTAAGGATTAGGTTACACAGTGGGGTAGTTGGGAGACAGAAAGGGCCTAGAGAGGAGGGAAGGGACCTTGGCAATTCTGCCTTCACTAACTGCTCATCTCCTTCCTGCCTGCTTATCCCCTATCTAGCAGCCTCACCCCTTTTGCTTGCCTTATCGTTTCCTTCCCACACAATCTAGAAGAAATGAAGAATTGCTGGACCTACCCCTAACATAGCTACCTCTTTACCCTTGCAGGCCATGATGTCCATTCGATACCCATTGATGCCACGCTACCCTGCTGAAGGTTGGGTCAGGCATCTTAAGTGGCTGTGGCAGAAAAGTGTGAACTGGGTCTAATTGCTGCTATCATCATCATCATGAACTTTGAAAGTCTGGACCCTGGATTGGCAGAGTATGCTCCAGCCTTGCATTCAGCCCTGGACCCTGTTCTGGATGCCCACCTGAACCCGAATCTGCTGCAGAATGTGGAACTGGACCCAGAGGGAGTGGCCTTAGAGGCCCTTCCAGTCCAGGAGTCAATGCACATAATGGAAGGTGTCTACTCTGAATTGCACAGTGTGGTGGCAGAAGTGGGTGTGCCTGTCTCCGTCTCCCACTTTGATTTGCACGAGGAGATGCTGTGGGTGGGGAGCCACGGGGTAAGAACTGTACCCCTTTGTGAGAGTTGAAAGATGTTGGAGGTCTTTTGTCTGGTTTTAACCCAACAACTGCTGCTTAGCAGGGAGTCAAAGTGAATTAAGGTGATGAGAATTAGCTGAGTCTCTTAAGACACCATGAAAAGGGTGGAGGGAGTAAGGGGGGTAGTCTTAGGAGACAGGAATGAGTTATATATGCATAGCTGCTCTTTTGTAGAAAGCATCCCAGTTACCACAATTTGCCCAATCTAGGAGTCCTGGTGTGACACTGTGGGTTAATGTGCTAGACTGCAAAGTCCATTTGAACCGCAAGATAGGCAGTTCAAGCTTACCATCCACTCCTTGGAAACCCTATGCAGGGTTGCTTTGGGTTGGCACCGACTCGACGGCATTTAACAACAACAAAATGCTTAAACTGGAGTCTTGGTGTAGCACTGTGGGCTAATGCGCTGGACTACAAAGTCAGTCCAGGTAACTGTATCAGTCAGCCAGTAGCCATCCAAATCCAATCTCTAATGCCCTTCCTCTATATCCTGTTTCTATAATGATAGACTTTTTAATGCATGTTTCTGCAAATCTTAACATAAATTTTTATAATTCAGTTCAGCAGGCAGTGTCTACTACTATACTAGGCACAAGGAATAAAGCGGAATTAAACATAATGTTCTCAAGAAGTTTACTGGACACTTAGGGAAAGAAACATAACTCTATGGTACTAAATGTCAATGTGGCAATATGTATTGGATGCTGGAGAGCATAGAAGAGGATCAGGGCTTCCAAGAGGAATTAACAGTGGCCAGGGGAAAAAGGAGGAAAGGCTGTTTTGGCAAAAGTAACAGGATAAATAGAGATTCCAAGGTATTGCACAGCATGGTAAGTACAGAGTGCAGAAACTACAAGCAATTACGTTTTGTTGGACTGGAAACTGAAGCTAAAGAGGTAGATATTTCCTCATTCAGTTGGTGTTTTATGAGTATTAATTGCACATCCTTGTTCAAGAATCTGAGTTTGGAATAAGCAGTAAAATAGACAACAAAAATATGTATGGGAGGGTCGGAAATCTTGCTATTTTATTTAGATCATTGGTCATGGAAGCCAGGGGAGGGTCCATGCAAATATCTGGGGGAAGAACAGTGTGGAAAACCTCATATGCTATGTTAGGAGTTTGGACTTGATCTTTCAGGCTATTGAAGGGCTTTAATTTGGAATGACAAGGTGTGGTTTATATCCTAAGTGGAGTACTAAAGTATCAGTATGTTGTTAAGTGCCATCGAGTCGGTTCCGACCCATAGCGACCCTGTACAGGGTTTCCGAGGGTGTAAATCTTTACGGGAGTAGAAAGCCTCATCTTTCTCCTGCAGAGCGGCAGGTACTTTCGAACCGCTGACCTTAAGGTTCGCAGCCCGATTCATAACCACTACGCTACCAGAGCTCCTTCAGTATAGAGTTTGATTTAAAGTAGAGGGGGCAGGGCTAGAAGCATGAGATCAACTTTGTAGGCGATTGTAGAATTTTCATAAAATATGATGAAGTCCAGTAAAGAATATACAAAAATAGATATGGGAAATATTAAGGGAATAAACAGGACTTATGTCATTTACTAGATACATAGGTTAGATAACTGGGTAGATCACGCTACCTTAGGAAATATAGTAAGAATTGAAATGGGGACAGATGGTGAATTTAGTTTAATGTAATGAGTTTGAGGTTCTTAGGGAATACCTAAGAGAAATGTTTAGCAGGTATTTGAATATAAAAATGAAGCTTGGGCAATGGTCTGGACTAGGGAAGGAAATTAGAAATAGTCAGCTTTAAGATGGACAACCATATCCTTTGCCATGAGACCAGAAGAACTGGATGGTCTCTGACATTTTTATCAAAGATTTCATAGTAAAATTCTGACCAAAAGGGGAAAAAATATAAAATAGAATTTCAAATTCTCATGGAATTCATACTTTCTGGAGCCATGGGGGACTTGATAAACCTCTGAAACTACTGCCCTGAGATAATCTTTAAAACTTAAACCAAAAATGTCTCTGGAAGTCTTTTAAAGCCATACAGTAGTTTAACTTAACTAGTAAAGAATGTCTGCCTTGAGCACGATGCTCTTTTAAGATCTATCTATAATGAATCAAATTGACAACAGCAGCTTAAAAGGTTAGATAGTAGGAACCTTAAGGGGGCAGTGAGTGTATGTTAATGAGGGAGCACACAAAGAGAAGGTATGATCTTAGCAACAGGAAAGGGTGATGCTGTAGAAACCAAGGGAGGAATGAGTTTCATGTCCTTTGAATCTCAGCCTGTTACCCACAGTACACATCTCTCAGATGTTGGGTAGAGATTGAGTCTTAGCTGTGGAACATAAGAAAGCCAGCTGGGTAGTGGAGGATTGATTCCCGACTTATATTTATTTTTCTTTTGGACTAAATGGCTTACAAAGGACTTAGGAGTTGACACTGGGACCCATCTTGCCAGTCTCTGACCTTTTAAGCATTGTTCTAACCAACTGAGCCATTACCTACCAACAAAGTCATCGTGAGGATAAAATGAGGAAGAGTTTACAAAAGTACTTTGTAAAGATTTAAACAAAAGTACATTAATTTATCAGTGTCTTTATAACTTCAACTAACTTGTTAGCTTTATGTGCCTCAGTTACTGCTAGCCAGAAAAGCTAGAAAATAGGAAAAAGGTTGAACAATGCCCAGTCCTTGATCTGTATCTGCAATGGCCTTACCTCTTCACTTAGAGTATGTCCCTGTCTTTTTGTCACATGCAGGGCCACGCCACTTCATTTTTCGGCCCAGCCTTGGAGCGTTACTCATCTTTTCAGGTTAATGGCAGTGATGATATCCGGCAGATCCAGAGCCTGGAGAATGGTATCCTTTTTCTCACCAAGAACAACCTCAAGTATATGGCTCGTGGGGGCCTCATTATATTTGATTACCTGTAAGTAGCTTTTCAGCCCTGGACTGGAAAAGTGGATCCTTCTTAGAGTGGGAAAGCTAAGGGTTGACAGCACATGAGATCCTGGACTGTAGCTTTCCCTTTTCCTCACAGGCTGGATGAAAGCGAGGATATGCACAGTCTCCTGCTGACTGATAGTAGCACTCTGCTCATTGGTGGGCTGCAGAACCACATATTAGAGGTTGACCTTAACACTGTCCAGGAGACTCAGAAGGTACAAGGCAGGGGCAGGAAGGGTGCCTGAGATGTGCGTGTGACCTTTCTATTACTTGATTAGTGGGAGGAGTCATCTTGCACTAGTTTCTCTTGCTTTCATTCCCCAGTATGAAGTTGAAACGCCCGGAGTCACCATCATGAGACAGACAAACCGTTTTTTCTTCTGTGGTCATACAACTGGCAAGGTGGCCAAGTTTCATTGTTCCTCTCCCTGTGGGGCTCTGTTTTTGATTGGGCTCTGCCTTTCCCTCAAGTCTGAGATTGTAGCTGTATTGGAGATGCGAGATGGGAGGACTGGATTCACTATCTGCTCAGTCATGTTAAAATCAGGGATTATCTTGTAGCCTGATGCTTTCTGTCATAACTTAGTGCCTTAGAGGTAGAAGGGTGAACTAAGAGTTTGCTTTGGTGTCCCTTCCAGCTCTTTTTTTTTTTTTTCTCCTTTCTTTCTTTCTGTCTCTAACTGCCCATATCCTAGAGCCTGAATTCCTTTCATAGGAGTCTCACAGGACTAGGTAGGTTGTAGCTACTCTTCTGGATAACAGAGTTGGCCTTATGGCTTCTTTAGGTTTCCCTTCGAGACCTCCGTACTTTTAAGGCGGAGCATGAATTTGATGCCTTCTCAGGAAGTCTGTCAGATTTTGATGTACATGGCAATTTATTGGCTGCCTGTGGCTTCTCCAGTCGCCTCACTGGCCTGGCATGTGACCGCTTCCTTAAGGTGTATGATCTGCGTATGATGCGTGCCATCACACCACTTCAAGTGCATGTGGATCCTGCCTTCTTACGCTTCATCCCCACCTATACTTCTCGTCTTGCTATCATCTCCCAGTCAGGTAGGAATGGGATATAGGATGAAGTAGGGGTTGTTGATGAGCAAAGGGAAACTAGGCACTACCAGAATTATTAGGGGAAAGGTAAACCTTTCAGTGGGGTATTAGGGTCTTACTTAAGTTTGATAAAGATTAGAGCTTTGCTTTGCTCCTTGGGTGTGAAAAGAGGAGATAAAGGTAGCAAAAGAACTGTAGACCTACCCTTTGCTGGGTAGCAAACCGCCCTCTGGTTTATGGGAAGGTGTTGGGTGGCATTCTCTTTCTCACTTGGCATGGACTTGGGGGCCCATCTTGCAGAGGAAGAGAATAGGAAGGGCATATAAGGATGGTGCTTTTGTACCTAACAGGGTTCAGTGAGCTTTCTCCTTTCTCCTAGGGCAGTGCCAGTTCTGTGAGCCCACAGGCTTGGCCAACCCAGCAGACATCTTCCATGTGAATCCTGTAGGGCCACTGTTGATGACATTTGACGTGTCATCTAGCAAACAGGCTCTGGCCTTTGGGGATTCTGAAGGCTGTGTACACCTCTGGACTGATTCCCCTGAGCCTTCCTTCAACCCCTATTCCCGTGAGACCGAATTTGCTTTGCCTTGTCTTGTGGACTCACTGCCTCCTCTGGACTGGAGCCAGGACCTGCTGCCTCTTTCCCTCATCCCTGTCCCACTCACCACTGACACACTGCTGTCTGACTGGCCTGCTGCCAACTCTGCTCCAGCTCCCAGGTTGTATCTTGTATCTGGGTCAAAAGGAAGGAAGGCGGGGAGAGGGTTGAGATACCATGATTCTCTGCTAGCTCTGCTATTCTTCTGATTTTTATCTTCCTTCAGTATCTTTTTAGTTTTCTGTATCCTTGGGGCTTGGGGAGTGGCTGGGTGGATAACACAATTCTTCAAGACGTAGAACTATGCTGCATTATAGGCGAGCACCACCTGTGGATGCAGAAATTTTACGCACCATGAAGAAGGTGGGCTTCATTGGCTATGCACCCAACCCCCGCACCAGGCTGCGCAATCAGGTATATTCAGAGAGATCAACCCCCACCCCAGAACCCTAGACCACTCAGGTTATCCTATCTTTTTCCTTTACTCCTTTTGTTTCCAGTCCATCTGTAAAAGCTTTTGAGGGCCTACTGAATTGAAGGTATTATGCTAAGTCCTAAAGAAAATTAAGAAACAGAGAAGATAGACCCCTTGTTTTTAAGTTTAATGCATGGTTGATGAAAGTAAGACATCTTTATAACATTTTAGCTTATGTTCTTTCTCGAAATGCCAAATAGGCATTCGATATCTGAGCTGTTTGGATGGAAGCAGTTACTCTGGGCCGAAATGGTCAGGGAACTCAAGTAACAGGGGAGAATGCTCAAGGTGATAGAACAGTGTTAGTATAGGTCTCAAGAGGCATAAATATAAAAGACGTGTATGAGGAGGAATATGACTATTCAAACCTGGGTGAAGTAGCTGTTAGTATTGTTTATTAGTTCAGAAAGGACCAGATTGTGAAGCCTTGAATACCAGTGTGTAGTGGAAGAAGTCATGCACTAAAAGTGCATTCTGGCAAGGTTTGTTTGGTAGTGGTGTGCTGAACAGAGTGAAGGTGGAGGGTCCAGTGTAGACAGGTCATTAAAGTTGTCCAGTAGAGTAATGATAGTGACCATAAAAAGGAAGCAGTGGATGCTAGAAAGACTTTGAAGATAGATGTATCAGGACTGGGTGTCTCTTTCAATGTTGGGATTAAGGTGGGGGGAAGCCAAAGATAATTAAGATGTCCAACAAAGTTACTCTTTTTTTAAAAAAACAACCCCAGATTCCTTACCGACTTAAGGAGTCGGAGAGTGAATTTGACAGCTTCAGCCAGATTACTGAGTCACCGATAGGGCGGGAAGAGGAGCCACATCTCCACATGGTCTCTAAGAAATACCGCAAGGTACTGGGGGACACCAAGATGGGGGTTCTGTGGGATGTGGGAAAAGGTTTCTGGGGAAGGGATG
This sequence comes from Chrysochloris asiatica, assembly GCF_000296735.1. Classification (NCBI taxonomy): domain Eukaryota; kingdom Metazoa; phylum Chordata; class Mammalia; order Afrosoricida; family Chrysochloridae; genus Chrysochloris; species Chrysochloris asiatica. The sequence goes on along the minus strand of NW_006408551.1, from coordinate 2,381,748 downwards.
AGAAAGGCTGAAGGGCTCAGTTAGTCAAGAGGTCCCACCTACTACCCTGGACCCAGCAGGGCGGTCCAGGGAAAGGTTATAGCTACTAGGAAGATTTGGGGAACTTTAAAGACATCCTCACTCCTGCTCAGACTATTTCTATCTTAGGTGACTATCAAATACTCCAAGCTAGGGCTAGAAGACTTTGACTTCAAACACTACAATAAGACCCTGTTTGCTGGATTAGAGCCTCACATTCCTAATGCCTACTGTAACTGCATGATCCAGGTAAGGATGGGGTAGTCCTATGACTTGAACATGTGTGCTGCCTTTCTTCTTTCCTGTGGCTCCTACTCTTTCGCTAAGTCTTCTCAACCAATCTGACTTTACCATGACCACCTGTACCTTTTTTCTTTGTTGATCATGACAAGCTAGGGACAAAATTGCGAAGTATGAGCATTCTGGAACACTTAATTGTGCTCATGAGGAATCTGTACATGGACCAAGAGGCAGTTGTTCAAACAGAACATGGGAACACTGAATGGTTTAAAATTAAGAAAGGTGTGTGACAGGGTTGTACTCTTTCACCATACTTATTCAACCTGTATGCTGAGCAAATAATCCAAGAAGTTGGGTTATATGAAGAAAAACATGGCCTCAGGATTGAAGACTCTAACAAGCTGTGATATACAGATGATACAACCTTGCTTGCTGAAAGTGAAGAGGACTTAAAATATTTACTGATGAAGATCAAAGAGCACAGCCTTCAGTATGGATTGCATCTCATTGTAAAGAAAACAAAAATCCTCACTACTGGACCAATAAACAACATTCTTATCAATGGAGAAAAGATTGAAGTTGTTAAAGACTTCATTCTTCTTGGATCAACCATCAACACTCAATGGAAGCAGCAGTCAAGAAATCAAACAACATATTGCATTAGGCAAATCTGCTGCACAAGACATTTTTAAAGTGTTGGAGAGCAAAGATGTCAGCTTGAGGACTAAGGTGCGCCTGACCCAAGCCATGATATGCATGCGAAAGCTGGACAGTGAATAAGGAACACCATAGAAGAATTGATGCTTTTGGGTTGTGGTGTTGGATGAGAATATTAAAAGTGCCTGGGGCTGCCAAAAGAACCAATAGATCTGTATTGGAAGAAGTACAGCCAGAGTGCTCCTTGGAGGCCAGGATGGCCGAACTTCATCTCTCATACTTCAGACATATTGTCAGGAAGGACCAGTCACTGGAGAAGGATATCATGTTTGGTAAGGTGGAGGATCAGAGAAAAATAGGAGGACCCCCAGCAAGTTGTATTGGTAATATGGTAGCATCAAGGGGCTCAAGCATGGCAATAATTGTGAGGTTGGCCCAGGACCGGGGCAGTGTTTCGTTCTGTTGTACATAGGGTTGCTATGTGTCGGTACCGACTCGATGGCACCTTACAGCAACAACAACCTTCATGTGTCTTCTAGGAGCTCCACTTCTCAGTGGACACCTGCTTTGTGTTTTCCACCAGCTTTCTTAACTTCTTCATGTCTCCTACTCCTCATCTCAGTTTCCTGAACCAGCTTTCTACTCTTCCTTCCAGGTGCTCTATTTCCTGGAGCCTGTTCGCTGTCTAATCCAGAACCACCTTTGCCAGAAGGAGTTCTGCTTAGCATGTGAGCTAGGCTTCCTCTTCCATATGTTGGATCTCTCCCGTGGTGACCCGTGCCAGGTCAGTGCCTGCAGACCTGGGATATTTAAAAATGGACAACAGACAGTTGACAGGAATGCAAATGGCCACAAGAGAGAAAATAACTCCTTCTCACCAACACATTTTCTGGGTTCCAGGGCAGTAATTTTCTTCGGGCATTCCGCACCATTCCTGAGGCCTCAGCCCTTGGTCTGATCCTGGCGGACTCGGATGAGGCTTCTGGCAAAGGCAGTCTGGCCAGGCTTATTCAGAGGTGGAATCGTTTCATTCTCACTCAACTGCATCAGGATATGCAAGAGCTAGAAGTACCCCAGGCTTATCGGGGAGCTGGAGGCAGGTATGAAATTGGGACAGGAGTAGTAAAAGTCACACGACAAGCCTCTCTATTACGTAAGGCATCTCCTAACTCCCTCAGTATTGTATATGTTGCCCTTCCCACTCTTAGCAGCTTCTGCTCATCGGGAGACTCTGTCATCGGGCAGCTATTCAGCTGTGAGATGGAGAATTGCAGCCTCTGCCGCTGTGGCAGTGAGACCGTGCGCGCCTCCTCCACCCTGCTCTTCACGCTCTCCTACCCTGAGGGTAGCACCAGTGGTATACCCTGCAGCTGGGTTGGGAGGGCTCCTCCCAATGTCCTGAAACATCAGGGAGGGGATACTGGGGAACTTACTGTAGGCAGAGGGAAGAACCTGAAGTGAAGTTTCCAATTTCCTCTCAGATAAAACCGGAAAGAACTATGACTTTGCCCAGGTACTAAAACGAAGCATCTGCCTGGAGCAGAATACACAGGCTTGGTGTGACAACTGTGAAAAGTACCAGCCCACGGTGAGTGGACTGTTGGCATTGAACAAGAGACTTGCTATGTTGGAAACTCAGCTACCGTCTCATTTGGGGCTGGCTGTGTCAGCACTGCCATCCAGGGAACTATGGGAAGTAGGAGAAACCCTACTTTGTGGATGTAGACCCAGATTTTACTATTTTTGTACGGGTTTCTTTCCCTGAAACCTTCCTGCCATTCCTTGTTTGTTTTGTCCACTCAGGTTCAAACCCGTAATATCCGCCATCTGCCAGAGATTCTTGTCATCAATTGTGAAGTAAACAGCTCAAAAGAGGCTGATTTCTGGAGGATGCAGGCTGAGGTAAGGGCTGGATCTGGAAACATGACTTTTAGGAATAGTTTTTCGTTTTCTCTCCCCTCGACCTCCATATACAGCCTGTTTCTGAAGAATCAGATGTTTTCCCCTTTGTATTTAGTTTGCCTTCAAGATGGCAGTAAAGAAGCATGGTGGAGAAATCTCTAAGAACAAAGAATTTGCTTTGACTGATTGGTAGGTACTGTCTTGGAGATGTCAAAGGCTTGAACTAGCCAGTGGCCCCTCTTGTTATTGGCTAGATCTCTCTACAACCAATTTCCAATTATCCTTTCCTATAGGAAGGAGCTAGTGAGTTCAGAGGGTATGCTGATATGTCCCTCCATTGAGGAGTTGAAGAATATCTGGCTTCCTTTCTCCATTCGCATGAAGATGACCAAGAACAAAGGACTAGATGTTTGCAATTGGACTGATGGAGATGAGGTGCAGGTTGTTGAAAAACTGGGAGAAAAGGGGAAATAAGGGTGAGAAGGTGGGGGCAGAAGGTAAAGCAGGGCAGGGGGCTTTGTAGAAGGAAAGGGAAGGGAACGAGGCCTAGTGTTTACAAGTGGTGGGGTTTTCTAGAGTAACTCAGGTCAATGTTGGATGTCCCAGATGAACTAGGATGGAGATAACCTAGTCTAGTCCACAGTCCCCATTCCCCGTCCTGTCCTTCCCCACCCTGGGTACCCCGTCACAGTGGGGCCCAGCCAGGGCAGAGGAGGAGGAGGAGCATGGTGTCTGTGTGTATGACCTGATGGCTACTGTGGTACACATCCTGGACTCACGCACAGGGGGCAGCCTGGTGGCTCACATCAAAGTTGGAGAGACCTACCACCAGCGCAAGGAGGTACGTGAAGAAGGCAGGGACAGTCCTCGAGTCTGAAGTAGAGAAGTCCCACCATCACTTTGGGATCATGCTTTCTCTGTACCTCCACAGGGCGTCACTCACCAGCAGTGGTATCTCTTCAATGACTTCCTTATTGAACCTATTGATAAGGTTAGTTGCAACACATTTCATTCTCCTTTCTATCTTCCATTTTTCTATCATCCTCACCCTCAGGGCCCTAGGGAAAACCAGGCAGAGGAAAGCATGTGTCTCCAGAAATAAAGCATTAGCAAGCTAAAAATAGCACTGGAATCCTAACGTCTGTCTGATTTGGGGAAAATGGGTATATACATAAGCCATAAGTGCCTTTTCTCTTCTGTAGCATGAAGCTGTGCAGTTTGACATGAATTGGAAAGTACCTGCTATCCTTTATTATGTCAAAAGGAATCTCAACTCCAGATACAACCTGAATAGTAAGTGGTACAGAGTAGATCCAAGGGTGTGGGTAGTTTAGGTTGGTTTTAGGAACGAGATTTGGGAAATAGCTTGTTAGGATTAGGATTGGTAACCAGTGTTAGTATCTCCAGAGATATTAGAAATGAAAGAGATTCTAAAAAACTAAACTAAGGAAATTGCTGCGTATCTGGCCTTAACTTTAGAAGCTGGAGATCCCAAGGACTAAGTGGCAAAGAGCGAGTGGGGATAACAAAGGATGGAACAGCTCGTTTAAGACTGGTCAGAATAGCTAAGTTTATGACTTCTGGTCTAACCATGCTAAGCTTTCTTATCGCCCAGTGATGATTTCTTCTTTCTTTGGAGATGAACTTGTTAAGTTCCTTTTTTATGCCTTCAAACCATAGGGTCTCTATACGCTTATTTTTCCAGATTTTCTAAACTAAGGCCCAAAGTGAAAATTTTACTCTTTACTCTTGGTCTCTGCTTTTTCTTTTTTCTTAGCTGATTTCTTGATAATTTTCTAATTTGACTTGTTTACCTGCTGCATTCTTCAGATAGCTTCTTGTTATTCACCTGCTTTGATTATTGAGGGATCATAGTGTAGACCCAATCGCTAACCAGTCAACCTGGACTTCCCTCCCGATTACTTCCCTATTCCCAGGCATCTGTCCTCTGCTTTTTCTCTTTTAGTCAAGAACCCTATTGAAGCAAGTGTCCTGTTGGCTGAAGCCTCATTGGCAAGAAAACAGCGAAAAACACATACTACCTTCATTCCGCTGATGCTTAATGAGATGCCACAGGTTGGGGACCTGGTGGGCCTGGATGCAGAGTTTGTCACCCTTAATGAGGTAACCAAGACCAGTAGGATTGGCTGGGGGTGGGGGGGGTGGTCACTAAAGCAGAACTTGGAGGATATTAGGAGTTGGAGGCATTTCTTTGATTTCCTTATTAACTCTTCTCACATAGGAGGAAGCAGAGTTGCGCAGTGATGGCACCAAATCTACCATTAAACCAAGCCAGATGTCAGTAGCAAGGATTACCTGTGTTCGGGGCCAAGGACCCAATGAGGGTATCCCCTTCATTGATGACTACATCTCTACACAGGAGCAGGTATTAGGATATGAGATGCAAATGACATAGACTCTGTGCTTTTAGAGTGGCCTAGAACCTAAGGCTGATAGGGGAAGATTCTGCACTTCATTTTCCAGATGACTTGTCCTTTTCTCTGTCCCTAGGTAGTGGATTACTTGACTCAGTACTCAGGGATAAAGCCAGGAGACCTTGATGCCAAGATCTCCTCCAAGCACCTCACGACTCTGAAGTCTACCTACTTAAAACTCCGTTTTCTGATAGACATTGGTGTGAAGTTTGTGGGTCATGGTCTACAGAAGGACTTCCGGGTCATCAACCTCATGGTTCGGGCAGAGATCTTTTAAGAGTCTTTGAGGATGGGCCCTTCAGAAAGTAGCATTGTGTTTTTGGAGAATGGGAAATTATGGATTCCTTGCACTCATTCTCCCACTCTGCTGTCTTTGCCAGGTGCCCAAGGACCAGGTCCTTGATACTGTTTACCTGTTCCATATGCCCCGAAAACGAATGATTTCCCTGCGATTTCTTGCTTGGTACTTTCTGGGTGAGTTCTATCTTGTAAGAGCCTGTGATATTCATAAAGAACAGGACAATGTATTGGGGGTGAACGTAGAATAGGGAGTATCCTGAGTTAATGGTAAGAGTTTCTTGTGCTGAAGTATTTGACAGTTTCTCTTTAGGTAGGGAAAGCAAGTTTTGGTTTGTTTTTTCTTTCCTCTTCTACCTCACTCTTCAGTGAGTTCTCTGTCATCTCCTCATCAAGGACTGTCACGTTTGTTTGGCACTCACTGGCTTTTCTGACTTTATTTTCAGTTACTTTTATTCGAGAACCCTATTTTGTACTTCTTTATATCCTTGAGTGCCTAGCATGGGCTTTGCACATAGCAGGTGCTCAGAAATTATTGACTGGATGTTTACTTCCATATTACCCTCTGAGTGAGTCATGTTCAAGAGATTTTGGAATAGGCCTTATCATTAATCATGTAATTCATCCAGAAAGATTTCTTCAACATTTAGGTTCAAGACAACACAAGGACATTCCTACATATACTCATATATATAGGTATACTTATCCTTCTTCTTGTTGTATGCCATTGAGTCAGTTCCAACTCATAGTGACCCTGTATAGGGTTTCCAAGGAGCGGCTGATGGTTTTGAACCACCAACCTTGTGGTTAGCAGTCCAGTGTTTATACTATAGCACCACACCAGCACTTCATAGTTATCTTGGTGGGTCACAAAAATTGATAACGAAGCCCTTACTTGTAACCGGAAGTTTGGTTTCCTCTGGCTACAGTGGCACTGGTAGCATTATCTGATGGAGAATCATAATTGGAGAGGTTGTTTTTTTTGTTGTTTCATGGGAATCAAGAGTAGTGATGGAGAGACAGATTTTACCTCCCTTTGCTAGGTTTCTAAATCTTCCTTCCACCTCTGCTTTCATTAGACCTGAAGATTCAAGGAGAGACCCACGACAGTATTGAGGATGCCCGCACAGCCCTTCAGCTCTACCGAAAGTATCTGGAACTAAGCAAGAATGGCACTGAGCCTGAGTCCTTCCACAAAGTGCTCAAAGGTCTTTATGAGAAGGGCCGAAAGATGGACTGGAAAGTGCCCGAACCTGAGGGCCAGACAAGTCCCAAGAGTAAGCCCTGGGATGGGACAGGGGAAACTGGATTGTGTAGATTTAATTTCACACATAAGGATTATACCCGCCACAATAATGATGATTTTGATGTCGATACCATTACTACCATGTATCTGTAAAGCATGGAACAATTTACAAAATACTTAATCTTTCTAACAATCCATGAAATAGATTTTATTATTGAAATTTTCCATAGGTTTTATAAGTTCCTCTTACCCAATTCTAAAATGCTGGGGGTAGATCCAATACCATTTTTCGTCTTTGCCTCATAAGAAGTATCCCATGTTCTTTTTCTTCTCGCATCTTTTGGTCATGCTTTTGGTTTTGTCTCTGGCAGATGCAGCTGTCTTCTCCTCAGTGCTGGCGCTCTGACCCACCCTTTCTCAACAGACCACTCCCTTTCCCTTCAGTGCTCTGTGGTTCCAGAACTGGGAGATGGTTTTCTAAATTGACTATATCCTGTCCACTTCCAAACATGGGCCTGATCAGGGTCTAAAGTTGGTGCTATAAAAAGAACTGGAATGCAGCAGAATTGTTGCCAGGGGTCTAGAAGGCAGATTCCGTCTTCATCCTTTGCAAAATAGTGGGCCAGAAACAAAGTCTAGAACTGACCCAGATTTGGTATTCTTAATAATTATCCTGAGTAATTAACATCCAGATTATGATCCTGGAACCAAAACTCTTCACTTCCCAGCTGGCTGAGGACTAAAGTCCTGGACAGTGAAAGAGGATACAGCCAGAGGGTCAGGACTTGGCTCAGGTCTTTACTTGAGGGGTGTCTGCAGGAGCTAGCATGCAGAGGCTTGGTGGTTCAAGAAAACCAGTGTTACCAACAGCACCCTTGTCAAAAGGCCCTTTGGTTCTTGAACAAAGCTTGCCTGCTGGCTTCCTGCTAACAGTTAAGCATCTGTCTTCCATCCACTCTCCTGCCCCAAATTTTATTTTTGATTTAAATTTTTTTGTTTTAAATTGCATGTTTTATAAAATAAAAACCAAAAAAAAATATATTATTGGCTATCATTTATCCTTTAGATAGATTTATCCTCTATTTTTATCTGTGTTGGCTTTCTATTACAACTGAAAAATGAGGATTGTATTCAAATTCCCAATTGAAAATGAAGTTAATGCTCTGGCGTACAAAATAATAGATACTGGAGGACAATTATTTCTTTCCTGGACAATTAAGTCTTTGTTGTAGCTAAATGAATCCTTTAATGACGTACAGTAGTTTTTCCCGTTCCCTGTTAAAGGGCAATCAGGAAGCTGACAAACTACAGGTCCCAGGACCTGTAGCTACAGACCAAAGACCTACGTGATGCTGCGGTGCTTCTTGGGAGATGGAGTTCTCTGTATTAATATGCAGGTTTCTCACTGGCTACCAGTACACCTTGTCAGCTGAACGTTTTATCCCACCTAGACTGACACACACATCCGCCTGACCACCCCCATACACCACGGCCAGGCCCTGCTCTTGCTCCAGACCACACCTATTTCTCAGCTGACCCTAGTGATCACGTGGAGTTGCTCGCCACGCAAGTCTGGGTCCTTCTACGAACGGTCGGGGTCCTAGCGCCCTTGAGCAGCTCCTACTCTGCCTGTTGGCGCGAGAATTTCGAGTGCCAGGTTTGGGATCAATGTGGCGTGGGACTCGCACTACAACACATCGGAGCATTGCTTTTGCTCGTAGTTAAGTGTGCAAGGAGCGGGGTCAGGCAGCCACTGGGGCACCTCTGTCTGCAAAGTACCTTAGCGCTCTGGAGAAGCCAGGACAGCCCGGCTCCCCACGGCAGGAAGGTGCTAGCATCGGTGGCCAGCAAGGCTATAGTGGGAAACCGGCTGTCTTCCAGCACCTGGGCCGCGGTGGCCCTGGAAGCAGAGGTGGGACCAGTGCTGCGGCAAAGGTGCCGGCACTGGGGGTTGGGGATGGACTAGAATGAAAGTGAAGGCAAAAACAAGAGTCCATAGAAAAGGGGGCTGATCCGCACAGGAAAAACCTCAGGCTACTGGGGAGCGATGCAGTATTTTCAGTGCCGTGTTCAAAAGGGCCCTAGTTGCGGAGTCTGCTCCTCACTGCCCAGCCACCTTACTACCTCAACCGATCCTGGCTTCCTCGCCTGCAGCAGCTCTGTGCTTGCCATCCTCACTTAATTGTCAACCTGCATCCTGTAGCTGCCACATAGCCCTCTGAGCCCTTGACACAAGATGTTAAAAGTGCTAACATCTAGGACCAAACCTGTTGACGTAGTTTTGGGGGCTAAGCCCCAGGTCCTGAGCTCTTGCTTCCACTTATTCCTGGGGGAATAGAGGTCATGTCGAGCATGCACCGCAACATAGGAATCCCTTTGCATTCTGGCCATTTTCTGGAAAGTAGAGTCACACCGAAGCCTTTGAAAAAGGCCTTGAATTTTGTTGGGAAGGGGAATGAGAAAAAGAGTTGGCTCATCACCATCTATGCTTTATTCCCACCCAATACCAGGTGGAGCGACCCCATAACGCTGAAGATGAAAAGCTGGGGTTGGCTGGCACTGCTTTGGGGAACCCTGCTGGGAACTGCCTGGGCTCGGAGGAGCCAGGATCTACACTGTGGAGGTAAAGGCACAAGAAGAAGTAGGAAGAAGGATGTTGAGGAAGGTTGGGAGGACATGAGATACAAGGACTGAGAGAAGAATCGATCAGAATTCTAGAGTGGATCGTTGCCCACCCCACTCTTCTTTACGCTGTCCCCATTATCTGCTTTTGCACCAGCTTGCAGGGCTCTGGTGGATGAACTGGAGTGGGAAATTGCCCAGGTAGATCCCAAGAAAACCATTCAGATGGGATCTTTCCGGATCAATCCAGATGGCAGCCAGTCAGTGGTGGAGGTAACTTACTGTTCCCCTAAATCTAATAGTTAATTCTCATTGAATGAGAACTAAATTTAGAAAACATTTTGATTTTACAGAAATGAAGAAACCATTGACCCAGACAGCTCTAAAAGATAGAGCTCTGTCTCATTTGAAAGAGACTGGAGGCCTATTCCTTATGCATTTGTTTCCCAGTTTCAAAGCTTAATATTTTTGTTTCTATTGTACAAGTAATAAGCAGACTAGGAGCCCTGATCAGTCCTCTTCTCCATGTACTTATTCATATGACTCATCATGTTCCTGCTATGGCAGTACTGTAGTCATTCAAAAAAAAAATAGAGGGTCTTAACTTTGTAATTAGGAGTCCTGGTGTGGTGCTATAGGATAAGCACTGGACCAAAAGGTCAGTTTGAACCGAAAGATTGGCAGCTGGAACTCACCAGTCGCTCCTTAAAAACCCTATACAGGGTCACTATGAGTTGGAATTAACTTAATGACACTTAACAACAATGTCTTTGCAATTAGAAATCACTAGCTGTACTTAGTGAACAATATGTAAAGAAAATATGCTTGTGAAATGTTTTGATTGAGGACCGGTATTCGTCTCATTTTAACACAAAGAACTAATATTATATAACATACGAAAACGGTAAGGGGATTCAAAGGAAAAAGCACATATTTGACTCGAATAAATCAAATACATGATTTGAAAATATATATTTGAAAATACTTTGAAGCTATATAAACAAATAATTCTGTTTTTAATTAGGGAAGACTTTTTAGAATAGGATGGTTAAGCTGGATTTTAAAGGAAAGCAAGGGCATAAATTACTAATGTACCAAGATGACCCAACATTGAGGACATTTCTAGGTCCCTTATGCCCGCTCAGAAGCCCACCTTACAGAACTGCTAGAAGAGGTGTGTGACCGAATGAAGGAATATGGGGAACAGATTGACCCTTCTACCCACCGTAAGAACTACGTACGTGTAGTAAGCCGAAGTGGAGAATCCAATGAGCTGGACTTACAGGGCATCCGAATTGATTCAGACATCAGTGGCACCCTCAAGTTTGCGGTGAGCTAGGGGAATGGATAGCTGGTTTGGTGGAGTTGTGGTTTTGAAGAGCACCTAAGTTGAAAGTTGAGCTAATGTCTTTGCCCTCCTCTCTGGAGGCTGAAGCAGAAAGACTCTTTCATGCTGCCTTGTCTCATTTCTCCCTTACATTGGCAGTGTGAGAGCATTGTGGAGGAATATGAGGATGAGCTTATTGAATTCTTTTCCCGTGAGGCTGACAATGTTAAAGACAAACTTTGTAGTAAGCGAACCGGTGAGTTACCCCCACTTTACCTCCTGTACTCACAGCTATGTAGAACCTGGCCCATTCCCAATTTTCCCAGAAACCCTATGAGATTAGCCCAAGAGTTAGCTTCCATTTTCCCTGGCTTAAGGACTTGGGTTGATCCTCTGTTCTCTTCCTGTTAGCCACTTTGTGGCTTTTTAACCTAAGCGGGGTGGTGAGGATGTTAGTCACTTAGAAACATACGCTCTGAAGAATGATGGTTGGTGTGTTGAATGATTTGGGTTATTTTCTTGATAGTATAAGAGTGGCATTTTCCTCAAATTGTAATATGCTGTTTTCAGATCTATGTGACCATGCCCTGCACATATCTCATGATGAACTATGAACCCTGGAGTGGCCCAGATGGACAGGCTTGCTGAATCACCCCCAGGAGGGGAAGAGAGTGGAAATGGCTTTTATATTATGTTTTTACTGAAATGAACTGGAAAAATATGAAACAAAAAGTAAAAACTGTCTTGTCTTTTCATGTCTGAATTGACCCATCCATTATTAGGCTTAAAGATCTGGTATTCTAAACAGGAAAGAAAAGAAAGGAGAAGGAAGAACTTAGGGGTTGGTGTAGAACAAAAATTGGAGGAGACTGAAGTTTTAAGAAGATTCCTACTGCATTCATAAACTAGATAAACATTTATTCAGTGTCTACTTAATACAATGTGTTTACTGACTGTGGAAAGGAGGAATGTCTCCATAAGGGAACATAAGTGTATGGTAATATAGGATTATAGAAGTGATGAAATTTCAAGAAAGGGTTTGAACTTGAAGGAAATAATGGACATGCATTATTCTTCCCTTCATGCCCTTCTGATGTAGGGAACAGCAACAGCAGAGACAGGAAGAGAAAAATGGATGTGACCAACTCAGCTGGAAAGGAAGGGATTTATCGGATAGGGAGAGATGAAGTAAGAAGTGTTATTTAATGAAAGGCTATGCTTGCTGGCCTATGCTTTTCAATTTGATGCCAATGGCAACAATAAAGTATGTATTTCTTATCACTATCAATAGTTCATTGTCAATCTGGACTATAAGCTTGATCCCATTTTCTGTGTGTAGCGAGCCTGTACAGGGACATAGGAATAAAAACCTAAAGCATACCTTCTTTTGGGAGATTTTTAAAAACCCTGGTGCTGAGGTACGGCTGTCTCAGGGTTTGGAATCGAATATCTCTGTTCCAGAAATGTCTCTGAGTAAACATTTCAAAGATTTAAAAAATTACAATACTTAATCTTAGCATCTAAAGGGACCTTGAAGGTTACCTAGTTCGCTTCTGCTCATTTTACAGATGAACAGGCTCAGAGAGGCCACAGTCCTAATGCTCTGTATTTAGTGGCACAATTGGATGTATAAGATTAACTTTCCCATGTGCCACTTTTATCTATTACAACTGTAGAGTAGCTTCTACTTTTTTCTCTGAATAATACCTTGCACTAGTAAACTTGGCACACAGAATGAATGTATTCAACAATTTTTTTCTTATGCTATAAAATCCTGAGACATCTAGCAAATGACTGAGCTCAGAGCCAGCACACTGAAGCTAGTTGACAAATAAACTCAGGACCTGGTAGATCTTCTCCATCAACCAAGAAAAATGTTGTATTATCACAAATCAGTTTTCCAAAATAGCTATTCTTAACTTTTTTTTTTCCTTTTGGGTTGCTTTTGAATAATGTTCACACATGCTTCATACCCCTTTGAGTATTCCCAGGAATCTGTCCATTGCCTGCTTGGCATCTAAACATTCCTTTCTCTTCCATCAAAAGCTTATCAGAAGTGTAAATGTATTCTTATAGGGAACTTGAAACTGTTTAATTTATAAAAGTGCAAATTATTCACAAATTGTAATAAAATCAATGTTCATTGGCAACAAATGACTTGTGCTGTACCTCACTAGTTTGTCAGGGTACAGCTGTTAAGAGCTCCCCAGCCTGAGAGACTTTTTCATTGATACACAGAAGTGTGTCCTACTTAGGAAAGGGTAGAAGTTGTCCTCCAGAGCCTGAGGCTAAGAGGATATACTGCACACCTTTTCGTTTATATCACAGGGTTACCATAAGGAATCCTCCTCCATGAATCATCTGAATCTTCCCGGAAGCTCACTATAATCAATCATTCTAGCTCAGTGTTTGACAGAGCGTAATAAGCATTTTACACCTTAAATTTGAGATAGCTTTGAAATCAGTTTATCAGTAAAATGTTAGACCTTGAAATAAACATTCCCAATGATAGTGTTAATGAAGTCCAGGTGTAACTAGAAAAAAAAAATTAAGGACTAGATGTACATGTCAATCTAATCCTTTAAAAAATAAATTTTAGATTTTTTGCTATTTAAAAGGGGTTCACAGTAGGGGCAAAATTCCTTAAGATGAATACCAAAGGGAACTAATATATGTTGAATATCCATATAACAAAAGAACTAATAGATCCGTTTTGGAAGAAGTGCAGCCAGTGCTTCTCTGAGGCCAAGATAGCCAAACTTCATCTCATACTTCGGACATATTGTCAGGAGGGACCAGTCGCTGGAGAAGGATATCATGTTTGATAAGATGGAGGGTCAGAGAAAAAGAGGAAGACTCCCAACGAGATGGATTGGCCAAGTGGCAGCATCAATGGACTCAAGAGTGGCAACAGTAGTGAGGTTGGCCCAGGATTGGGCAGTGTTTCATTCTGCTGTGCATAAGGTTGCTATGGGTCAGTACTGACTCGATGGCACCTAACAACAACAACAACCCATATAACAAGCACATACACATTCTCATTTAATCTTTACATCTCTAATAAATAGATCTTATTTCTATTTTAGGTCTCTGGGTGGTGACAATGGTTAAGATTGGCTACTAACTAAAATGTTGGCTGTGTGAACCTACCCAGAAGCACTTCAGAAGACAGGCCGGACTGTCTGCTTCTGGAAGGCACAGCTTTAAAAACCCCATGGAGGGGCTCTACTCTGCACACAATAGGGTATTGTCATGAGTCAGAATCAGCTGGATGATAAACAACAACATTCCTATTTTACAGATGAAGAAACTTAGCTCAGAAAAGTTAAGTTTCTTGATAGTCAGCAGAGAGCTAAGATGTCCACTGCAGTGATCTTCTTATTTCCAGATCAGGGGTCTTTCTGCTACCTTTCTGTTAATGTAGTAGAGTCTTCAGTGGCTGTGCAAAATAGTACTTCATTTCTTTGAAAACTGCCTCCAGGTTTTAAAGTGTGCCCTCTAACTTTATTTAGTTTTCTGTAGTGAAAAATTATATCCTCTTTAATTGAGTCTGCAGACTTTATTCTTTGTAAGGAGCCCATTGTACTCTGGTCATTTTAGATGCTGATCATGAAAAAGGCCTTTCCTTTATGTATTTTAAGGGTCACCATTTATCATGTATTTCAGGTATGGCTGGCTGTACAAAGGTTTTATAGATGAGTAAGATTATAGTCTTGAAAGAATAGCCAGAATACTCCATAGAAGGGAGAATGATGAGACTTTGTTGGACATGTTATCCAGAGGGACCAGTTGCTGGAGAAAGACATCATGCTGGATAAAGTAGAGGGTCAGTGAAAAAGAGGAACACCCTCAACAAGATGGACTGACAGGACAGCTGTAACAGTGGTCTCAAACATAGCAAAAATTGTGAGGATGGCACAGAACTGGGCACTGTTTTGGTCTGTTGTACATATGAGTTGGTCCCTATGAGTCAGAACCACCTCGATGGCATCTAACAAGATGACTGTGGTTCCTTACCTTTTTAAGTGTCTTTAAATATAGCAACATTTTAAACTAATATCCCCAGGAGATGTTGTTGTTGTTGTCAAGTGCCGTCGAGTCAATTCCGTCCCATAGCAACCCTGTATAGGGTTTCCAAGGAGCAGCTGGTGAGCTTGAACCGCTGACCTTGCAGTTCAAACGGCTTTGCAGTCTGGCGCATTAACCCACAGCGCCACACCAGGACTCCCAGGAGACATTAGTGATTCAGAAATCCCCTTCCTGAGTTGCAGCTGATAAATAGTACATCGCCTTATAAAAAGTACAATTTAGTAAAAATACTAGACTCAGGAATGAGGCAGAACTAAATTATAGTAATACCAGTTATGAGCTATGTGACCCTGAGCAGAAAAATTTAAGCCTTGGTTTCCTCCTTTTTAGAGTAAAAGATATTATCACCTTCTTGGAAACCCTATACAGGGTCGCTGTGGGTCAGAGTCAACTCGACGGCGCTTAACAACAAATATCCCTTAGAAGGAGCTCTGGTAGCAAAGTGGTTACAAGTTGGACTGCTAACTTCAAGGTCAGCAGTTCGAAACTACCAGTCGTTGCCTGAGTGGTGAGGCTTTCTGCTCCTGTAAAGATTTATAGCCTGGGAAACCCTATACAGGGTCTCTATGAGTTAGAACGACACATTACCACCACCACATCCCTTAGAGAACTGGTATGGTGCTATAGAATAAGCACTAGACTGTTAATCAAACAGTTGGTGGTTCAGACATATCAGCCACTCTTTAGAAATCCTATACAGGGTCGCTAGGAGTTGGAACTGACTTGGCAGCATTTAACAACAACATCCTTTAGAATTGTTGTGAGGATTTATAAAGATAATGTATATGTGTAGTGGTTAGGAATCAGGCTGCAAACCTCAAGGTCAGCAGTTGGAAACTACCAGCTGTTCCACAGGAGAAAGATGAGGCTTTCTGTTCCTGTAAAGATTTACAGCCTCAGAACCCCTATATAGGGTCGCTATGACTCCACGGCACATAACAGCAACAACTAGATAAATTTTAGCTATTAAATACAGGTGTTTGGGGTACTGGTATAAACAGTTTGAGAGTTTTTTAAGTTTAGCTGCATTCTCATACTATTCTTAGCCACAAGGGGGCACCATTGCCTCTGTCCATTTTAAAGAGTTCATTCCCAAGGTCAAGATGACTTCAGTACTCACATTTTCTACCCTGGCCATTCCATTCCAGTTCTGAGGCACTTAGTTGTATTTGGACCTAAAGCATACTTGGCTGTTTTTATTCATGCCAGTCTTCACCCTTCATTTTCTCTCCACCTTTCCAGGTCATCCATGCTAAGAAAGAGATTCTAAGTTATGTCCTGGGATATCTCATTTGGCCCCTTTGATCCCTAGGCTTTCCCATTTGACCTTGTAGTTAAAGTGCCCTCATACTGGTTCAAACTCATAGCAATCTTGTATAGGGTTTCTGAGACTAAATCTTTGCAGGAGCAGAAAGCCTCATTTTTTGACTGGGCTCAAACTGCCGACCTTAAGGTTCACAGTCCAGTGCTTATCCCTCAGAGTCACTCCACTCGTTCCCATTGGCCTTAATGCAGTGGAGATCATGATGGGACAACTTCAAAAAAGTCCATAGTCTTCATGACGTTAGGTTCCAGGATCCTTTGTCAAGAGGCTTGTTGTTAAGTGCTGTTGAGTCGGTTCCGACCCAGAGCAACCCTATATAGGGTTTCCATGGAGCGACTGGTGAGCTTGAACCGTCAACCTTGTGGTTCAAACCAACTTTGCAGTCCAGCACATGAACCCACAGTGCCACACACCAGGACTCCATCAAGAGGCTTAAAGCATTGCTATTCCCACCCTCCCTCCACTGACTTGTTAAGTGCCAAGTCAGTTCCAACTCAGATAGGTGAGTATGAGGAAAGAACTTCATAGCAATTCTTTTAAAGAGTAGATTCCTATATAGGGTTTCCAAGGAGTGACTGGTGGGTTTGAACTGCCTACCTTGCAGTTAACACCAGTGCTTATCCTACAGCACTACCTCAGGACTCTTTGTTGTTGTTGTTGTGTGCTGTGGAGTTGGTTCTGACTCATAGCAACCCTGTACAGGGTTTCCGAGGCTGTAAATCTTTATGGGAGCAGAAATTCTTATCTGTCTCCTATGGAACAGCTGGTAGTTTTGAACTGCTGACTTTGAGGTTGGCAGCCCGAGTTGTGAGTTGTAACCACTACACTACCAGAGCACCTTCCAGGACTCTTACAGCTCCAAAACAGGTTACTCTTATAGACCACCCAATAATTATTCCTTTGGTAGCCTCATCCTGATGCTGTTTCTCAGGGCATTGGAGTTCAGTCCTCTGGTCCACTGGCTAGTCTCTGTGGATAATTAACCAGATGGAAGGAGCCAGGCCAGACTATTCTAGGGTTACGAGGAAATCCTCTGTGAGATGCTAAATTGGGAGCAAATATTGATCAACCAAGCTTTGAAGTCACCGAGGAGGTAACTGAGGTCAGTCCTCTCTCTGGGCATTGCTTGGTTTCTCTTTCCTCATACCTACCAATCTGTTTTCCAAGCCAGAGAAACATTGGTTGGTATAAGTGTGAAATTGTACATGAGGAAATGGAATGATAAAATGTAAGATTTTTTTTCCCCAAGTCCAAGGTAGGTTGGAAAAAGTACAGCTAGAATGCTCTTTGAAGCAAGGATGGCGAGACTTTATCTTCATGAACTGTGGACATATTATCTGGAGGGACATTATGCTGGTAAAGTGGAGGGTCAGTAAAAAAGGGGAAGACCCTCAACAAGATGCAACACTGGGCTCAAACAGAGCAAAGACTGTGAGGATAGACTAGAGGTGAGCAGTGTTTTGTTTGTTGTGTAGAGGGTCATTATTGAGTTGGAACTGCCTGGAAGGCATATAACAACATATAAACTAAGTCTATCAAGACCTGACTTAGATGGGTACTGTGACCTCTGAACCTTGTTAATGAGGCTTGGGGTTTGTAGATAAGGTCCTATAAATTCCTCTTTGCCTTTGGGTCTTATCCACCCAGAGGAATTAGAGAGTGGTGTGGAAAATCACTTGCCTACCATAAATCATTAAGTCATTTAATGGTCTCAGGAGAGCACAGGATAACATAGCCAAGTAGGAGAAGGGGCCCAAAGGCCCTATGGAAGTAATGTGACAAAGAGAGGGTGCCAAATGCCTAGTCTCAGTTAGGAGTTGATAAGCAGCTCCTTATCTTATGGCTTGATGTGGAGTGATGTGGCTGCAGGAGGTGTGTGACAGGAGTGGCAGTGAGCCTAATGGCCAGGACCTAGAGACTTTGACCTACACTTCAGATTAAGGGGACATTTTTAAGACTTGGATTTCCTGGCACTAGACATAGAACAGTCACCCACAAAGAGCACTGGATGTTCCCCACCTACCATGGCCTCTGCTGACTTTAAATGATTTATACCAAATGGCTAACTGAACAATCACAGATTTTGTCCACATGATGTCACCTCTATAGGCATTAACCAAAGACATTCTTCAGGAAAGGATGCCAAGGGACTAAGAGAAACAGGCAATATTAAAGGATAGACTCCAGAGAATCATTAAAGTTCTAGGTCCTGAGGTTTTTAGTCTAATATTCACCTTAGATTTAACCTCCGGGATAAAGGGGAAAAGCCGAAAAAGGAAGTTAACTGAGTTCTCAGGCACATACTTAGCCACCTACACGATCCTTCGCCTCCACACTTACCCTTAGTCGAATCCGAGCGGTCCAATCCTCCTCGCCACAACCACTCAGACCCCACCCCTCTTCCACACAGGACCAATGGCCTTACCCCGGGTGAGTTTCCCCCCCCCCCGAGGGAGGGGCGAGAACCGACTGGGTGCAGCAGGCGGGGCTTCGCTGAGGACCCCAGGCTGGGCGCCGCCGCCGGTTCGTCTACCCTTTCCCTCAGCCGCCTCCTTTCAACCTTGTCCACCCGTCGGTGCGGCCTCTGGTGCATCGGTGGTGACTCTCATTCTGCCGCAACTCACTCCCCTTCTTCCCTACCCACCAGATCCCCGAGTGCGCCCGCCATGGCTTTACTCACTGCGGCCGCCCGGCTCTTTGGAGCCAAGGTGAGCGACTAAGGGAGGAAGCGCGCCGTCCCTGGGTGGGGCTGAGGCGACGGCCAGGCCCTCGCGCGCCGGGGTCTCCCTCCCCCATCCCTACGCACCCCTGTGCGCCTTAAAGGAGCCGAGCGCCTGGCTGATAGCCAGCCCTGCTTGGAGCTCTTGGGGCCATGTGCTGCACTGGCCTGCCAGCTCCTGGTGTGTGGTGGGCTGCCCACCTCTGGCATGCAGTCCCAGGTGGGTGGGAAGGCCGCATCTTACTGTCATTTCGCGTGTCTACTGTAAAAGGGGGTTCTGGTGGCCCAGGAAAATGGACGAGCCAAGACTGGAGTTGCCAGTGAAGAAGAAGAGGTGGTGGGTTGCCCAGGAGTTTGATGACGAGCC
Organism: Chrysochloris asiatica; assembly: GCF_000296735.1. Taxonomy (NCBI): domain Eukaryota; kingdom Metazoa; phylum Chordata; class Mammalia; order Afrosoricida; family Chrysochloridae; genus Chrysochloris; species Chrysochloris asiatica. The sequence continues at coordinate 2,362,505 of NW_006408551.1, read as the reverse complement.
TATTTGAAGGAGGGGGACGGAGCATAAGAGGTTACTAGGGATGAACACTTTGCCCTTGAGGTCGTGTTGGAGCGGTGGCTAATTTACACTTGGCTGTGTAGGGAGGGCTTTGGCAGTTCCTGAACTCCTTGTTTTCTCCTCCAATCTCATTGTTTAAACCTTTAGTGACCAAGACGTTCCTGCTAGATGGGTGGGACTCCCAAGGTCCTCTTTGCCCTTGGGACTCTTGGACTTTATATAGAAGGAGTTTGGTTGCTTCTGGAAAACCTACATACGATCATCACATATGATAGGACAGGAATCAGAAAACGTGTTCTCTCCAATAAGTGAAGCTACTCAGTAGGAGTTAGTGTAATGAAAATTACGTGACCAATCCTACTACTTCCTTACCCAGGTTTTGCAGCTGATAGTAAGTCTACCCAGGAGAACTTCCTCTCATTCTTTGGAACTCTTATAATTAACATCTGTTGTCTTTTGGATCCTAAGAATACTATTCTATTGCACGTCTTCAAATTACTCTGGGTAACTTGTCCCTTTAAACAGACACTGCTGGGCTGAGGGAGTACCGGCGCTCTAATCCAAGCAGGGATGACCTTGACTTCTGCAAAGAATTTATATTTCTGCAGACCGATTAAAGCAGTCAACAGTTGAAGCAAAGGAAAGTTTTAAATGTTTTTGGCTTGCTGTGTGTTATCTTGCATGGTTGTCTGAGATCATTTGAAACCTGTAGGGTTTACCTTTTGGTTCTTCCAGCAAGGTAGAGGCTGGCTGGTCATTTGGGAGATACTTGTCTTACTTGGCTGTTGCTCCCTGGCTGCCAGGGAACAGGGAAGGGAAGTCTCTTGGGAAATGAAGCAAGTTCTAGGTAATGTTTTGGCAGAATAGGGCACACTATAATTAGCTCATTTCAGAACTGCTAAGCCAGGCCAGATAGCCTAACCCTACAGTGAATTTGAAAAACCCCTTAGAATTTACCTTTTGTGTTTCTTAAACCTCTAGGGAAGCTCAGAAAGCATTTGGGATGACAGGAATACAGAATCTTGCTGTACCATCTTGGTTTTCTTTACTATTCTGTTAAAGATAGACCCGTGGGTCCCAGAAATCTATGCATTGGAAGCAGGGGTGGATTACCAAGGAAGCAAGGTAAGCATGGACTGACTTGTGCTTACTTACTAATCTGTAGTGAACAATTTTACATATGACCCTTGGTACTCTGGATCAGGGGTTGTAAATTTGAAAAGAGGCTTTCCTTTTATAGGCAGGTGCTGTGGAGTTGGAATAGAGACAGATCCCAGCCATACCTAGAAACAAAATCATTGATGTGAAAAAATGTGAAATTGTTCACTACAGAGTAGGTTAGTAAGCACAAGTAAGCCTGTGCTTGCTTTATTGAGTAATCCAGCACTGATTAGAAGCCATGAAGAAAGTGTTTGGTCATTAAAACTAACAAAGCCCAACAATCTCTCCGAAATGGAAATTTCCTGAAAAGTGAGCAGTATGATGTGGTAGTGCTGTGTGTTGGACCACTAACGTCAAGGTTGGCAGTTCAAACCATCCATCTGCTCTGAGGAAAAAAGATGAGACTGTCTGCTACCATAGAGATTTACAGTCTCAGAAACCCTGAGTTGCTGTTAGTCAGAAACAGTTATGTGGCTGTGGGTTTGGTGAGGAGTAGTATGACCAAGGTCTCAGAAACCTTTTAACTTGTCAACATTGCTAGCACCTGCCACGTGCACCAGATTAGCCTAATGCTTAATTTACAGTTAACAGATTTCACTTTTGCTATTAAGGCAAAAATAGATATCTGACCTGGGAGAATTGACCCCTACCTTTTGATTCTCAAGTAGTTTCACCTTTCTGAGAAGAGTTTTCTTTCCTATTTTTTAATAAACTTTCCTGGGAAATTAATGTTTAAATCCACTGGAAGGTCGTTTAAATGAACATTTGAATTTGTGGTTGTTATTAAGTGCCTTTGAGTTGGTTCTGACTCATAGTGACCCTGTATAGGGATTCCGAGGAGCGGCTGGTGAGTTCAAACCACCAACTGATACAAACTGACTTTGCAGGATAGGCTTAATTCAGAACCTTGATTATTGGACTCTTTGTTTATTCATATAAGTTAATACAAGGAGTCTTCAAAAAGTTTATGGAAAAATGGACTTTTTCTATGAACTTTTTGAAACCCCTTTGTATTTGGCAGTGGCCTTAACATTGGCTGTAATATCAATACTATTAGATTTGTGATAGAAAAACTGTCTTTTCATAGATAAACTGGATTTGAATTTGAGCTGAAAATTGCCATATTATTTCTAGACTTTTTCCAAGACAAGATGCTTATTACTAAAGGTCTTTTTATTGCATACCTACCTTACTGCATATCACTTCCTGTATAAATCTTAATCTGAAGAAAAATCAGATTAGTTTTGTCCTGTGAAATGTTAGGCTTAAAACCCAAAACTTTTTTTTTTTTGGTGGGGAGGGAGGGACATTTTATTGTGGTTTGGGTGAAAGTTTACAGAACTCATTAGTTTTCCATTCAACAACCTTGTTTCATGACTTTGTTGCAATGCCCTCATTGTAACAGCACTTTTCCTCCCTGTATTTTCCTTTGTCCATCTCTCCTGCCCCTTATGTCTTCTGAACTTTGTTTTTGGCCAAGAACTACCGTTTTTGTCTTCTGTGGTTAAGTGTTGTGAGGAACACGTTCCTCATATTGTTCATTTTATAAAATGATCTCCAGGAGTGGGGTTCAGTTTGAAGTTTGAAGGGTATCAAAGGGTCATCGTCTTGGGGTTTCCACTTGTGTCTTCATAGATTAGTAAATCCAGTCTTTTTTAGATTTGAATTTTCTTTTACATTTTCCTTCCATCCTATCCTGGGCCTCTTATTATGACCTTGATCAGAGAGGTCAAAGCAGCCTATAATAACGTGTAGCCCAGCAGCACAATCTAGTTATTCTGGTCTTAGGCTAGTGGAGGCTGTGATTCATAAGATATGTTAGTCCTTTAGACTACAGTTGACCCCTGAAGAACAAGAACTGCATGGCCTCACGTGGACTTTTTTCATGTGACTGTTTCATTGAGCTCAGGTGTTGCAAATATATGTTTAAAACACTATGACACGAATATCCAAGTGTCTCATGGAATTTTAAGCTAACACTTGAAACGCTACAATAGCCACAGGAAAAAAAGCCTGTTCAAGCCCATGTTCTTCAAAGGTCAACTGTAAATTGTATGTGCGGGAGCTTGGTTTCCCTAACCTCCCTTGTTCAAGATTCACCTGTGATTGTTTCGTTGAGTCTTTGATTTTCTTGACTCTTTGCCCCAGTTGAGAAGAGTCCAGTAGTTCTAAGATAGCCACTTGCAAGTCAAAGGCAAGGATACAGTTCAACTCTGATTACTGTGCCCTCCCTTTGGTTATCAGTTCTTCCAAAGAATGGCAATTCCGTGATATTTAGTAAATGGATCAGAGATAAAAATGAGTTGTCAGACGTCATTACTGATGAGAGATGATTGCATTTGTTCATGGTGTTGACCTTTAGCTTGGTGCCAGGTAAATGCATGGGTGTCGGCAAGCAGTATGGAGAGGACAGTGGGCAGCAGTGAAGTCAATCAGAGAAAAGAAGCCTGGTGTTGCTGGTTCTTAAAATCCTAGTGGGCAGCAGCCAGAAAAGAGACTAAAACCACACAGCACTTTCTCCTGCTTCTTTTCAGTGCTTTATGCAGTAGAGTTGAGTAGGATGTGAATTTGTTTAAAATTGTAGTGAGGCAATTTTAGTACAAGATATGTTTTAGGATCTGAGTAGATTTCATTATCCGAGTAGATTTAATTTCTTTCCCTCAACTGCCCAAATTCTTTAGTGTCCCTGTATTTCTTTTAACTTCCTACTATTTAAGAAGGTCTGTAAGCTCAGACTTCTGTGGCTTTTAATCACCTGGGATGTTGGTTTATATTGCAGATTCCTGGATCCTACTTTCAGATTCTTATTCAGCAGAGGTGAGTTAGGATATGGAAACTTGTGTTTTTTTCAAGCACTTTAATTTGACTGGTAGTCAGTTATTGGTGATCCTAGGGTCACTGTTGGACCACATGCTGCCCTTTGTGTTCGCAACTTTACTAGACATATACTAGAAAACATTGGAGTGCTTGGGTTTTTTTTCCTTTTGGATTCATGATTATTTTCATGATCAACTTCAGACGTAACTGTTCCAAGCAGTAGGCTGTTTTCTCTTAAGTTCCCCGCCACAAAAAAAAAAAAAAAAAAAGGCTTAGGAAATGTTTTTATAAACCCTTGGAGCCAAAGGGTAAGGCACTAAAACTTAATAAGGACTTACACCAAAAGTGAGAGAAGAGTTTCTAGTTCCTGAGAAATTAGTGATATACTTTCATATTCACCAGTGTGTACATAATAAGTAGGTGCTCGGTAAATTATTTGTTGAACAAAAGAGCAATAGGGGTTTCTATCAAAAGGAAATTTAATATTGATTCTTTTCTGAGACTGGAATAGTAGTGTCTTATACATGTGGTCAGTGAACCTTTTTGAAGAGACTGTTGGAAATGACAGTTGGGTAAAAATATTAAGGAAACACTCCAGTGAGTTAGAAGAGGATCAAAGTATGAAATAAACAGATTACTCTGCTCCACCTTTTCTGTGGCCTGATCAAGTATTACAGGCTGACTTCTAATATCACTGTTGTGAAAGGCAAATGGTAAATGGCTTTAGTTCTCTGACCTGGTTCTGGGGAGAGAGGAGCCTTTGTCTGTGCATATTCATTTTCCCTTAATGCAAGTTGTTCCTTCAGCACTGGAAGTCTCTGTTGTTAAGTGTCATCGAGTCAATTCTAACTCATAGTGACCCTGTATAAGGTTTTTGAGGCTTTTTTAATCTTTTGGGGGTGCAGAAAGCGTCATCTTTCTTCCAACGAGAACAGCTGGTGGCTTGAACTGCTGAACTTGTGGTTTGCAGTCCAGTGCTTATCATATGGAGTCACTAGTTTTTCTTACCAGTTATTAGTACGTTATGTTTAATTCATCAGTTATGCCAGTCCTGCTGGCTTGGCAAGCGCTAATCTTTTTTTGAAGGACAGAACTCTATTAAAATCAGGAGCATCTCTCTCAAGTTTTTTTAATGTTTTATTGTGAATGATGTGATAGTTTCCATGGGGAAAAACATTAGTTTTACATTCATCCTACTGTATATCCTTTCATTGCCATGGTTACAATCTCCTCCATGCATCATCAACCAACCAAATGGTATACCCTACAAGCCTTCTCCCGGGTCGTCAGCACACAGCCCCTCTACCTCTCTGGGTCTAAAGTCCCCAGCTACTCCATCTCTCCACCTCATATATCTACCTCCATCTCTGGCATCACTGCTTCTCTGGATAGGACCCGCTCTCTGCTCTTCTCCCTTGATGATCCCAGGGACCTCCACTCCTAGATTGCAAAGTTAATCACTCCCCTCCTTGCTACAAAACATCTATCTTTACATTTCCAACACTCAACAATCATTCCTGATAACAATTCTTCACTATTGTATCACAAGAAACCTATCCGTATTTCCTTTCATCAGCCCCGCCTAGACAGATTGGATAGTACTCAGTGAAGATTCTACCTTCCTCCATGCCCTCTGGATCTAGGTTCCCTCTTGAAAGCTTGTAAGCCAGTCACTTCTTGCCTTTGTAGCCCACCCCCCCACTTTGGGTAGCCAATGTCCAA
>NW_006408551.1:2353132-2354722 GCF_000296735.1 Chrysochloris asiatica | reverse complement strand
TAGTCTTTTACAGTAGTGGTCCTATGCAGTATTTCTCCTTTTGTGACTGACTAATTTCACTCAACATAATGTCCTCAAGGTTCATCCTTGTTATGCTTGTAGCTTCCTTGTTATTCTGAAAGGTAGCATAATATTCTATTGTGTGTATGTACCACGGTTTGTTTATCGATTCTTCAGCTGATGGGCACTTTGGCTGTCTCCATCTTTTTGGTATTGTTAGTAGTGCTGCTATGAACATTGGTGTGCATATAACTACTCCTGTTACGACTCGTATTTCTTGTGGGTAAATACCAAGTAGAAGAATTGCTGGATCATAAGGTATTTCTATATCTAGCCTTCTGAGGAAGCGCCATATTGCTTTCCAGAGAGGTTGGACCATTTTTTAGTCCCACCAGAAATGCAGGAGTGTCCCAGTCTCTCCACATCCTTGCCAGCATTTATTTGTTTTTTACCCCTCCCCCCTTGGCACTATAAGATCAGCACTGGACTGTGAACCACAAGGTCGACAGTTCAAATCCACCAGCTGCTCCTCGGAAACCCTATAGAGGGTGGCTATGAATTGGAACCGACTCAAAGGCAATTAACAATGATCAAATGCATGTTAAATCATTGAGTGTTTTTCAGAATTTTGTTATCTGTAGGATGGGTTATGAAAGAGATAACATGAGCACCCTGCGGTATTTGATCTTTACAATGGCCCCGAGAGAGGCATTCCTAGTCTTGGTTATAAATGAGAACATGGAGGCTCAGGATGCTAAGTGACTCTCTGGGTACTTTCCAGGGGACCCCAAGAAGCAGATCTCTTATCCCCATTTTATATATAGGCCGAGTGAAGTCAGCGAAGCTGTGATTCACACTCAGGTCTGCCGAATGAACCGCACAAGTCCCTGCCCCTCTCAGGATGCCTGCTTTCTCCAGGGGAAGAGACTGAGGCTCTTGAGGTTGGCAGCCCTGGCCTGCCAGGGGGCAGAGGTGAGAGTAGGAAGCTCTGGACTCCCAATCCAGTGCTCAACCAGATGTCCATTCTCTAATGAGAAACACATCTGATCCTCCTGCCAGCATTTATTGTCTGCTGCTTTTTTGATCTTTGCTGTTATTGCTGGTGTGAGATGATAATCTCATTGTTTTGATTTGCATCTCTCTAATGGCTAGTGATCATGAGCATTTCTTCATATGTTTGTTGGCTTCCTGGATCTCCTTCTTGGTGAAGTGTCTGTTCATTTCCTGTGCCCATTTAAGTATTTAATTTTTAGTACGTCCTACTCATCTATTTTGTCTACTTTTGTTTGTGTACTTTTCAAAATGTTTGGTAGTCTGTATTCACATTTAGGTCTTTAATCCATGTTGAGTTGGGTTTTATATAAAGTATGAGGTGAAGGTCTTGTTTCAGTCTTTTGCATATCGCTTTCCAGTTCTGCCAGCACCATCTGTTGAAGAGACTGTCACCTCCCCATGCAATATAGTTAGGTGTTTTGTCAAAAATCAGTTGGCTGTATGTAGATGGGTTAATTTCTGGATTCTCGATTCTGTTCCATTGATAATATGTATCCTTCATTGTATCAGTACCAAGCTGTTTTGACCCTTGTAGCC
>NW_006408551.1:2345469-2346631 GCF_000296735.1 Chrysochloris asiatica | reverse complement strand
AGTTTCCTCATAGTTTTGATGTTCTTCTTGGATTTTGATTTTCTTGGTATGTTGTGAAGTGTTAATTTTCTTTGAGGTTGCCTTATTTCACTTTTCTCTCGATTTAGTGTAGTCTATTTTATCCTGTAGTCTACCTGACTTCTCCATCTGGGTCTCTGTTCCTATGTGTTTACCTTTTTCATTGTAATGGTTTTGATCATAGACTAACCTCCCAGATTCTTTGAGTTTGTTCTTATAGTTTTGTTCTTTTCTCAACTCTTCCTTCTATTGACTTAATTCTGGGAGGTGCTGCCACGTATGTCAATCTCTGGTTGTTGTCTGTTCTTGTTGGTTCTCAGTCCACAGAACTCCCTTTAGGATGTTTTGTAGCGTAGGGTTGCCTTTTTGGCAAAATCCATTAACTTCTGTTTATCCTGGAATGTTTTGATTACACCATCGTATTTGATTGATAGCTTTGCTGGATAAAGGATTCTTCATTGGCAGTCTTTTACTTTCAGAGTTTTACATATGTCTCCCCATTGCCTTTTTGCTTGCATGGTTTCTGCTGAGAGATCCGAGCTTGATCTGACTTGCTTGCCTTTTTATTTAACACTTCTGTTTTCCCTAGCTGCTTTCAGGAGTGTCTCCTTACCTTTGATTTTGGAGAGCTTGATTATGATATGTCTCGGTGATTTTCTCTTGGGGTCTGCCCTTCCTGGGGTTTGTTGAGCTTCTTGAATGTTTATCTTTACACTTTGCAGGATGTTAGAGAAATTTTCTTCCAGCAGTTCTTCAGCTATTTCCTTTGTGGACTTGTGTGATTCTTCTTGTTCTGAAATGCCAATAATTCTTAAGTTATTCCTCTTCATCTTGTCCAACATGAATCTTAGACCTTCTTCAGATTTTTTTAATCCCTTTTTGTTTGCTCTTCTATCTTAATGGTATTGAGAGATTTGTCTTCCAGATCACTGGTTTTGCTTTCCATCTTGTGTATTCTATCCTTTGCCCTTTCAGAGTATTGTCTATTTCTGATATTCTGTTATTGATCGTTTGGACCTCTTTCTGTATGTTTTGAATTGTTTCCAATGCTGTATCTATCTTATTTGATTGTTCCTGGAGTGCTTTCCTGACTTCTTCCATATTTTTCTCAATTCCATTGTAAAGTGTTTTGAAACATTTTATA
>NW_006408551.1:2335380-2344888 GCF_000296735.1 Chrysochloris asiatica | reverse complement strand
GTTTGACTTTAATGTCCTCTCTTCAGCTTCTTGCTTTCAAAGCTGCCTGAGAGATTTCAAGGTGCCACTGTTGGTTGTTATGCTATACGTCAGGCTTTAATTTAATTTTCGGCGTGTTTTGTTTTTAAACTCTCTTTTTCTCTCTACAGCCCTGTCCAGGCCTTTCCCTTATTTAAAAAAAAAATAAGTTCAGGGCCTGCTCTTGGGCTGAGTATTTGTGCACATGCGTGGCAGAAGAACCCACCACCTCTGATGAAGAAGTGAAGACAGCAGTGCATTCATGGCTCACAGCTCAGCCTAAAACTATTTATTTATTTATTTATTTTTAGCAATTCAATTTACTTTTAAATTTATTTTAAAATTTTTATTGTGGTTTAGGTAAGATTTCACTGAGAAAATTAATTTTCCTTTCAATAATGTTTCATTACATTAGTTGCAATCCTTTCAATGTAACAGCAATCTTCCCACTTCGTCAGTGAGTGCTTCATTCTCATTTGCCCTTTTCTGCTACTTTCTGCTTTCTGACTGTTGTTTTTGAGCAAATGCTGCCATTTGAGTTTCATATGTTTATTTGTTCTAAGGTTCCTCATAGATGCTGTTAGTTCACTTTGTTGTTGTTGTTGCTAGTTGCTGTCTGATAGGTTCCAACCCACAGTGTCCCTATGTACAACAGAAGAAAACACCCCCTAGTCCTGTGCCATCATCACAATTGATGTTATACTCGATCCATTTGCTGCTGCCAGTGTGCCAGTCCATCTCGTTGGGCTCTTGCTCTTTTTTTCTGACCCTCGACTTTACAAAGCATGATGTCCTTCTCTAGGGACTGCTCCCTCCTGATAATATGTCAGAAGTATGAGAGATGGAGTCGTCATCTTGGCTTATAAGGAGCATTCTGATTGTACTTCTTCTAGCATAGATTTGTTTGTTCTTTTGGCAGTCCGTTTATGTCATGTTCCAGGAGTCACAACTGGAGCAGAATTCCTGGGGTGCTTCCTTCGCCAGGGCTAGAAAGTCACTGGTGAGCTGGGTGAACACCCAGAGCTGCTGAAAGGGTCACATGCATCTCTCCTAAACTTCCCTTAGAAAGGAGGCAGCTGCTTGGCCAGTGGTGGTGAGTTTTAGATCAGTATCCGTGCAAAATCATCAACTTGGAATGGAATTGCTGGAGCCTGGCTGAAGCTTGCGGATCCCTGCTGAGTCCCCAGATGTCACGTTCTGGGAGTCACAACCTAGCAGAGTTCCTGGGTATCTCCTTCACTGGGGCTGGAAAGACAACTGGTGAGCTGGGCGAAACTCAGAGCTGTCGCATAAGTACTCGTGTACACACGGAGTCATTAATAACAAGGCAGAATTTGAATAACAAAGCGAAAATACACTTGGAGGAGGAGGGTCAGGTGGGTTTGCTCTCTTGGGAAAGGAGGAGGAGCACACCCTAAAACATTTTTTAATAAGGGAATATGAAAACTTGTTGACAGATGAACAAAGTGTATTGAAAAGCAAGGAGATTATGTCAAAAATTAAGTATTTGTCATTTCTAAAAGTTGATTAAAATAAATTGTACAGCCAGAGTACAGATAATTTTTGACTCATCCGTGTAAAATAATAGGCTTAGAAGAATAATGGGGGGAAACCACATAATTGAAGTCCTAATGTGGTGCTGTGTGCCAATGTGCTGGACTGCAAAGTCAGTTTGAACTTCAAGGTCAGTGGTTCAAACTCAGCAGCCACTCCTTGGAAACTCTGTAAAGGGTTGCTATGGGTTAGAACCGACTCGAAAACACAACAACAACAAACTACATTATTGGAGTCCTAGTGTGCTGTGGGTTAATGTGCTGGACTGAAAGGTCAGTTTAAACTGCAAGGTGTAGGCAGTTCAAGCTCACCAGCCGCACCTTGGAAACCCTATGCAGGGTTACTATGAGCCGGAACCAACTCAGTGACACCGACAACCACAATATTGAGTAAATACTTATACAAATAGAATTCTGTTGTTTCCAGAATTGGGGGTGGGGGTGGTTTTCATTGATTTTTGGTAAGTAACTTAGCCAACATTCTATTTCAGGAATGCTCTTTGGCAAACTTTGATATATGTACTGTTAGTCCTTGCCCTTCTCTGGACCTATAAACTAGAGGTTCTTTTTAATTTCTATTAATTTTCCATCCCTGCTCATTTGAGAGCTACAGCCTACTCATAATAAACTCACTAGAGGAGTTCTCGTAAGGGCTGTTAGCATGTGAGATTTGAAAAGACCTCTTAGAGATTGTGACACTCCCATCCGGTACAAAAGCGTGGTTGTCAAACCTCATGAGCCAGGCATTAGAATTTGGAAACAGTTCTCTCTCCCCATGAAGGAACTGACCTATTGAGTGATTCAGACAGCTGGTGTTCTACTGGTGTGACTCTGTTCCTGGTGTGGTGTGTGCCTAGAAGCCAAAGCCTACTGTCACAGCTCAGCAGCCACACCTCCAGATTTGGGGGAGGAGCTCAGAGATGGAATTTATGGGATGACTTAGGTTTGTAATCTTCCTGACCCATCAGTGACTATGGGCTGAATATACTGTATGTAACCATCAGCAGCATTCTTTGGCAGCCAGGGAATAAATGAAATGTACAGCCTTGGGTGTCTGACAGTACTAGTAATTCTGACCTAGCCTTTTTTTTGTGTGTGTGTGACTTGAGTGAAGATTTACAGGACAGATGGTCAGTTTTACATTTAACAAGTCATATACTTCATTTCATTTCGATGATTGCAGTCCTTTCCATGTAACATCAGTTGTCCCAGTGATTCTTGTTTCCATTTCACCTTCTTTGGAACTTTGTCCTTAGGTAAGTGCTGCCCTTTCAATCCTGAATGGTTGACCATTCCATGGTGTGCATACTTCACTAGTGTTGTCCCCTATATACCTATCCTATTGTGTAGCTGAAAATTGAGCCATAAGGGTGAATTCAGTTTCTGGTGATTAAAGTGTCCCTTTCTGACCAGTAAGCCTGTTTTGTTTTTTTGTTTTTGTTTTTTTTTTTCTTAAATGTTTTATTGTGAATTATGTGATAGTTTATGTGGGTGTTTTGTTTTTTTAATATATAATTTTCTATTTTGTTCCACATTTTCCTCCCACTCTATCTATGACCAGGAGTCCTGTTGTGGCACTGTAGGTTAATGTGCTGGACTACAGAGTCGGTTTGAACCATAGGGTTGGTGGTTCAAACTCACCAACTGCTCCTAGGAAACCTTATACAGGGTCGCTGTGGGTTGGAACTGACTTGACGGCACTTACAACATCCAGAATTTTATCTAGAGTCATTTTTGCTGTGCTTTGTTAACTCAGTGTGCTTTGTGCCATTGAGTCGTTTCAACAGAACAAAATACTGCACCATCTGTACAATCTTTACTGTGTTTGAGGACATGGATAAGTAACTGTCAATCCTTCTCATTGGGAGTCATCTTTTTCTGACCCTGCGGACTAATGCGCTGGACTGCAAGGTCAGTTTTGAACCACGATGTCGGCAGTTGAGGCTTACAGGCTGCTCCATGGAGACCCTATTATAGGGTTGCTATGAGTCAGAACCAACTTGATGGTACTTAACAACAACATAGCATGATATCCCTCTCCAAGGACTAGTCTTTACTTGTAATATGTCCAAAGTGTATGAGACAAATCTTATCATCCTTGCTTCTCTAAGCCTATACTTCTTCCAAGATAGATCTGTTTGTTCCTCTGTGGCATATTCAGTATTGTTCCCAACAGCAGAATTCAAAGGCATTTATTCTTTTTTGTCCAGCTTTCAATGCCTATAAATCCACTACCATAGAGTTGATTCCTACTCATAACAATCCCGAATAGGGTTTCCAAGTCTGTAAATCTTCACAGGAACAGAATTGCCAACCTTGCGGTTATTAGTAGTCCAGTGCTTATCCTTCACATGCATATGAGGCCATTGAAAATAACATTGAGGGTGAGGGGAGGCTGATGGTGTGGTGGTGATGTGCTTTGGAGTCAGTTCTACTCACAGCAACGCTGTATAGGGTTTCCGAGGTTGCACATCTTTTATAAGAGCAGAAAGCCTCATCTTTCTCCCACAGATCAGCTGGTGATTTCAAGCCAGAACTCCTTGGGGGTGGGGGAGGCTAGGTGTGCCTTAGTCCTCAAAGTGGCACATTTGCCCACTATAATATCATTTGATCTCTTGACTGCTGCTTTTGTGGATCCACGTAAAATGAAATCCTTCACAATTTCGATCTTGTTTATCATAATTTAATTGGTCTAATTGTGAGGTTTTGTTTCTAAATAAATATGGTGAATGGATATAACCCTGATGCACACCTTTGCTGATTTTAAACCATTCAATATCCCCTTATTATGTTCAAATGACTGCCACTTGACCTAGGTACTGGTTCCATATGAGCCCAATTAAGTATTGTGGAATTCCCATTCTTTGCATAGTCAGTACACCACAGGTAAACATATTTTCTGGTATTTTCAGCTTTTGGCCAAGGTCAGTCTGAAATCATCAGCAATGATATCCATCATTCCAGGTCTTCTTTTGAATCTGGCTTGAATTTTTGACATTCCCTGTTGATACACTTCTGCAACCATGTTTTAAATTGTGTTTCACAGAATTTTACTTGTGTGATCTTAATGATATTGTTTGATAATTTCTGCATTCTGTTGGATTACCTTTGTTTGGCATGAGCACAAATTTGGGTGTTTTCCAGTATGTTGGCCAGATAACTGTCTTCCAAATTTCTTTGCATAGATGAGTGAGTGCTTCTAGTGTTGCATCTGTTTGTTGAAACATCTCAATTGGTGTCCCGTCAATTCCTAGAGCCGTATTTTACACCATTGCTGGACTCTTCTTTTAATGCCATGATTGTTGATCACGAGCTGCTTCCTTAAATGGTTGAACATCAACCAAATCTTTTTTGGTATGTTGTTGCCATTTTGACTCAGTGATTCTGTCTGTATAGCGTTTCCAAGGAGCAGCCATCTTTTTTTTTTTTTCCTTCATTTTTTTTCAACTTGAGGAATGTGGAACATGTTCTTTATCCTTTTGGTTACCTAACTCCAGGTCTTTATTACCTTTCTGTTCGCTTCTTTCACTTAATCATTTCTTTTTACTGTAGCTTCTCTGTGTTCTAGTGCTAATTTCAGAGTGTCTTCTGACATCTTTTTTGGTCTTTGTTGCTCTGTCTTGTCTTTCTGAAGACTTTTTACTTTATTTGTGTATTATGTCATCTCACAAATCATCTGATCTTTAGTCATTAGTGTTCAAAGCATCAAATGTGTTTTTGAGATGTTCTCTAAATTCAGTGGAGTATATACACAGTTGCTGTGAGTAGAAACCAATTCAATGACACTTAACAACAACATAACTCAAGGTCATACTTCTGTTCTTGTGGACTTGTTTTAATTTTTTTCAGCTTGATCTTGAACTTGCATATGAGCAGTTGATTGTTCCACAGTTGATCCCTGGCCTTGTTAAGTGTCATGGAGTCGATTCTGACCAATAGCGACCCTATGTAGGGTTTCCAAGGAGCAGCTGGTGAGCTTGAATCACCGACCTTGCAGTTTAAATGACTTTGACAACTTCCAGTTTTCTTAGATTCATGTTTTATACATCCCATGTCCCAATTGCTGTAGGATGTTTGCAGCTGTTTCTTTTCATTTTGAGTTATGCCACATCAGCAAATGCGACTTACAGTTTTATTGAAATTTGTTTCTTCTTGAAACTCCTTCCTTCTTAACCAAGAGACCCTTAAAAAAGAAATTTCAGCTCTATACCCATTGTTTCACACCTGGAGGGAATTACCCATTCACTTTTGTCTCCACCCTTTCTCTTGTTCACACCCTTCCCCTCTAGGAGTGACTGCTTCTTTTCTGGAATCTAGCACCTGGGAAAGAGTATTATTCTGACACTTGATATGGTAGGTAGTAGGTCAACACATCTCTAAGAAACAAATTATTTGTTAAATTTAGCTGTGCATAAATAAGGCCCTGTTGTGTTTTCATATAAATTATTGTCTACTCTGAAATTTGCATTAATAGCTATTAAATGACAGAACCAAAAATTTGGGGCTTTCACCTTGGAAATTTTATATCCCAGGCTCTTTCTCTCTACTACTTCCCTGGCATAACACATAGACCTTGGTTGTGTCTCAATTTTGTTAATATGAATCAACTGGTGAACTTATTAAATTCTTTCTAATTTAGTAGATCTGAGGTGAGGTCTAATATTCTACATTTCTAACAAACTCCCAAGTGATGCCAATACTACTGACTGGTGATGGTGGTGGTGTGGTGTGCCGTGGAGTCAGTTCCAACTCTTAGCGCCCCTGTGTAGGGTTTCCAAAGCTGTAAATCTTTATAGGAGCAGAAGGCCTCATCTTTCTCCTGTGGAGTAGCTGGTAGTTGCTGCTGACCTTGATGTTAACAGCCTGACTCACCACTATGCTACTAGAGCTCCTTTGGGCTAGAATCCAGATTTTCTTTCCTAACTCTGAATCAAATGCTCTGCCTTCTACATCATTGGATAATGTCCTAACTTGATTCCTTGAATCTTTCTTAACTTTTGAGCAATAACATAAATTTCAAAACAAAAACTTGTCATCCATTTGATTTCAGTTTATAAGCAACTCTCTAGGACAAAGTGGAGTTCTAGTGTGGCATTGTAAGATAAACATTGAACTTCTAACCAAAAAGTCAGCTGTTCAATCCCACCAGCCACTCCTTGGAAACACTATACAGAGTCGATATGAGTCAGAACTGACTGACTCAGTATCGCTTAACAGGACAGAGTAGAATTACCTATAAGGTTTCCAAGGCTATAGTTTTTACAGAAGCCATATCTTGTGGAGCAGCTGGTGGATTCAAACTGCCAACCTTGATTGAACCTGACACTCAGGGCTGGAGGGCTCTAACCTGATAATAATCTGTGTGGTGCCCTCTGCTTACTCACACATTCAAATGGGTATGGGAGTTATATATACTAGGATAAGTCAAAAGTATTTACTGGTAGGGTTCCAGTTCATAATATTCACAGGTTTATTTCCAACAAAATGTGTGTAAATATGTCTCTGTGGTCAATGGATGACGGCAGACACGTTTTCTCAGTTAATACATTTGTCATAGTCTCATTAGGGTTTCTTTTAAAATACAAAAAGGAAAAAAAAGGGTATATTTTGTGCTATGGGAAAAATTTTTGGGGGGGCGGGGGATAAGGATAATGTCAGATTTTTAACAAAATTCAAGTGGACATCAGAAATATGAGAATGTTGCCCCACATAAAAGCAATCGTTTTTAGATGGACCAAGCATTTTAAGGAAAGTTGGGAAGATCTCAAAGATGAGTGAAGAGGGAGGACTGTCAACCTTGATGAGTGATGAAATTGGCTGGAGTCCAGAAACTGGTGAAAGAAGACCATAGCTACTGAAATTGGGTTCTTACATGGCTTGGCATTTTCAATTTTGGACAAACATGGTGGCCCAGCAAGCTTTCAGCTCAGTGGGTGTAAAACACATTGTGCACAGATAACCTAGTTCAAAAAACTGGTCTTTAATCAGTCTTTTAAGCAAGATCGAAGATTATTTTATGGAATAATTCATAACTGGAGACAAGTCTTGGATTATCTCAAAGGACACAGGACTACCAAGGGGTTTTAGGAAGAAGTTTTAAGAAAATATATTGCTTTGGTGAGGAAAAGGCTAGGAATGTTGAACTGAGGCTTTTTTTTTTCCCCACCTCAACAAAGTACCTGTTCACATTTCAAGGTTAGCAAAGACTGTCCTATGAGAATTTTTACTGGAAACCACGCCTTATTCACCCTACAGCCCTGATCTTTCCCCTTCAAACTACTTTTTGTTCCCCAAATTCAAGGACCATGATTTGCGTTCTTTGAGGATGCTAAAACTGCCATTTTGATACTGTGTGAAAAAGCGAATTTTTCATGAAAGAGGGTTGTTGTTAAGTGCCATGGAGTTGGTTCTGACCCATAGTGACCCTGTATAGGGTTTCCAAGGAGTGGCTGGTGAGCTTGAATTGCCAACCTTGTGGTTCAAAGTGACTGCTGTCCAGCGCATTAACCCACAGCACTACACCGGGACTGCAACATTGCCTTCAGAAATTTATAGACCTAGATGGAGAGAGTGTCAAGAAATAATTGCTTCATATTTTGTTATTTGTATTTAATGAAGATTTCCGTGATTTTGGAGCAATACTTTTATACTTATCTCATGTATATGTGTCTTAGCTGTCCATTAATGTAACTTCTTTTTAATTGTGACTATAGCTGCTCCTCGGAAACCCTATATAGGGTTGCTGTGGGTCAGAATCTAATTGACTTGATGGCACTTAACAACAAACATAGTATTAACAATTGAATGCAAATGTGGCATATGCCATTTTAGTGGAATGAGATGAACTGAATTACAAAATTTTTAGTGGGTGAATGGGTACAAAGATTTTTTTTTTTTCTACATACCACATTTTCCACAAAAAGAATATTCCATATATTCTACAACAAAGAAAAAGAGTCTGTGAATTTAGTTGTTTTTAAGTTGGTGTAAAATTCTTTTGAAGCTTCTACAACAAAAAATAGACTTCACTAATTCTGCTTTTAAGAGCTCGTGCTTTATTTTTTATGCTTGTTTCTTTAAAAAAATGCAATCATAAATGAACAGATGAAAAAATGTCATAGAAGAAAAATTAATGATTAGAAAACAAATATTGCAACAAATTAGTTTCCCTTATAGATAATCTTTATAATCTCTTACATAATTTAAAAACATTTTCTATCTGTTGCAAATTCTTAATAATTTCATCACAAATAAGTTGCCAAACAGTATCGGCTTCCATACATTATAAGGGTAGTAGTCTTTAACACCGTAGGATAAGCATTAGAGTCCTGGTATGGTGCTATTGGCTAAGTGCTGGACTGCTAACCGCGTGGTCAGCAGTTCAAACCTACTCGCCACTCCTTAGAAACCCTATACAGTGTCTCTGAATAGTTGGAACCAACTTGACAGCACTTAACAACAACTGGTCCTGGTGTGGCACTGTGGGGTTAATGCTCTGGACTTCGCTCATTTGAACTGCAAGGTCGGCTATTCAAGCTCACCAGCTGTTCCTTGGGAACCCTATATAGGGTTGCTATGGTTTGGCACCAACTCAAAAGTACTTAACAATAACTAAAAGGTCAGTGGTTCAAACCCACCAGTCACTCCTTCAGAATCCTGTATTGGGGGTAAAGTCAGAGTGAAGATATGGGCTGAGTTCAGCCATGTTCCATAAACTGCCATTGACCTTAAGATGAGAGAGAAAAGAAAGGGCTGCTTGGTCCAAAGTTTGGGGAGACTTGGGAATTCCTGAGCCCATGGACAATGACCTAGCATAGAGGGCTGGAGCTGAGAGTGAAGTGTCAGCTGATATGAAGTTGGAAGAGACGCACAAGAATGCCCAAACTTGCAGATAGTACCCATTTGACCCAGCTTTGATGGCTTGATCAGAACTCGAC
>NW_006408551.1:2298694-2335280 GCF_000296735.1 Chrysochloris asiatica | reverse complement strand
TAAATTGCTACAATTTGATGAACTTGACCTATACTCAAAGTACCAACTGAGAGGGAAGGAGTCTTCACATCAAGAATCAAACCTATCCTGTGTGTACACAGGGTTGATAAGAGACGGGCAGCTTAGACCTTGGCTATCTAAAATGGGTGGGGTAGAGTAAAGGCACAAAGTGACTGGCTTACAAATTTTCAAGAGGGAGTTTCAGAGTGTGTGTGTGGGGTGGGGTGGCAGGAGGTAGAATCCACACTGAGTGGTTATCATCTTGTCTAGATGGGTCTGATGAAAGGAGATACGGATAGGATTCATTTGATTCATTAGTGAGTAATTGTTACCATGACTAACTGCGATTGTCACAACTGTAAAGGTAGAAGTTGTGTATCAAAAAAGAGGAGATTAGTTAATCTTACATTCCAGGAACAAGACCCTAAGACCACCAAGAAAGAAGAGCATGAACAGAACGTGGGACCCTAACCAGAGAAGCAGAGACACCAGAGATGAAGGCAGAGGTGATGGCATGGAGAGATAGAGCAGCTGAGGACTCATGAAAAGAGAAAAGCTGGCTCGCAGAATGATTCCTTTGTTTGTTTAAAGGATTATATATTTCTACATGTTTTTGTGTACATAAAAAAAAAAGAATAGAAGCAAATACCGTTAACTGATGATACATAGAGGGGATTATAAATAATCATTACAATGAAAAAAAAGTGCTATAGGTTGAGTGCAAAACTAATGTTCTTCCATGTAAGCTATCACTCAATTCATAATAAAAGCTTTTTTTTTTTTTTAAAGTCCTATACAGGTTCACTAAGGAGCTCTGGTAGCGTAGTGGTTACGAATCAGGCTGCGAACCTTAGGGTCAGCAGTTCGAAACTACCAGCTGTTCCGCGGGAGAAAGATGAGGTGTTCTGCTCCCGTAGATTTACAGCCTCGGAAACCCTGTATAGGGTTGCTATGAGTTGGAACCCATGGCACGTAACAACAACAACAATACAGGTTCACTATGTTTGGAACCGACTTGTCACACTTTTCTTTGTTGTTATATATAAGTCATTGGGATAAGTCTACATTAATTTCTTGGGCCATTATACTTATTTTTTTTCTCCCCATTATACATTCTTGATCCACATTTTTTAAGAAAGAAAATCGATTTGGGAGAACATCATACACTTGTCCTTTTCTTGCAAAGTATTCAGGTGTGTTGATGATGTAATATGTTGTGTGAAATTGGCTTTTTTTTATATAATACTTCTATAGCACCTAAGGCATTTATTTATTTCTCATGTTTCTCTGATGGTAAGCTGCTTTGATAATCAATATTTGGCAATATTTGTTTAGTTGTGTTTTCATGATTGTCAAGATAATAGCTAGCTACATTATATAAATTTCCTCTTAATGACTGGTAGAGATCTGTGCATGTCTTTAAATTTACTTCTGAATCTTGGAGAGCTTGATTTGTATGGTGTAAATGCTGCAATACATTATTTGACATGTTAAGTGCTGTCAAGTCAGTTCCAACCCATTTTTGACCCTGTCTATATGGGGTTTCTAAGGAACAGTTCGTGAGCTTGAACCACCGACTTTGTGGTTCAAACTGACTTTGCAGTGCAACACCAACAAGGACTACATAACTAATATAAATACTCTGTTTGCATTTTGTTGGTGATATGTCAAACTTCTCTTTTTCTCTTGTGTCTGTTTTCAGCACGTGCTTCCCAACATGTATTAGTCATTGCCTAAATATCTTAGGAACTGTCCATCAGTGAGTAGGTGCCTTTGAGTTGGTTCCAGCTTATAGCAACCTTGTATAGGGTTTCCGAGGCTGTAAATCATTCTGGAACAGAAAACCTCATCTTTCTCCCGTTCAGGGGCTTGTAAAAGAACTGCTGACCTTGGCAGTTAGCCCAACATGTAACCACTGTGCTGCCAGGGCTCTTTTCAGTGAGTAGAAGCTGCAAAAATCATAGAGTCATTCTACTGAAGAGTAGAAAAAAATCAACTGCTTTCAAACAATTTACTCACTAAGTGAATGCATAGCACATGATGTGAAAATGGCATGTTCTAAACTTTTCTCTTGTTTGTCTCTATAAACACTGACATGTTGGCAACATTGTCACAGAATTGGCTTCTGCATTTAGAAAAATCAACTTTGCCGGTTTCATATAAATAATGAAGTACTTGATTTGCAGTTTCTTCACCAGTACTTTTTAGGCTAGTAAACATGATAAAAATCATTCAATGGGTCCATCTGTTGGAGATCTATATGTATCTTAAAACCATACTTGTTAAGTGCCATTGAGTAGATTCCTACTCAGTGACCCCTGTATAGGGTTTCTGAGGGGCAGCTGAAGGGTTTGAATTGCCGATCTTGAGGTTTGAAGTCCTACAGCACCACTTAGATGATAAAGATCAGGAGTAGAATATACAGACCTGAAATACTTATTTTATTCTTCACACTTCTTTTTAGATATATACAGTGGGTTGCTATTTTCAGTGCTATCGTGCTTTGAGATGTGACCTGCTGTGGTGATCTTGTGGATCAAAATGACCAATAAACAAGTTAATCCCCAAATTTTTCATTTTTTGGTCAGCCAAATACTTCATTTCATCCTTGAAAAGATAATCCACAGTCAGCTATTATTATGACATAAACAACATTTTGCAAAACAGCTTTTTCATCATTAGTTTTTTTTATTTCATGAGTTAAACCAAAACCATGTCTTCAGTTTAAATATAACAACATACAGTTTCTGAATTGAGCTGTCTATATGTTTTTCAGCCATATCCAAGTTGCACCAGTCACTAAATCCATCTGCAGCAAATCAAGAATTTAATGATTTAGGACTGAATAATTTGCAAATAAAACAATACACAGAGCCAACTGATACAGAATATAGTAGCTGCTCCCGCTTATAGTTTTTACCATTAGCTGTGCACCTTAGAAATATATTCTGGATATAGAACGTTGTTGTCGTCAGGTGCCATCGACTTGGTTCTGACTCATAGTGATCTTATGCACAACAGAAGGAAACACTGCCTGGTTTCACACCATCCTCAATTTTTGTTACACTTAAGCCCATTGCTGCTGCCACTGTGTCAGTCCATCTCATTGGGGTCTTCTCTTTTTCGCTGACCCTCCACTTTACCAAGCATGATGTCCTTTTCCAGGAACTGGAAGTTTGTTTACCAAAAATTGTTACCAGAAATTTTCTACACGAATTTCCAAATGGTCCACTTGTCCTTCTTTCAGTCCAGTAATTTGCATCATTAGAAGAAAAATTGTTCCACAAAGCAGGATCTGTATTTCTGTTATTTATGGGATCTGCACATGCAACAATTTCAGATTCAAAAATAGTCTATGCCATTATTATTATTTTTACTATAGCAAGGAATGGATGCAGTATATTCATATTGCTTATAGTATTTTTATTACTAGCAGTACTAGTATAATGTGCACATTAAACTCAAGCATTCAACAGAAGTCTGTCCTGATTCATTACATTTTTAAAAGGAAGTTAATTTTGGAATTGTCTTTAGGGATTTACAAATCAGGGGAAACTAATTTAGTGTTGCAAAACAGAAACGTATGATAAGTAAATACTAAATTTTCTGTCCTCTTAATGTGATTAATAGCTGGTTTATTTTATAGTAATATATGCTAAGTACTGTGTTCTATACAACAGAAAATAAAAATCAGCTCACTTGATGCATAAACTGAGACTTTATGTTAAGCATTACTATTTCCAGTAATTTTTGAACATTTGCTATTATTACCTACCTGTGTTAATAAATTTGTTAAGTGCCATTGAGTTGGTTCCTACTTACTGGCAACCCTATATAGGGTTTCCGAGGAGTGACTGATGGGAACAGTTCATTGTTTATCCTACAGTGCCACACCAGGACTCAAATATGTTTATATAACATTAAATTATTGCTACATTGTGTGCACATGTAGGCCAGGTATTTTTAAGTTAGTTATATTATTGTTTATAAAACTTAAAACATAACTACATAAATGTTATACAGCTTTTTTAAAGTAGCCTGATTGAATTCATTGTAATAGTCAACTTATTCAAGTTCCCTCACTTCTGTGCATCATCTGGGATTGTCATTCCCATTGCTTATTTATCAGGATATGCGTATAACAAACCCTTCTGTTTGTATCATGGCAAAAAGCATTGCTGACCCTCCTAAATGGAGTTGCTGAATAAGCAGATAATGAATGTACAAGATGACTCTTTCAAAATGGATCGGAGACCTGTTACATATTAATATAATCCAACTTGCTCGATAGCTGCGCATTTTGGATTCAGTTGCATATTGGGTGAATGTAGCAAAAGTTAGCTTCCACAACCCAGCTCAGCTCCATCTCTTGTTTATTAGAAAGAAATAGTATACTCTAAAGAGTATAACTCTAGTTGAGGACCCTAGGACAGGTGTCTCTGACGGTGTTAAAGTCATAGAGGACTCATAGCTTAAATAGCCTTGTACTTGGGTGTCTTTGTGACACTAAGTGAACTCTGTTTTCAGCCAGCATATTTTCATGCACTGAAGTTGGTATCAATTTCATTTAGTGCCCTGCCAATTCCTTTGCACTGTGGCGCTCCTTTTTCCTTGTGTCCTGCGAGCATGACTTCTATGGGTCTTTGCTTTGGACAACTGGTATCCCTGTTTTGTTGAAGCCCTAAACTTGTGCTTACCTTGCTTATTGGGTAATCCATCCCTGCTGACACTGAAAGGTGCTGTGAAGTAACTATATTGTTAGATATGTTATATAACAAATTCAAAAGATTTGTTATATGCCAAACACTGATTTAATGTTGACGTAATTTATATCCATTTTATAGGAAAACTGAGGCACAGATGACTAGGAAAATTGAGGCACAGGTGACAATATGTTGCAGAAAAGTGTAGTAGAAACAGAATGTACTAGTTTGTTTTATGGGTACATAACCAATCTGCCTACAACTGGCACTGCTTTACAAATTGGAGATCTGGCTAAGAAATCTTGCTGTTGGATATTGGGTTAACTCATTAGATGACTCCCGAGGCTCTTCATTAAATGGTAAAGAAACTACAAAGAAACTTGGGACTTTGAGGATAAAGTGAGAAGGTAATTTCAAGCTTTCCTTCCTTAAAAGTTATTGTTAAGTGCTGTTGAGTCGGTTCCGACTCACAGTGACCTTGTATAGAGTTTCCAAGGATCAGCTGGTGGATTTGAACTGCTGACCTTGTGGTTCTCAGTCCAGTGCTAATCCTACACCACCACCCCAAGAATCCCTAAAAGTAGCACTTATATAAACAGATCTAAGATGGCTCCTCTGAAACTTTATGCAAGGTTGCTATAAGTCGAAACCAATAAGATGGCTATACCAGTTGTGACCCATTTGATTTTTTTTTTTTACATGATGTTACATTTTTACAACCTTGGTGGCCTAAGTTTATCTTGATACTACTCTGTTGAATTTGGGTAGACCCGCCCCCCCATGTTATACCACTATTCTTTTCCAAAATATTCAAATACTATTAATAATAAACTAAATGACTGCAAACAAAAATAATAATTTTTAATATAAGATTTATTCTTACAACCCTTACTCACTAATGAAGTTATAATCCACTATAGAAAGTTAATTTTTCTAATTCTAAATCATATTTATATGAGCAGATTTTTATTTCTCAAATGATCTGTGTCCTAATGCCTCTTTAAAAACAAAACAAACCCACAACAACAACCAAACAAGGCTGTTGTGGTCCGTGGGAGACAGAGCTGTAGAACTTTGGAGCATGGAATGTTTTGAACAAGTTTAAGTCTGTAAAACAATAATTTATGTTTATTCACATGTATTATCTTTGATGATGAGAGTCAGGCTGCTAACCTCAAGGTCAGCAGTTCGAAATTACTAGCTGTTCCGTGGGAGAAAGATGAGGCTTTCTACTTTCATAAAGATTGACAGCCCCGGAAACCCTATACAGGGTCGCTATGAGTCGGAACCGACTCACTGGCACACCACCACCAAAAAAAGGCAAAGTGATTTCTTGAATACTGAGTTCAGCTTCTCATTTCCCCCACAGAAGGTTGAAGGAGCTAAAGGGCTGTTTGTGCTGCCTACTTCTTGCCCAGTTGCCCCTCAGTGAGCTAGGAGACTCTAGGAAGGAGTTAAGGACAGCCCTGCTTAACAAGTAAAGGTATGCCCCCTTTGCTTTGGGACATACTAGCTTGCCTCATCTCTCTGAATTTTTAAAATAACCTTTACTAGATGAACCTGAAGACCATTATGCTGAGTGAAGTAAGTCTATGCTTTTGTGATGAAGGATAGACTTAACTTCACTCAGCATAATGGTCTTCAGGTTGGATCCCGACCCGATGGCACTTAGCAATAAGCAATAGTAGCACTTAACAACAACTAGGAAACTGAATCCTGGTGTGGCACTATAGGATAAGTAATAAAAAGTCAAGAATAGACATATTGTGGGAAAAATTCCATTATCTTTCTATTTCCATTTTTCCATGAACTTTTTAAAACTGCCTTGTACACACAGAAAGCAACATTCCTTGATGATTTACCAAAGATGGAAGAGGAGGAATCACTTTCTAGATAGTTTCCGAAGCTGTTCATTGTTTCAGGAACAGAAAGCCTCATCTTAATCCCACAGAGCAGCTGGGTGGGTTTAAACTGCCACCCTGATTAGTAGTTCAGTATTTATCCTACAATGCCACCAGAACTCTTTGTCAAGATAGTGTTACATGTTGTTAAGTTGATTCTGAATTATAGCAACCCTGTATAGGGTTTCCAAGGAAAGGCTAGTGGGTTTGAGCCACTAACCTTGTAATTAACAGCCCAGTGCTTATCCTGTAGCATCACACCAGGACTCAGTTTTCTAGATTTTTGTTTGTTAAGGGTCATCTAGTAGATTCTGACTCATAGCAACCCTATATAGGGTGTCTGAGAAGTAGCTGATGAGTTTGAACCACTGACCTTGCAGTTCAAACTGACCTTGTGGTGTTGTGGTTCCACACCATGACTTACATAGATAGATATGCATGAATAGATACAAGTACAAGCACATGAATATGTAGGTGTATCTGTAATCATGTGTGTATATATACATACATGTTTATGTGTACTACATAGATATCTATAATAAAAGCACATGGGGAGGCACAGTTACAGAGACTTCCTAGACTTGTCCAAATGGCTCATTGGATTGGATTACTGGGTTAAAAGGCTTAAGACCATAGTCTTGCAAGTCGTTGGATGTGTTGGAGTCCTAGTGTAGTGCTGTGGATTAATGCGCTGGACTGCAAAGTCAGTTGGAACTGCAAAGTCGACAATTGAAGCTCACCATCTGCTCCTCGGAAACTGTACACAGGGTCACTATGAGTCAGAACTGACTCCACGGTACTTAACAACCACAATGAAATTTAAGTCAATTGGCATAACATAGTTCATCAAGATAATGTTCTACTTCTAGTTTGGTGAGTAGCATCTGGAGTCTTAAAAGTTTGTGAGCAGCATCCAAGATAAAACTATTGATTTCTACTTGTTTGGAGCAACAGGGAATGAAGGAAAGACTCAAAGAAGAAACTAGTCCATAGGACTAAAAGCCCACATGAACATGGCCTTTTCTAAGATATAGAATAGATGGTGCCCAACTGCCACTACTGACCGTTCTAGTTATTTTTTCTAAACACTCTGAAGATACTTTTTCAATTCTTCCAGTTTCTGATGTTGCTCTTGTAGTCTTCTACTGTCTCTGCTTTTTCCAAGAGAATTAGTAGTATTGTGAAAGGCTGCCCTCTGCCTCTGTACATTCTTGGACTGAAGCAGTTAAAATGCTGCCAAAAGACTAGGTAGGGGGAATCTTAACCAGCATGGTTAAGTAATTGCTGTTTCCTCTTATGCTTTCCCCGAGGCCACTCAGAATATTGACAGCTAGACTGCGTACTCTTTAACAGTTGCCTCTCTCACCTTTTCCATGTGCCTAACTGAGCTCTGCCCTGAAACCCAGATGATGATAGAGTCTTCAGGGAATGCTAATGAAGCTATGGATGTTATAATGGAGTTAAACCTGCTGCTGCTTCCAGGCTAGTGACTCCTCCCCAAGCTATTTTACAGCTTTTCAATAAGAGGCTAAGATGAAGAGAAAAGGGTTGAGTCACTGAAATGCCTTCCTGTTGGTACAAGTAGGGAAGATTAACTGCTGTTACATAATGCTTTTGTTTTCTTTGTAGAATGCATCCTGTCTTGTTCTTGCTGCCCGTCATGCCAGTGCTTCCTCCACGGTAAGGTTTGGAAAAGAAGACTAAGAATTATTGGGGCAGGCTGACCCTAGGATAAGGGATTAGTCTACCACCGGGCCTCTTGTCATTATCCTAGAAATAAAACTAAATTACCCTTCCCTACCACTACCCAGTTACTGAATGTAGAAAGGTCTGAGGTGAGCATTTGAGTATCTCCTGGAAGTATCAATTGTTGTTGCTGTAACTATTATTATTGCAACTACTACTGTTTTAAGAAATAATTTACTCAATGGCATAATGAGGTGGACTATCAAATGTGTTTGCTTAATTCTTTAACCCTCATCTGTACAGAGTAGTTGAGTAGACTTCCTTAGCAGGTAAAGTCACATTCTAAAAAAGAACATTTTAATCACCCCTACTTGCAGAAAATGTAATCAGCTTTCTGAGCATCACTTAACCCTCCTACTTCTCTTTTTAGAATTTAAAAGACATACTGGCTGACCTGATACCTAAGGAACAGGCCAGAATTAAGACCTTCAGGCAGCAACATGGCAAAGCAGTTGTGGGTCAAATCACAGTGGATATGGTAAGGGCTCTGCGGTCATCTTTGCTGGGAGAAGTCACTCTAATATGCCTCAACAAAAGTACCATTTTTTTCACGAGTTGTTTCAAGTGTTCTATTTCATATAAGGACATGTTGAGGTTATAGTGTTCATTAGAAAATAGCCTTTTTTTATTTCTTACAAATGTACTAGTTAGGTCTAAACTTAATTCACCCAGAAGAGGAATGAGTGAAGTTTCTATTCCTGTATTCCAGCACCTTAGTTTTTGGGGCCAGGACTCTGCTTAACCCACCACCCAGTTAAATCATAGCCCTAGTATGACCGGTAGGTTCAGTCTACCAGTCTTTCAGTTAACTGCCAAGTGTTTAACCACTGTACTACTGGAGGGAGTGCATTAGAACATAATTATAGTATGACTTTTCCTAGCTCTAAGATTCTTAAGTGGCTCAGATGATAGTTCCACAACTGTGTTAAACATTGGTCATTTCCTCTTCTGGTAATCTCATTCTGTTTACTTTGGTTGGTGGGAATGAAAGGGAATGTAAGGAGTACAAGGATAAACAGAAAAAATACAAGATTTAAGAAGCAAGCAGAGGCACAAGCATTGAAGAAAGTGATTTGTCAGTTTAGTGTTTTCATTTGCAAGGTTCTGTTTTATATTTATAGTACACTAGTTCTTCAGAAGTCTTTCCCAAGACTTCTGAAGTCTAAATGAAGTTAGAATAAAATTTCTCTCCCAGATCCTATGAGACTCTGACATGATCTAGCTGAATAATTCTGATTATTGGTCACATCCTCTTCTTTCGTTTAGATGTATGGTGGCATGAGAGGCATGAAGGGGCTGATATATGAAACATCAGTTCTTGATCCTGATGAGGTAAGACATCTTTATGTCAGTTACTATAATTGTCGTCCTTACTATCACTTACAACATGGGTTAGGCCCAAGATTACTTAGAGTAAGGAAAACAAAGTACCTATCTTCAAGTTTTGGAAGGTGGAAAGAGATATGAATGAAATACTTTGATTTTGTACAAATAACATTGGTGGTGTGGAGTTTTTAACAAACCATGCAACCCCCTCTCGCTTTATTTTCCTTTGCATGGTATTTGCATTATATGATAACCAAACCCACTACCATTGAGTTGATTCCACTTCATACTGACCCTGTATGTTTTGTTGGTAAGTACCGTGGAGTCGGTTCTGACTCATAGTGACCCTGCACAGAGTTTCTGAAGCTGTAAATCTTTACAGGAGCAGAATGCCTCATCTTTCTCCCACGGAATTGCTGGTAGTTTTGAACTGCTGACCTTGAGGTTGGCAGCCTTACTCATAACCACTATGCTACCAGAGATCCTTAGTGACCTTGTTATAGGCTTTTCAAAACTAAATCTTTATAGGAGCAGAAAGCCTTATCTTCTTCCGTGGAACAGCTAGTGAGTTTGAACTGCCAACCTTGCAGTTAACAGTCCTATAGTGTCACTAGGACTCCTTACTAAAAGATAGTTAACCTTTTTCATTTAAAAGTACATTATGTGATAATTTAAGCTTGAAGAGTTTTATTCTAACTTGTTGAAAGGCCTGCTTTGAAGTTGGACCAGTTAAATTAATACTTAGGAAGTTGTCATTCTTATTCTTCCAGGGTATCCGTTTCCGAGGCCATAGTATCCCTGATTGCCAGAAACTGCTCCCCAAGGCTAAAGGTGGGGAAGAACCCCTGCCTGAGGGCTTATTTTGGCTGCTTGTAACTGGACAGATCCCAACAGAGGAACAGGTAAAGCAAGACATCATTCCTATTTCCCTTCTTGGCTTTTTTCTATTCTCAAACACTGCATCCTAATATAGCTATGGGTGGTGGTTATAGAGATAATGCAGTAAAGGGACGGAATCAAGGCAGAATCTGGTATGTAAATGGATTGAATTAAACTTTTGGCTTTTCTCTGCTCAACTGTTATTTTCCTTTTATTTCTCTTTCCTTTTCCTTGATAGTATTCTGAGCAGTGTCTCTGTCTCCACAGGTATCTTGGATCTCAAAAGAGTGGGCAAAGAGGGCAGCTCTGCCTTCCCATGTCGTCACCATGCTGGACAACTTTCCCACCAATTTACACCCTATGTCTCAGCTCAGTGCAGCCATCACCGCCCTCAACAGTGAAAGTAACTTTGCCCGAGCATATGCAGAGGGTGTCAACCGAGCCAAGTACTGGGAGGTAGGAAATATGGGTGAGGTAATTAATGTGTGGTGGAGAGTCAAAGGATTTGAGTGGGAAGAGAAAAAAGAGAATATAGAATTTGTAGGAAAATTATGCCAGAAACTCATTTAGCAGATTTTTATTGTAGGTTACTTTGTAGGGATTATAAAGATGACTAGTAATAGTTTCTATTACTGAGGTAATTTGCTATAGTAGAAGCTTGTACACAGGACTAGAGTCTAGAAGAACTAGTGCTATTTAGCCATAGTTCTGTGCTAGCCACCCAAGAGGCTGGGAGTAGACTCCAATGATCCTAATAGTTTGAACTCTGTGGTTTGCATATAGCAAGACTTCTGCCTTTCCCAGATGCATGGTGCATAATTCTTCTGTCTTTCCATTGCTCCACAAACTCCCAAACACTGCATAAGTACAAGTTATCTGGCTATGTCGGAAATCTCATTTGATTTCATTTCTTATTTGAGGAGACAGGTATTACAGGGCACACACAGAAAAATGATTTTTATTTGACATTTGTGTTGGGTGCCATCAAGTCAGTTCCACCGTATAGCAAATTCATGTGACAGAATAGAACTCCCCTATGCCAGAGTGCTCCTTAGAAGCCAAGATGGCCAAATTTCGTCTCTCATACTTTGGGCGTATTGTCAGGAGGGACCAGTCTCTGGAGAAGGATATCATGTTTGGTAAGGTGGAGGGTCAGAGAAAAAGAGGAAGAGACCCCTTCCCATCCCTCCCCCACCCCCCAACGAGATGGATTGGCCAGGTTGCAGCATCGATGGACTCAAGCGTGGCGACAATAGTGAGGTTGGCTCAGGATCAGGCAGTGTTTCCTTCTGCTGTGTGTAATGTTGCTATGGGTCGGTACCGACTCGTTGGCACCTAACAACAACAATGGGTTTTCTAGGCTGTAAACTTTATGGAGTAGTCCTAGTGTGATGTCAGATAAGCACTGGACTGCTAACCATACCCGCTGCTCCTTGAAAACAATATACAATGTTGCTGTGATTCTGCACCAACTGGAAGGCACTTAACAACAGTCTTTACAGAAGCAGATTGCTAGATCTCCTGCAAAGCCTTTGTGCAAGTTACTAGCCAGGTACTTTTAACCATTGCTCCACTAGAGCTCCTTTTTCCACACTAAGTGATTATTGACCAGGAAGTGCCAAAACGTCAGAAAGCCCACTGGCCTGATGAAATCCCTTTGGGTCTTGGCAAATCATGCTTGATTTGGTTGGTCAATATTTATTCATTGCCAACTCTGTACAGAGAATTGTGTTTGTTCTTTAGGGAGAATAAGAGGGAAGGTTTGAAACAGATGTTGGAATTAGGGGATAAAGTATAGGTATGGCACAAAATATGCACATTCACCGCCACACATCAACTGGTGTGGAAGGTCCTATAATCTGCATATATCATTGTTTTCATTTTTTTTTTTTTTATGCTATTCACGTTAATTGTTCTCTGTGAGGCTGCAGTCTGCTAGCATCAGACCTTGTCTACATTTTGGAGGAGGGGTGAGACTTATGATTGGTGAAGTATAGGTCAGACATACCTTCTTCTCCAACTTTAACAGTAATTTCTGACACCAGCCATTCCTCCCCTCCCTTCTACACAGAACTCAAAGGCCATACTCACAATTAGTGGTTTAATAGGGAAGTTGTTGTTAAGTGCCATGTAACACACTACAATTTGGGATTAGGACAGCTACGAATGAAGACAGCACTCAGCTACTTCTTAGCCATACCCACTACTGGACCTTCTGTCTTGGCTGTGCCCTGCTCAGGCAAGTGTTAAATGCTAAAGTTTTGCCAACAAGTGCTCAGAGGTACCCCACTCTGCCAACAAGTTTTCTTACCCGAAGACAACTCTAGCTCTGTGGGTTGGCAGGCCCACTGCAGCCACCTTATGGCACTACCACTTCTGCTGCTGCACCCTCTTATACCATCTTCAGTGTTACAGATCTGTCCTGTGCCTAGGAGTTTCTCTGCACAGGACAATTTCAAATTCTGGCCCTTCTACCAGACCACAATCTGACTAATCCCCTTGGTGTAGGGTACACTCACATAATCCACATAGTAATCAAATTCCTGCAAGGTCATTTAATCCCATTGGATGATTTTACATACAGTTGCTCCTCGGAAACCCTACACAGGGTCACTATGGATCAGAACCAACTCAACGGCACTTAACAACAACAACTATTAGTAGTCCTGGTGTAGCACTGGAGGATAATGCGCTGGATTGCAAAATCTTTTTGGAACCACAAGATTGGTGGTTCAAATCCACCTCTGCTTCTCAGAAACCCAATATAGGGTTGCTATGGATTGGAATCAACTCCATGGCATTTAACAACATTAGCATAGTAAACTGGCCATTTCCTGAAAGATACGTAAAATAGACCAGTCACAGGGCAGGCAACATCACAACTAAATATTTTTGGCAGAATTTTAAACCCAAAGCCAGAAAGGCCATATATATATATGTGTACACATATATATGTGGAACTCATTGCACTACAAAAAGGTTAAACCAAGATCAACATTTCTACCTTGAAATTTTGTCTTATAAAACGTGACCGCTTTTTATAAGTGCTGTGCTGTTGTTTGTTGTCTTGACCATCTCAAGTGGAGGAAAGAAACGGCTTCTTTATGTTTTTTAATAGATGTCTATAAGGCATCCAGATAGGCTGCCTTGCTTAATTATTTTCTTTATTGAATTGCTAAAATGGATCTTTTACTTCTGCTTGCTGGTATATTGCTTGACTATTTTGTCATCTCTCTATCAGGACTTTGCTGATTTTTGGGAACATAATTTTTAAGCAGTATTTACATATGTGTCAGCCTTAGGATATGTGTCACAGTACACAAAGATTAGAGCACCAATAAAACCCTATACAGGGTCAAGAACCAACTTGATGGCACTTAACAACCACAACTTTTAAGTCTTTCCAAGAATGATCAGCTAATACTGTTTTTCACGCTTACTATAGAGGATGATCTGCCTATAGCAATTCCTCCATAAGTTTCCATAACATTAAATGAATATAATAGTCTCTTGAGTTGAAAGAAGTTGACTAGTTTTTATGGCTCTTTCTGACTGACTGTGACTTCATTCATGACAGAAAGATTACTGTGATGCAACCAGTTATTTAATTGTGAAGTAGCCTTAAGATGTTGAATTTCATAATAATTTGCTAAGTAGCTGGTAAATAAAGTTTTGTAAGGCTTATGAATGGTATTACATACAAGTTTTGAAACTGTAATAAAATCGTCATCCTTAATAAATAAAATCTGGAAAATTTGCCATGTACAGGTAGTGCCTGGGTTACTATTGTTAGGTGCCATTGAGTTGGTTCCAACTCATATTCTTCTCCAGCACCATAACTCAATGCATCTATTATTCTCCGGTCTTCCTTGTGCTTTCACAGGCAACTGAAAACACTATGTTTGGGTCAGGTGCACCTTAGCCCTCAAATTGACATATTTGCTCTTGAACAATATAAAGATGTCTTTTTTTTTAATGTTTTGTGAAATATGTGATGTTGTTGTTGTGTGCCCTGGAGTCGATTCCGACTCATAGCGACCCTACACAGGGTTTCCGAGGCTGTAAATCTTTACAGGAACAGACCGCCTCATCTTTCTCCCGCAGAGCGGCTGGTAGTTTCGAACTGCTGACCTTGCAGCTTGCAGCCCTATTCATAACCACTATGCTACCATTAGCTTTACATTCATCCTATCGGATATCATTTCATTGCCATGGTTACTATCCCCTGCATGCATCATCAACCAACCATAGGGTATACCCTGCAAGCCTGTGCCCCGCCCCCCCTTCTCAGCACACAGCCCTTCTCTCTCTCTGGATCTAAAGCCCCAGCTGCTCCATCTCTCCACGTCATGTCTCTGCCTCCATCTCTGGTGTCACTGCTTCTCTGGGTGCGTTCCTGCACTCTACTCTTCTCCCTTGACTGTCCCAGGTACCAACACTCCTAGACTGCAAAGTCAGTCACTCCCCTCCTTTTGCTACAAGATGTCTACCTTTACATTTCCAACCCTCACAGTCAGTCCTGATAACAATTATTCACTATTGTATCACAAGAGACCTATCCACATCTCCTTTCATCAGCTCCACCTAGACAGATTGGTTACTACTCTGGAGATTCTACCTTCCTCTGCACCCTCTGGATCTAGGCTCCCTCTTGAAAGCCAGTCACTTCTTGCCTTTGTAGCCCCACCCCCATTTTGGATAACCAGTGTCCAAGTTGCCCATCCCTGTCTATTCTGTGTATGGAGGGGGGCTGGGAATGATCCTCACTGTAAGGATTTGTTCCCTCTTTTGAGCTACTATATCCATAGGTGTTGGTCAAGTTCATCAAATTGTATCAGATTACTCTTTTTTTCCTCTTCCTTCTTCTAGTTGAGCTCTGATTATCCAGTCATTGAAGCCAGGTCAAGTGGGTATTATTAAAGATGTCTTTTGCAGCAGATTTGTCTTATGCAACACAGCGTTAGATTTCTTGGATGCTGCTTCCATGAGTGTTGATTGTGGATCCAAAAAAATTAAGTCTTTGACATCTTTAATCTTTTCATCTTTTTTCCTTTCATAATATTATTTTTGTCCAGTTGTGAGGATCTTTGTCTTATCTTGAGGCGCAACCCGTACTGAAGGCTTTGATCTTCATCAGTAAGTATTCTAAGACCTCTTCACTTTCAGAAAGCAAAGTTCTATCATCTGCCTACCACAGGTTGTTGATGAGTCTTCTTCTAATCCTAATGCCACACTCTTCATATAATCCATCTTCTGGATTATATGCTCAGCATACAGATTGAGTAAGTATAGTAAAAGAATACAGCCCTGGTGTACAACTTTCCTGATTTTAAACCATTCATTATCCCTTGTTCTACTCAAATGACTACCTTTTAGCTGTGTATAGGTTCCTCATGAGCACAGTTAAGTCTTCTGGAATAATCATTCTTCAGAATGTCATCCATAGCTTGTCATGATCCATACAGTCAAAAGCGAAAGCCTTTGCATAGTCAATAAAGCACTGATAAGCATCTTTCTGGTATTCACTGCTTCAGCCAGTATCCATCTGACAACTCCTACTTGCCCTTTAATGTTATGTAAATTTGTCCTCACCTTGAAATAATTGGACCACCCTTATTCCAACAAATTCTTCATCACAGTCACCATCACTTAATATGCATATAACTTTTAAATCATTGAAAAAGGCTTCCAGCCTTTTCTTACACTAAAGTAAGGCTAAAGAAGAAATGAGAACTGTATGGACCTGTTCCAGCTCACCTACAAAAGCCACTTAAAGAGACACAGGTACATGTCATGCGGCACCTGCTTTATGTTCATTATCTGACTTAATCCTAAACAATCCTGTAACGTAGGATTTGTTATTTGATATTCCCATTTTAAAGCTAGTAGGTGCTAGAGACCAGATTTAAAGTTGGGTGTACCTGACTCCAGAGCTTTTCATTATTAATACTAGCTTTCTTTTTTGTGTGTGTCTTAATCTTAACAATGATTGATAGCTAAATGGAAAGATCTTGACTAGAATTTTACTAGGAATTGAAATGGTGCCTCATCATAATGATTACAGACAATTTTGTTACCTTTATTCCAGACAGACAGGATGGTGACATTTTAACATCTTTCTTCCAAAGCTTTATAGGTAAAGAATAAATTGGTACAGTGTCTAAATAGCACCTTGGTCTCAGTTTAAGAAATAATCAGAAACTTTTTGTCAAATTCTTTGATTTTTAAAAAAATTCTTATTGACTATCAGTGTTGACCATTACAAAAAGCAAAGTAAGTATCCCACAGTGCCATACGTCGTCATAAACTGTGATAGCTTTATTGTTTTATAAACTTCATCTTCAGTAGTGGAAGTTGAAAATAATCTTTTTGTGATCTTTCTATGATATGTCCATTTGTACCTTCCAAATAATTTTGAAAGTAAGGATATACTCCACAGGTCGCAGTTTGCCTAGCTCAGAATTCTGTTCTTGGCGTTCTGCTAATGATTCCAGGTTCCTTAAAACTGCATATCCGGTATAAACTCTGGAAGTAACCTACTTTTTTAGGAAATGTAGACCTGCAAGAAAATATGATTATATGTTAATTAATCTCCTGAGAACTTAGTATAAACAAGTATTTCTTGCTTCGAGTGCCTCCATAATTTTGGCATAACTCATTGAATCATGGTGACATTGGTAAAATTCACCAAAGTACTTGAATAGTAGAGGACTTCATAGATATTAACTCATTAAGGCTTGTTAAGATTTTGTTCTTGGTTCCAACAGACCTGCTGAAATTTCATGACTCCTTGCAGGAGCACTTGGACCAGTTAGTTTGATGGAATAGCACTACGTAATGTCAGTCAGCATGTGTTTATTCTATGCTTTCTATGGACTTGAAACTGTGGATAAAAGCAAATATATATATATATATATATATATATATATATATATTTAATAACAATAAAGAATGTTCTCATCCCTAAAGGAACTTAAAATCCTTTGAGAAGATAAACTAAGACACATAAATTTAAGCAAGCTATTAGCATCATAAAGAGACAGCCAGACATTATATTCCTACTTAATGAAGTTGTTGTTAAGTGCCATAGAGTCCATTCTGACTCACAGCCACACTGTATAGCATTTCCAAGGTTGTAAATCTTGTGGAAGCAATAAACCTTATCTTTGTCCTATGAAGCAGCTGGTGGGTTCAAACTGCCAACCTGTGGCTTGCAGTACAGTGCTTACCCTATAGAGCCGCTGCACTCCTCCTGCTCCTGAATTGTAGTTAAGTGCCATCATTCCTGAAGTAATCTTGCTAAAAAGAAATTGAGCCTGAGCCTGCTCAAGCCTCTAGCTTTAACTATCAGTCAACAAGAAGGAAATGTTAAATGATACAGTTTTATAACCAAAAACCTAAACTGTGGGAAACTCTACAGAACAAATATCCATAAAATCATTGCAAAGATAAAGGGGAAAGTAAAAGGAGAAACTTAAACTTCTTAAAAAGACTTCAAAGACATATCAACAGTTGTAATATATGGACTGTATTTCAGATCTGATTCAGACAAATGAACCCCAGGGGTGATTACGTTTTAATCAGGGAAATTTGAATATTTACTATATATTTAATGATACTGAGAATTTACTGTTTCTTAAATACAATCATTGTCATGTGAATCTTGTATCTTCTAAAGATACATGTTGAAATATGTGATGTCTCAGGTTTGTTCAAAATTAATTGGGAGGTAAAGGGAAAAGTTAGTAAGGGTATAAATGAAATGAGAGTGGCTATGAGTTAATAGTTGTTTAAGCTAGGTGATGCTTATTAACTAAGGGGGTGATTTTATATGCTACTTAATCTGCCCAATTCCCAGTTTACTCATTTGTGAAATGAAAGATGAAATATAATGCAAGCCTGGTATAGATAGTAAGTGCTTAAAATGGAATTATTTGTTCTAATAATAAAATGCCACTTTTGGTATATATGCTGAATTTTCTTTGGAAGACAGAACACAGAATTCTTTGTTAAACCTAATATTTTATTACATTGAGAGCAAAGAAGGTGTTCTTCCTATTATGGTACAATGGAAAATATGATTAAATATATCAGGGTTCAAAAATCTGCATTTCTTAAGTGAATGTTCTGTGCCTTAGTTCACTCATCTATAAGATGAAGGTCATTATATACAGCCACTCTTCACTAACATGTATAAATTCCAAAGACTTGGCCATTATGCATAATGAAGGGTGAATACATTAGCATGTTGTTGTTGTTCCTTGAGTCCGTTTCACCTCATAGCTATCCCTGTATAGGGTTTCCGAGGAGCAGCTGGTGGGTTTGAATTGCCGACCTTTAAATTCAAACTGACCTTGCAGTCAAGTGCTTATCCTACAGCGCCACACCAGGACTCATATTACAGTAATATGTAACTGCCAAATTATATTTCATGACTGCCAAACCACCTGAGAATCATGGCCACCCAAGTAGGTTGACACATAACCTTAACCATCACAGCAAGCATTACTGTTGCCTCGCACCTTAGTGTTTGTTACTACCAAATTGTGTTATTACTGCTAGACATAAGTCATTAATGTGTAGAACATTCAGATAGATTCTTTGACTGTTGTTGAAATGTCAGGCAAAATAGTCACTTAGTAAGGAGTGGATGTTCTCTGTAGAGTCAGTGTTTTAATGTGTATGAGATGTTGTTAAATGCCTTCGAGTCGGTTCCTACTCATAGCAACCCTGTGTAGGGTTTCTGAGGAGTGGTTGGTGAATTTTAACTGCCAACCTCGTGGTCCAGTGCTTATTTTACAGCGAGCGCTATACCAGGTCTCCACTGTATAAGACTGTTGTTGTGAAATGCTGTTGAGTTGGTTCCGACCCCTTGTGACCCCGTATAGGGTTTCCAAGGAGCAGCTGGTAAGCTTGAACTTCCTACCTCGCAGTTCAAATGGTTTTGCAGTCTGACCTGTTAACCCACACCAGGACTCCTCTATATAAGACAGTATATGCAATGAATTAGCACTGTGCCTGGGACACTAGTTTTTCGGTTAAGTGGTTATTATTTTGTATTTTCAAAACATACTACATATACCACTCAGCATATTATCTATCATCAGCCTTAATGGCACAACCCATGGAAGTAAAGTATCCCTTACCCAAATTCTTCATTGCTAATTATCTTTTTCTCCATCTTCTTTTTCTCCTATCAGTTGATTTACGAAGACTGTATGGATCTGATTGCAAAGCTACCTTGTGTTGCAGCAAAGATTTACCGGAACCTCTACCGGGAGGGCAGCAGTATTGGGGCCATTGACACTAAATTGGATTGGTCTCATAATTTCACCAACATGTTAGGCTATACTGATGCTCAATTCACTGAGCTCATGCGCTTGTACCTCACCATTCACAGGTGAGCTAGCCCAGTAACTCTAGCCACCAGGTACCTGGGTTGCTGGGAAATTTTAAGGAAAACTTAACATTCCCATCTTGTGGGAACAAGTGGTAGGTAACAAGGACTTGGAAACACATGGTGTAGGATGATGAAACAAGACAAGAAAGAGATTTAGTAAAGAAGGTCAGTGTTGTTGTAAAGTGTTGTCAAGTCGGTTCAAACTAACCTTGCGGTCCAGTGCTTATCCTACAGTATCACACCAGGACTCCCAACTTGTTGTTGTTAGTACTGGCAAGTCAGTTCCAACTCATGGCACCTCTATATATGGTTTCCAAGGAGAGGCTGGTGAGTTTGAACTTGCCAACCTTGCAGCTCAAACTGACTTTGCTGTCCAGTACATTATTCTGCAGCCACACCAAAGTCAGTAGGTCTAGAGAAATTGCCATAACCATGCTGAGAACTAGATGGTGCTTCTACCTAGGAGAACATATTGGCTGCTCACATTAGGTTGTCCCTATAGCTTTCCAGTTCTGGTGTAGTACTATAGGATAAGAACTGGATTGGTAACCACACGGTTGGTGGTTCAAACCCACCAGCCACTCCTTGGAAACTCTGTACAGAGTCCTTATGAGTCAGAACCAACTCGGCAGCACTTAACAATTTGCTTTCCAGGAGCTCCCTCTTCTGGCCATTGCTATTAAAAGCTAAGGTGGGAATCAGGGAGATTGACATGTAGGCATTATCAACCAATAACCTCTCCAGTTCTGAGGGTTAGTGAAGGAAAGCTAACAGTGGAGTTAGTTCATCTCTCAAAAGAGCTTATTTAGAACTGACTGGTATAGGCTGATATCCATCCAGAACTAGGCTTGTGTCTGACAAGGTAATAGCAAGGTCTGTGGTTCCATAATCTGCCCTTTCTTTCCTCCCACAGTGACCATGAGGGTGGCAATGTAAGTGCCCATACCAGTCATTTGGTGGGCAGTGCCCTATCAGACCCGTATTTGTCCTTTGCAGCTGCCATGAACGGGCTAGCCGGGCCCCTGCATGGATTAGCAAATCAGGTAAGACTTTTCCACTTTATATTTTTCTTATTCCCATGCTTTATTTTGACCTTGGCATTTTCTCCTGACATACTCATACTCCCTTATTCTTCAAACTTTATGCATAGGAAGTTCTTGTCTGGCTGACACAGCTACAGAAGGAAGTTGGTAAAGATGTGTCAGATGAAAAGTTACGAGACTATATCTGGAACACACTAAACTCAGGACGGGTAAGCAGAGCAACTAGAAAAGAGCCCATATACGTTCGTCAACTCTGGAGAATTTTAGGAAAGATAGATCAAGAATTTCTACCTGGTTACTTACAAAGCTCAGGAGCACAGTAGCTCCATATGATAAGTACTGGACTGTGAATCACAATGTCTGCACTCCATGGGAGAAAGCTGAGGCTTTCTGCTCCCGAGATTTAAAGGCTTGGAAACCCTAAACAGGGTCGCTCTGAGTCAGAACCACCTCAGGGACATTAACAGCAAAAAATACAAGAATCTTATAAGCTTTATGTTACATTACTTAAACCCACTGCCATTGGGATCCAACTCATAGCCATCCTATATAAGGTTTCTGAGACAGTCTCATCTTTCTCTTATGGAGGTACTAGTGTGTTTAAAACAATGACCTTGCAGTTAGTAGCCCAATGGTTACCCCACTGGGGAGGAATAACTTGGAAAAGGAGGGTGAGAATGGTTGCACAATTGAAGAATGTAATCATTGTCACAGACTTGTACATGTAAAAATTGTTAAATACCAACTGGCTTTTTTCTCTCACTTTGTGCAGGTTGTCCCAGGCTATGGTCATGCAGTACTGAGGAAGACTGATCCACGATATACCTGCCAGCGAGAGTTTGCTCTGAAACACCTGCCTAATGATCCCATGTTCAAGCTGGTTGCTCAGCTGTATAAGATTGTGCCCAATGTCCTCTTAGAGCAGGGGAAGGCCAAGAACCCTTGGCCCAACGTAGATGCTCACAGCGGGGTGCTGCTCCAGGTGAGTCCTCCCTTTCGTGCTTTCCTTCTAATGTGTACCATGCACCAGTGAACCCACTAGTGAGAAAATGAATTATTTTACATCACCCTTAATCTTTGGATAAAGTTGCTTATGGAGAGGTGTTCTCTTTTCAGAATTCTAATCGCTCTGCTTTGCCCATTGTCATTTCTATGAGGAGGCTTCATAAAGTTCCA
This sequence comes from Chrysochloris asiatica, assembly GCF_000296735.1. Taxonomy (NCBI): domain Eukaryota; kingdom Metazoa; phylum Chordata; class Mammalia; order Afrosoricida; family Chrysochloridae; genus Chrysochloris; species Chrysochloris asiatica. The sequence continues at coordinate 2,313,106 of NW_006408551.1, read as the reverse complement.
TGGAAAAATTCCATTATCTTTTTTTTCTATTTTTCTACGAACTTTAAGATTTATGAGACTTAAGTCTCTGGAGTAAGGGGGAAAATGAATCACTAAAGTTTTTATCACCCTGGGCTTCTTACATGCATGTCTTCCCTCTGAGCCTTTAACAAAACCTTTTTTTCTTTTATCTTCCAGTACTATGGCATGACAGAGATGAATTACTACACAGTCCTGTTTGGAGTATCACGAGCACTGGGAGTATTGGCACAGCTCATCTGGAGCCGAGCCCTAGGCTTCCCTCTAGAGAGACCCAAGTCCATGAGCACGGATGGTCTGATAAAGTTTGTGGACTCTAAGTCAGGGTAAAACTGGAGCTTGGGGGAAAAATGACTACCAGAAAGTGAGGAAACGTTTAAAAAAAAAAAAAAGTATACTCTTATTTGAGGGGGCCTTTAAAGATTTCAGATTAAATTGTATCTGAGGCACTGAATAAGAAGTTTGAAGTTAAATGTAAATTAAAACTAAAAGATAAAAGTGACCTCTTCTCCCCTAACCAGATCCCTTTCCCTGCCAGGTATGAGTTGCCCATCAACTGGATGACCAGTACTAATGCATGTGATATGGTTCAACTTTGGCTTTCTGCCATTTCAAGTGGGAATCTGGCCCCTTTCCCCAAATCAAAGCTGGTTCTAGAGACTCTGCAGTCACTTTGAAACTTTTGGTTCTGCTCTGCCCAGCCCTCAGTATGCTGGCAAACCAGGACTCTGCCCTTGTGTTTCCACAGAAATCATGTTGGATTCTCAACTGTACTAAACCCATTGCCCTTCCCCATGCACACACAACTCCAGCAAGACTTGCTGGTGAGCTGGACATATATTTTGGCAATTTTTTATGCTACTAGGTGAGCATGGAGGCCATGGCATTTATTGTAACTGGCACCCAATGTTGGATTGTATTTCCCTTTTTAAAATTGTCCTGTTAAGTTATGGGTGTTCTGTTCCCCATTATTGAGTACCCACCTCCTTTCAGACTTCTCTATTCCTGCTGTGCCTCAGGCTAAAAATGCTCTGGGCTTTCCCCTCTTGGTCCCTACTAGGAACCCTTTCAACAGATTGTATACACCACTGTCTGATCTCCGTGGTCTTTCCTAGTCATTTCACTTTATCAGTGCTTAATGTAAACTAAGCTTTTAACTTCCACGGAACACAAGCCACTACTTGCTGACCTTTTTTTTCTTTCTTTTATTGTGCTGTGGGGCATAGAACAGAAACTTGGGAATGACCAGTATGCTATCTTCATGGTCTGGCACCAGGGGAGTTATTCAAGATTGAACATGACCCCCTTTGAATATCAGGTCCTGGGTCTGAGGGAATTAAAAATAGTAAGCCTCCCTTCTCATCCCTGTCACAAGAATTATTTATCAAGGTCCTTTTCCTGCCTCTTCTCCAAGAGCTCAAAGTACAGTATTTGTTTTAGAAGCCCCATTTATACAGGTTTTCAGTGACTCAGAATGCTCTTCCACCTTTTCTTTGAGAAAGGACTGAAATACACTCCTGCTGTGTCCCCTTCCTCCCTCCCAGCTCCTGCCTGTGTTTGTGTGGATTCCCCAATTCCCAGAAACACACTGTTGAGATGGACACACTGTAAATCCCTGGGTAACTGTCCTGTTGCAGACTTCAGGTTGTTCTGTATAAAATGCAAAATAAATGTTTTTATTAACAATTCTTGAACCTGCTATTAAATAAGACCTGGAAGAATCTATTATGAGGTAAGGAATCTGGTTAGTAAAACCTGGACTAGTGGCTCTTTAGGTGGGTTGGCATTCATCTTAATCAGAGGCCAGCAGATTTTTCAAAGTAGATTTTTGTTTCCCTTCAAGGTTAGAAAGTCCTTGACCTTTAGCCCCCATCCTTCCTAATTTTGTCATAAGGCAGAACCCTCAAGGTCTATACCTGAGACCACACAAGTACTGACATGACTAATCTGAAGACGCTGGTCCAGCCCACTGGGTAAAAAGGACAAAATGGAACAGGACTTGCAAGCTGAGGACCTGAGCCACTAGAGGGCTCCAATACTCATGCAACAGCCACTCTTTTACATCCTCTTGGTGTGGCACTGTGGGTTAATGCACTGGACTGCAAAGTCTGTTTGAACGCCAAGGTCAGCAGTTCAAGTTCAAGCAACTTCTCAGAAAGCCCTATGTATATAGGGTCACTGTGGGTCAGAATCAACTCAACGGCACTTAACAACAACAACAACAAACCCTAAACTATCAGGAAGTGGTCCTGAGATTTGATACATGGGAGCTCTGAGACCAAATGCTTCTGTCCTGAGGTTCCTGCTGTAACTGACCTTCTGAAATGTCTATAAATAGGCAAGGGTGTAGGTCCTAGGTCCTGGCTTGTAGAATGTGCTACTATAGTTAGCAGGGACACAATGTCCAAGAGGCTGCCTTGCTCTACCTTCACTCCCCTAGGGAAGGAAGCCATGACTTTATTCTGCTCTACTACATTATTCCCTTAAGAAACAATACAAGAAAGCCAAATTCACACTTGTTATTTATTGAAATTTTATAAAAACTCAGGTCAAGTGCAAGAATAAGGTACAACCCAAGAGTATAAAGCCAACTCTGTTAAGTGCTTTTTTCCTCCTTGGCCCTATAACACTGATGGCTCCTTGCTCTCCAATAGTCAGCATGTAAATACTTGTAAAGTGAAGTTTACATAGATTTCCAGCTGTGGGGACAGATTAGGTTGCCTTTTAGTCTGTGGAATCTCAGGCAGGGCAAAGATTATATATACCACCCAATACCTCTGCCAGAGGAGAAGGGAAAAGCTCAGCTTATTTAATCCTTTGAAAAGTTTGCTGTCTTCTCCTGGTGAGACACTAAGGCACCATGATAGAGCCAGAGACAACCACAGAGTCCTGATTGTAATTCAGCGTGAGAAGGGTGCAGGAACATGGGGCTCTCAGGATGAGCCTGAATCTTTGCTAGCATATCTCCTTTCTGTACCTCCTGCCTTTTCCTTTCTTTCCCCCTGGTGTTTCCAGCCAGTTTAAAGACCCAATTTCTGGGGAAGTAAGAGAAGGCAACTAATAACAGACTCCTCTCTCAGACTGTAGCAGGAACTAAACCAAATAAATAAGAGAATTGAGTGGTAGGGGAGGGGTAAGGAGAGGCCAGGAAACAGTCCTTTGCCTCAAGTCTGGTGCACCTCATGGAGCATCAGTTCACGGGGGATGGCTGTCTCTGGACCAAACTTGGTGGCTGCCCGGCGCTCGAAGGCAGCAACATTCTGTTTGACAACCTCATCAAAAAACATGGTAGCCAGCTGGGAGTGCAGCAGAGAACGAAATTCAAAGGAAATCTGGGAATGGGCAAAAGATAGAAACTCTTCAAGATTGTGTTGGATAACCCCTAGCCAAATGCAAAGATGCTATTCCTCCATGTCTTTTCCAAACCCTCCCCACTCAAGTTCTTTAGATATCCTCAAGAGCCCCAATTTAGGACTAAGCACAGAGTATATAAGTGTGATAACTCAAAGCTGTGAAAATTTGCTGTTACTTACTTGGGAAATGCTAAGTGCTAGTTAAAGAATAAGCCCTGTCAGTACTTCAGTTCTGCTCCCACAAACAATCCAAGCCCTTCGCATAGTTCCTGACTCACCGAAAAGTCCACAGTGCAAGTTCGAGGGTAGGCAGGAATTCCAGGGCTGAATCGCCAAATGGTCTCTAAGTGGTTGAAGAGTTTGCCATCAGTGCAAACAGCCTACAATAGGACAGCAGCCCGGTAGTTAAATAATGTTACAGTGGGATCAATCCTGGACTAAGTATATTTACAAAACAGTAAAATGCCAAACACTTGTCAATTTCAATTCATGGTGACCCCTGTGTTACAGAGTAGATGGCTCCATGAGGTTTTCTTGGTTATAATCTTTACAGAAGCAGAGCTGGATGGGTTTGAAGTGCCAGTCTTTAGTAGAAGCACAAAGCATTTATCCCACTCAGGGATCCAAAAAAATAAAAAACATTTCTCATGCCTTCTGATATTGTTGCTGTTGTTAAGTGCTGTCTAGTTGGTTCTGACTATAGGGACTCTACAGGGTGTCCAAGAAGCAGCTGGTGTGCTTGAACCACTGACTGCAGTACAATGCATTAACCCACAGTGCCACACGAGGAGTTAGAGAACACAAACTAGTTGGTTAAACTCACCCAGATAGGTCTTACCTTGACCATGTGTGGTTTAACCATAGAAACCGCTGAGGTATAACGTTCCATGACAGGTGGAAAGCCAACTTCCAATTGGGCTTTCAGGTGTCCCTTACGGCTGGATACCACCAAAGACTTCTTACACCAGGGAACAAACTCACGATACTCTTGGACATTGGACACCACCTCAAACATCTCCTGCATTGAGTACCTAAAGAAAGGGGAATTACTGAGATCAAGGAACTGCCAGCTAGGTCAGTTTCCTCTTTGCCCGACAAACCATGTACTAGAGGGACTGCAGGAACTAGAGATCCCAAATAAGCCTGGATGAATGACTTCCTGAGAGCAAATTTGGAAATACCCACATTATAGTTTGTCATTTACCTGATGCTTTTGCATTCATTATGTCTATTTTGAGGAACTAGGTGCTCACTTCATCACACATACTAAAATTGGAATGATACTGAGAAGCTGGCACAGCCCCTCCACAAGTATGACATGCAAATTCATGAAGCATTCCATGTTTTAAAAGGGAGGCATCTACTTGAGATGGAGACAGAGACGATGACATGGAGGGATGAAGCGGCTGGGGACTTTGGATCCAGAGAGGGAGAGGGACTCTGGGCCGAAGATGGGGGTGTGGGGGGAGTGTAGAGGACCAGTTTCTAGGATATCCCCTTTGGTAGGAAGATGATGCATGGAGGGGATTGGAACCATGGAAATGAAGTTATATGATGGAATGAATGTAAAACTAAAGTTCTCTCATGTAAACTATCATATAATTCACAATAAAACATTTTAAAAAGGGGGGGGGCGTCTAGGGAGAACAGAGGCAGTGAACATACAAGGCTCAGATCCCAGCTTCACAAAACTAATCAGAGTACACAGTTTCATCTTAATCTTTTGGACCACCCACATTGCTGTTAGCAGCCCAAAACTTAAACCCACTTGTATCACAGGGTTCCTTGGAGGTAATACTGTCTGCTTTGGGTCATGTTAAAAAGATTAAATGAAAAAATCAACACCCAGCTGCTAACACGTAAGCAAGTTCTTGGTGTTAGCTATTGTGCTCAACATACATAAAGTTGAAACACCAAAGAAATAATACCCAGGAGTCCCAACTTGGTAGCCCTGGTGTGGCGCTGTAGGATAAGCATTGGACTGCAAAGTCAGTTTGAACCACAAGGTTGGCAGTCCAAGCTCACCACCCACTTCTCGGTGGCTATGGGTCGGAACAACTCAGTGACACTACCTGCAAGGTTGGCAGAACCAACACTGCAACCCTAAGGAACCAGGGTGGTGCAATGCTTAAGTGCTTTGCTAACCAAACGGTAGGTTTGAACCCACCAGCAGCTCTGCTGGAGAAATATGTGGCAGTCTGCTTCTGTCCAGATTTACAGTCTTGGGAACCCCATGAAGCAGTTCTACTCTGTCACTGTAAGTATGAGTCAATGGCAAGGGATTTGGGTTTTGATTAGTCCAACTTGTCACATTTCACCTAACAAAAGCACAGCAACTAAGAAGGGAGAAGTTACGATTGGAAGGATAGAGTGAGTAGCTGGGATGAATCTTGCCCACTAACGATATATTTTGGAGCCCTGGTGTGGCGCTGTGGGTTAATGTTCTGGACTGTAAAGTCGGTTTGAACCACACGGTCGGCGGTTCAAGTTAACCAGCTGCTCCTTGGTAACCCTATACGGACGGAGTCGCTATGGGTCGGAACCGACTCTACGGTATTTAACAACAAAAGATACATTTTAGCCTGGCATGGTTATTTGTGGGGGAGAGATGCAGGGCAAAGAAAGATGCTTACCCCATGATCCTACGCTCTGAGTAAGCCTTTCGCTTGTTGGTGAAGGGGGCAGTGAAGCCCATGAAAGAACGACTGAGAGGTAAGCCAGCCTCAGACGCCAAGATCTGGGCAGCCCGGGGCAAGAGCAGGCTGTAAGAGGTCAGAAACCTAAAGCCGAAAAGAAAAGAGAGGCAACTTCACGATACTTGCATTCTTCAACCTTTCCCAGGTGAAGGGGGAAAGGGGCGCATCCAAAGGAAGGTCGTCCAGTCAAGCTTCATCCTCAGCACCTGCTGCAGCCCGCCAGCCTCTCTGGCCAGGCAGTCACGAGTACGAAAGGGCGAGGGCGGCTGAGGACAGGGCAGGGGGAGGGATTGGGGACGAGCGAGGTGCGTGCGAAGGGCCTGTTGCCTTTGTGGACTACTGAAAGCTAGGACTCATGAGGCATCACTGTCCCCAGGACCCCGCAGAGCTTGTCACAGCCTAGGAGCAAGAAGTGGTTGAGCACCCACCTTGGGAATTACCCTCACGTGTAACTTGCAAAAGCATTCTCCAAGGTTCTACATTGGATCCCAAGGCATAATCGCTGCCGCCCTTGACCGCGCCTGCATCCCAGGGCTGACACCTCCGCCACGCAATTTAGGGTCGGGGGCGACCACCTTCCCTCCCGAGCCTCCCTCTCACCTCATTGGTCGTGGCGGGTGCCGAGGGCACGGGGGCGGGGCCGGGCAGAGTGGGAGGCCGCGGCAACGCTGAGCTGCCGCGCGCGTCCCGGCCGGGAGCCGCCGCGCGCCCGCCGAGGCCATATGGGTGTCTCTGCGTTGCCTGGTCGGCTCTGACCCCTGCTGCGCGCTCCTCACCCCAGAGGAGGAGCAGCAGGAGGCAGCCACCGGGCGGGTTCAGAGTCCCCGAGCGCTGGGGCGGTGTGGGACTGCGGCTCCTCTCGCCTTGCACCCGCCCAGACAGTCGGGTTGGCTAGAACTGAAGCCACGACCGCTGCTACCACAGCCCCCGGTATCCCCACGTCACGCCGTTGCCATGGCTCGGGAGGAGGAGAGGGAGGAAATAAAGGGACAACGTGGCCTATCGGGAGATGTAGTTTCACCTCTGGCAAAAAAGGGTGCTGGATTGTCTGGGAAACTATAGAGTCAGAATGCACCTTAGAAGTGAGGATGGTCATGTACTTTGGACATATTATTAGGAGGGACTGTTCCTGGAGAAACACTTAGCGGAAAAAGAGGATGATTCAGTTGAGATGAGTTAACAGTGGTTGCAACAATGGGTTAAAACAGCAAAAATTGTGAGGATGCTGTTTCTTTCTGTTATATATTGGGTTGTCTATTAGGTGGAGCTAACTTTACAGCACCTAACGGAGCCCTGTTGTGGCACTGTAAGATAAGCACAGGACTGCTAACCGCAAGGTCAGGGCCTCAAACCCACCCGCCATACCTCGCAAACCCTATACAGGGTCACTCTGAGACGAAACCGTCTCCATAGCACTTAACAAGAGAAGGCCCAGTGGAGGGCTAGGCAAACTATTTGGTGAGTCTGTAGTCATGGGACCTGATGTATAAACACAAAGGTGATTTCTTGTGCACTTAACAGTATTTGTTAGTCACCTTACAGCCTTCATACTCTGCCTTGTTTATAGTCAGAAACTTTATTTATCTTTGTATATCTCACAGCATCTCTTGCTGTGCTTTACATCTTTGGGAACGGAAATTAACATTCAAGGTTCTGGGTTGACTTTAATATTTATGGAAAGAAGTCTAGGTGGGAGGAACCATAATTATCATTAGGGGAGATGTCTTGGTTATCTAATACTGTTATAACAGAAATATCACAAGTGAATGGCTTTAACAAACAGAAATTTGCTTTCTCGCAGTTTATTTAGTAGGCTAAAAGCCTGAGTTCAGAGTGATGACTCTGAGGAACAGTCTTGTCTCCTTTCAGCATCTGTAGGCCCAGCATTCCTTGGAGATCGACATGTGTCTTCGCATCAATCTTTCCCTGGATCTAGGAGCTTCACAATGCAGGGACCCCAGGCCCAAAGGATACGCTCCACTCCAGGCTCTTCTTGATTATAATAGATCTCTCTTCTCTGCTCACTTTCATGTCTTGTAAGATCAAAGTGTTATACACCACACCCCTGGGAATCTCCTTTACATTGGATCAGGGTCATGATAGGATTGACGGTGTGGTTTCCAAGTGCAGTCCAACAACCCTGAAAAGATCCATATTTGTGCACATTCCAAAGAGAGGTGATCCAATGTGAAAATCATTGAACAATAACAATATCACATGCAAGTAAAATTTTGCTGGAGATAATTAAAACACAGATGTAACAGTACATTGACAAGTAACTGCCAGAATCTCAAGAAGAGATGGGGAGGTAGACATATCATTGCTGATGTCAAAAGGATCTTGGCTGAAAGCAGAGAATACCAAAAAGATGTTTACTTGTGCTTTAGACTTCCAACTGTGTGGATCGTGATAAGTTATGGATAACATTGCAAAGAACAGGTATTCCAGAACTCAGTATGCTCATGAAGAACCTGTATATAGACCAAGAAGCAGTCGTTTCAACAGAAAAGGGGATATGAAATGGTTTAAAATCAGGGAAGGTATGCACCAGGGTTCAATCCTTTCACCATACTTATTCAACATATATGCTGAGCAAATAATCCGAGAAACTAGATTATCTGAAGAAGAATGTAGTATCAGGATTAGAGGAAGACTCATTAACAACCTACGATATGCAGATGATACCTTGCTTGTTGAAAGTGAAGACGACTTAAAATACTTACTGATGAAGATCAAAGGTCACAGCCTTTCAGGATGGCTTAGAACTCAATGTAAAGAAAACAAAAATCTTCACAACTGGAACAATAAATAACATCATGATAAATGGAGAAAAAATTTAAATTCTCAACGACTTCATTTTGCTTTAGGCAAATCTGTTGTACAAGACCTCTTTAAAGTGCTCATGAGCAAAGATACTAACTAGTTTGGGGTCTAAGGTACACCTGACCCAAGCCATGGTATCTTCATTTCCTCATATGCCTATGAAAGTTGGGCAATGATTATTAAGGAAAACTATAGAATTCATGCATTTGAGTTATGGTATTGGAGAGTATTGAAAATACCACTGACTGCCAGAAGAACAAACAAATCTGTGATGGAGAAAGTATAACCAGAATGCTCCTTATAAGCCAGGATGATGAGACTTTGTCTCTCATACTTTGGACATGTTATCAGGAAGGATGAGTCCCTGGGGAAGGACATTATGCTTGGTAAAGTGGAGGGTCAACGAAAAAAAGGAAGACCCTCTATGAGCTGGATTGGCACAGTGGCAGCAGCAGTAGGCTTAAGTATAACAAAAATTGTAAAGAAAGAGCAGGACCGGGCAGTGTTTCTTTCTGTTGTGCATAGTCAGAACCACCTTGATGGCACCTAACAACAAGTATACTTGTATAGGGCTTCCAAAGAACAGCCAATGGGTTTGAACCATTGACTTTGTGGTTAGCAGTTCATTGCTAATCTTACAGCACCGCACCACACCAGGACTTTAATTTAAGATTAAGATCTTGTATTGGTTTATCAGATCAGATCACATCTTGGAGATCATAACATATCTGCCAAACTACTAAGAATCATGGCCCAGTCAAACTGACAAATATTTTGGAAGACAGCAATCCAGTCCATGACAGGAGAGAACCATCTTTGTCTTGAAAAGTATACACAGAAAGAATGAAGAAGGAGACTCCATAGGTAGGAACCTTGGCAGTGAAATATAACTATACTGTACTGTTTTCTATGATACAAGAGAAAATAAAATGCTCTTGATAGAGATTACCCTCTAAATTTTATAGAACACCTTAACAAGAAGAAGAAAATGAACCCAATTAAAAAATGAACAAAGGACATGAACAGACACTTCACCAAACAAGACATTCAAATGACCAACAGACATGAAGAAATGCTCACAATCATTAGCCATTTGTTGTTGTTGTTGTTGTTATGTGCCACGGTGTCGGTTCCGACTCATTGTGACTCTGTACAAAACAACACTGAGCTATCATCTCACTCACTTCATTAATAACAAAGCTAAAAAACAAACAAACAGAAAAATAGCAAATGCTGTCGAGGGTTTGGAAAGACTGGGGCTCTCCTACACTGCTAGTAGGTTTGCAAAACGGTGCAGTCACTGTGGAAAATGGTATGGTGCTTTTTCAAAAAGTTGGAAATAGGAATACCACATGACCTAGCAATCCCTCTACTTGATATACATCCTCAAGAAATAAGAGCCCTGACAAGAATAAATATATGCACACACATATTCATTGCAGGATTATTCACAATAGCAAAAAGACAGAGACAGCATAAATGCCCATCAACAGAAGAATGGTTCAACAAACTTTGGTATATACACAATGGAATACTATGCAATGTTGAAGAATAAGGATGAATCTGTGAAATACCTCATAACATAAATGAACCTGGAGGACATTGTTTTTTTAAGTGCTGTCGAGTCAGTTCTGACCCATAGTGACCCTGCATAGGGTTTCCAAGGAGCAGCTGGTGATTTTGAACCACCAACCTTGCAATTCAAACAACTTTGCAGTCTGGCACATTAACCCACAGTGCCACACCAGGACTCCACTCATGGAGATAGTAACTCTAAATACCAACAGAGAGGAAAGGAGTCTTCACATCAAGTATCAACGCTATCCCCTCTGTACACAGGGTAGATAGGGATGGGCAACTTAGACATTGGCTACCTAAAATGAAGGGGCTATAAAGGCACAAAGTGACTGGTTTACGAAGTTTCAAGGGAGAGTTTAATTTAATAGTGTGTGGGGAAGGAAAGAGTCCCCACTGAATAGTTTTCATCTTGTCTAGATGGGTCTGGTTAAAAGAGATGAGGATAAGAGTCTTATGATTCAATAGTGAGAAATTGTTAACATGACTAATTGCAACTGTCACAATTGTAAAGGTAGAAGTTTTGTAACAAAAACAGGAGAGTGGTTAATCTTACAGTCCAGAAACAAAGGAATCTAGGACCATCAAGGGAGAAGAGCACAAGTGGAATGAGGAACCTTATCTAGAGAAGCAGGGACACCAGAGGTGGAGGCAGAGATGGGGTCATGGAGAGAGGGAGCAGCTGAGGACTCTAGATTCATGGGAAGTGAGGGACTAAGAGATGGTGGCCAGGAGGCAGACTTGCAGAATGTGCCGTTTGGTGGTGTAAATTATTATATATGCCTGAGTGTTTGAAAAAAAAAAAAAATAGCTAAAGTGAATAGAGAGAAACACTGGTAACTGATGGTACATGGAGGGGATTATAATCATTGTAATGAAACAAGGTGTATGATTTGTTGAATGTAAAAGTCATGATCTACCCTGTAAACTTTTACTCAATCCACAATAAAAACCTTAAATAAATAAATAAAACTTCACACAGTTAAGTGGTGAAGACAGAACCCAGATCTAGATGACCACCAAACCCATTTTTTTTTTTTTTCGTCTATTCTGCCTCCATAGCATTTAGTACTACTAGCTCAATAAATAATTATTGACTAAAAGAATATGTTTTGTCCCTTTTCCTTATGCTCTTGTATCTTCCACCTACTAGGGGGTCAGGAAGCTCCAAGTTTAGGAATAGTCTCACTTTTTTGTTCTCCTAATGCCTCTTTTTTCTTCAGCACTCCCAGGAAGGCTTGTTAGTTAGATCTGTACCTTCCACCACCAGGATACTGTATCTCCTTCCAGTTCACAGATGATAATCTGCAGCCACCCTCAAATGGACATGTGACCTTGAGGGACAGATTTACTCTTTCCAACTGACTCTCTTGCCCAACCCCACCCACTTCTGACTAAGGGATTACACATTGGAAACAGCTGCTTTGAGTGAGGCGTAACGACCTGGCTGGGTAAAAGACAGAATTTAACTAGGATACGGGACTGAACTATGACCTCATTAACAGTCTGCCTTAACCTAGTTAACTGCTGCAGAATCCCCAAGGTATAATAGGCTTGCCAAGCCAATTGGTTTGCTGTTCCCCAACTAATTAGATTAGCTAATTACTGCCGTTTAACCTTTCCTAGTTCATTCCCTGTGCTTAAAACAACCAATTTCTTGCTATTTCCCTGCCATTCTACATCCATGATGCCTTCCAAGTACTGATTCAAAACATACCTCCTCTAGAAAGAGCCTCATTTTGACTAAACCCACCTCTCAACATTACTCTGAACACATAATGCCATGTAACTAGGAAGTATCATATATTTTCTAGTTGTTTAATGTGAATCTGTGTTTACTTGTAAATTATAAACTCCACAAAGCTGTTGGTGGTTATGCTGTCAAAGGTGATTTCAACTCATAGTAGCCTCGTGTGACGGAGTAGAACTGTCCCATAGGGTTTTTGGCTATACTCTTAATGAGAGCAGATAGCCAGGTTTTTCTTTCACAGAGCTAATGGGTGGGTTCAAACTGCTAACCTTTGGTTAGTAACCTAGCGCTTGTGCCACCATAGACATCATTCACTTTTAAGTTTCCATCTCCAAATCAGAACAGTGCTGTATGCAATGGTTAGTCTTAAACCAACATTTGTTAAAAGAACAAAAAGTGAGGATTTTTAGGACAGGTTACCTGAATCAGGACATCTGGTAGGGTAGTGGTTATGCGTAGAGCTGCTTACCTCAAGGTGAGCAGTTAGAAGCTACCAGCTGTTATGTGGAGAAAAATGAGACTGTCTTCTCCCGTAAAGACTTACAGCCTTGGAAACCCTACATAGGGTTGCTGAATCAGAACACATTCCATGACACATAACCACTATCACCACCACCTAGAATCACCTAGATAAAAAATTAATTCAGTAGTTGAATCCAGGAGGACTGTCTGCAATAAGAGGACTCTGCCTCCAAGTCCAATCTTCCCCAACCCCCACCCCTTGTGAGTCTCTCTGAGCCCTGGAAGCATGTATTACCTGCGTCATATCTCTTTTTTTCTGTGCTTTGAATAATATTAAAAATAAACTCGGGAAGCCCTACCTCCTCCTTCCATCTGCCCAGAAAACCTGGCTGGCAACCTCACTGTTCACCTCCACCCCTGTGCCAGACTCAAGCACAAGCACGTGACCCAAATTCAACCCCTGACTCCAATTCCTCAGGTTACCAAGAGCTATTTTGAGCAATAGAAACCATGACTTCCCCTCCTCCCCATCCTCTGGGTCATATCTTAGTTCATCCCTTCCTGGAAGATCCATCATACCCAACAGCCAAGTCAACATGTCACAACATCCACATCCATCTGATTTCCAGCTATGTTCCATTTCAACTTCTTCAACATCAACCTCATCATCATCATTATTATCAAATATTAAATTCCTGTTTCCACATGCTGTTTTGCTAGAGCTACCAAGAACAATATAATGTGTAATCTTGCCTTCTTCATGGGGGCTCAAAATCTTTTTTTTGTTTTCATTAAAACAAAATAATGTATAATCTTGTATTGAGAAAGACAAAGAAAGAAATCTGATTACCACTACTAATGAGTTTTAAATTAATTTTGAAATGTTGTGTACCTGTGTATCATAAAGATGTAAAATGAGAAACAAAGACGTGCAATTTAAACACTATGTGTCAGAACTGACTCTTTGGCAGTGGTTGGTTGTAGCGGTGGTGCATGATGTAAACTGAGTGTTAAGGAGACCTAACTAAAGGGAAAGGAACTATTCACCAGGAACAACTTCCTGGGAGAGGCTAAGTTTAAGCAAATTTTTTTTTCCATTTTATTTATTTCATATTTTATTTTATTGCTGTTCTTGTTGTTGAAAATATACTATCAAGTAAGTTCCAACTCATCGCGACCCTGTATAGGATTTTCAAGGACTGGATGGTGGGCGTGAATTGCCAACCTTGTAGTTAGCAGTCTAGTGCTTTTCCTACAGCACCATGCTAAGAGACTTCAAAAGGCTAATAGCAAAATTCCATTATCTTTTCATTCCATTTCCCCACAAATCTTTTATTTTATTTTATTTTTTAGTATAGAACTTGTGGGTGTTTTATTTACTACTACTTCTTTTGGAAATAAATTTGACAATATCTTCTAATTATCAAAATTAGAAATCCTTTAAGATAAAAGATGCACAAATCCCACAATCTAGTACTCACACTCCTGTGTTCATACTCTAGACAAACTTCCACACAGGTAACAAGCAACATACACAAAGAAGCTTATTGCAGTACTTTTCGTAATAACAAATAAGGGAAATGACAAAAATGCCCATTCATGTAGACTGGACAAGGAATTGTGGTATGTTTATACAACATTTATGCTCTGTTAAAATTAATAAAGTACTATTTCAAAGATCAGCTCAAAAAGATAAAACCAAATACTATAATAAAATATGCAATGATTTAGAGTT
>NW_006408551.1:2295300-2297274 GCF_000296735.1 Chrysochloris asiatica | reverse complement strand
GTCCGGAGAGAACAGTCGCTGGAGAAGGATGTCATGCTGGGTAAGGTGGAGGGTCAGAGAAAAAGAGGAAGACCCCCAACGAGATGGATCAGCCAGGTGACATCATTGATGGCGTCAAGTGTGGCGGCGGTAGTGAGGTTGGCCCAGGATCGGACATAGTTTCATTCTGCTGTGCATGGGGTTGCTATGAGTCGGTTCCGACTCGATGGCACCTGACAACAACAACAACATTCCATGTACTAATACAGATTAAGCACTGGACTGCTAATCACAAGACTGGAACTTCAAGTCGCTCCTTGGAAACCCTATACAGGGTTGCTATGAATCAGAACTGACCCGGTGGTACTTAACAACAACAAATACAGATTAATCTCAAGATTAGGAATAAAAGAAAAGGAGTCAGTTGCAGAATACTATTTGTAAAAGTTTCAAAACATCCCATCAATTCTAGGTATTGCTTATAGATGCACTGGTGTTATTTTTCTTAAGTACCATCAGGTCGGTTTTGAATCATAGCAACCTTGTATAGGGTTTCCAAGGAGCTACTGGTGGGTTTGAACTGCCTGCTTTGTATTCAAACGTACCTTGCAGTCCATTGTTTATCTTACAGCACTGCACCAGGACTTGGAAACAGTGTTGCTATGAGTCAGAACTGACTTGAAGGCACTTAACAAAAACAACACCATGATGCTAATGAGGCAGGATTAGAGACAGTTATGTTAAGCAGAATGTAAACTACAGGATTCCTAAATTGTACTTTGAGTCCGTCTTTTCTGAGATATCAAAGAAATTAAGCACATAAGCAAAAATCAGGGGCACCACTAAGAAAGAGCCAGGAGTGGAGTATACTTTTACACCTGGGGTCTCTGTGCAGAGAAAGTCCTAAACCCAAGGGAAGATTGATGCCAAGACATTGATGGAGATCTCCAAGGGATGGCACAGACACACATATAATGAAAGGAGACAAGGACCTTCTTCTAAACCAGCAGAGAAAAATCCTCCCCTAGAGTTAAAACTCTAAATTTGGAATTCTAGTTTCTTAAACTGTGAGTGTTGGCATGGCACTGTGGATCAATGTGCTGGACTGCAAAGTTGGTTTGAACCACAAGGTTGGCAGTTCAAGCTCACCAGCTTCTCCTTGGCAACTCTATACAGGGTTGAAACCAACTCAGTGGCACCTAAAAACAAAGCTATATAGCTATATATATATATATATTTCTATTACTTAAAGCCTGCACTTTTCCCCACAAACCTTTTGAAGTATCTTCATATGCAGCAAAAGCATACACCAAGTCCAGTTTTTACATGTCTAATCCAGGGACATTGATGACATTTTTAGAGTTGTACAAACATTCTCACCCTCATTTTCTGAGTTGTTTTTCCCTCATAATATAAACTCACTGCCCTCTAATGTTCCCAATAAGCAGTATATTAAATTTTATTTTAAATATAGTAAAAAAAAAGAAAAATTAAAGCTCTAAAATGACCATGTGTGACAAAGTAGAACTGTCTCATCAAGTTTACTAGTGGGAGAAAAGATCTGGCAATCTGTTCGTGTAAAGATTATAGCCTATGAAATTCTATGGGGCAGTTCTACTCTGTCACATACAGTTGCTATGAGTCAGAATCAATTCAATGGCACACAACAGTCTTGTTGGGAGCAGATTGCCAGGTCTTTTCCCCAAGGAACTGCTGGATAGGTTTGAACTGCCAACTTTCCGGTGAGCAACTGAGTGCTTAACTGTTATACCATCAAAAACCCACTATCATCAAATGACTCTAAAGGACAGCGTAGAACTGCTCCACAGGGTTTCCAAGACAGTACATTTTTACAGGATGCAAAAACCATGTGGGGACCCTGTCTGACTTCCCCAGTTTTCACAAGGGGGAGAGAGAATCAAATTCAAAATCAGCCCAAGGTTACTCTTGCATTATATTGTAAAATAGACACTGGAGGGGGAGAGAAAGGAATAG
>NW_006408551.1:2292620-2294120 GCF_000296735.1 Chrysochloris asiatica | reverse complement strand
GATGGAGCAGCTGGAGACTTTACATCCAGAGAGGGAGAGGGGCTGTGTGCTGATGACCAGGGTGCAGGCTTGTAGTGTATACCCTTTGGTTGGTTCATGATGCATGGAGGAGATTGTAACCATGGCAATGAAATGATATACGATAGAATGAATGTAAAACTAATGTTCTCCCATGTAAACTATTACATAAATCACAATAAAACATTTTTAAAAAATCAGCCCAAGGCCAATTGCTTTGAAGCAGAGGTCAACTATGCTTTCACCTGTCAACCTTCTTTATCCCATTCTGACAACCACCATCCCTCCCACAGCATTGTCTGCTTCACATCTGGATTCAATAATCTTTTGCAATAGCCACAGAACTCATAACAATACTCATGATTATGGGGGTTTATAAGGGAAGTGAACAGGGTACAATTCAGGATCAAAACCAACTCAGGACGCAGCAGTTCTCCAGTTAGGCATGCCTCACACTTGTCTTTGGCCTCTCAGCTGTGTGGCTCCTTGGCCTCTGTCTCAGTTCATAGACCTAGAGCCCACAACTTCTCTGTCTCTAGGGATCTCACACTCCACTCATGCTCTTCCTTCTTGATGGTCCTGGGATCTTGCATCTCTGCTTCTGAGATGGCTCCTTTTAAACCGACCTGGAGGACAAAACTAACCAATTCCAGCCTGAGAGTCCTGTATACCTTATTTGCACAGTCCCGTCTAATCACCCATCTAATCAAATCTCCTCAAAATTTAAAGTGACAGTTTCCACTTAAAACCAAATGGCCACCACTCGTCTGTCAGTTTGTCGTACTGCGGTAGCTTGAGAGTTGCTGAAATTCTGAAAGCTATGCCACCGGCATTTTAAATACCAACAGGGTCACCCATGGTGGACAGGTTTCAGATGAGCTTCCCGAGGACGACAAACTAGGAAGAAAGAGTGACGAACTACTTCCGAATATTTAGTCACCAAAAACCCTTATGAATAGCAGAGAAACACTGTCAGATATAGTGCTGGAAAATGAGCTCCTCAGATTGGAAGGCACGCAAAACGCGACCAGGGAAGAGCTGCCTCCTCCTCAAAGTAGAGTTGACCGAGATGACGCAAATGGAGTAAAGCCCATGGTACCTTCATTTGCTGATGGGGCACAACTCAAAATGAAGAGAAACAGCTGTAAACATCCATTGAAAATTGGAACATGGAATGTACAAAGTATGAATATGGGAAAATTGGAAGTTGTAAAAAATAAAATGGAACACATAAACATCGATATGTTAGGCATTAGTGAGCTGAAATGGAATGGTACTGGCCATTTTGAATCTGATGACCACATGGAATGACAAATTGAAGAGGAATGGTGTTGCAAACATTGTCAAAAAGAACATATCCAGATCAGTCATGAGATACAGTGCTGTCTGATAGGATAATATCCATGCACCTACAGGGAAGCCCAGTTAATACCACTATTATTCAAATTTATGTACCAACCACTAAAGCCAGTGAGGATGAAA
>NW_006408551.1:2287934-2290368 GCF_000296735.1 Chrysochloris asiatica | reverse complement strand
ATGGACTCAAGCGTGGCAACAGTAGTGAGGTTGGCCCAGGATCAGGCAGTGTTTCATTCTGCTGTGGATAAGGTTACTATGGGTCAGTACCGACTTGATGGCACCTAACAACAACAATATCCAATCACTTAGTGGAAAGTAAGATGTCTTTGGATAGAAAAGCCATATTAAGTAAATTCAGGGCACCACGTGAGAGCAGACCACCTCATCTTTCTCCTGTGGAGCACCTGGGGAGTTTTAACTGCTGACCTTGTGGTTAGCAGTCCAATGCTTAACCCACTGTGCCAGTATAGTTCTTAAATGGTATATGCTGTTGCTGTTAAGTGTCATGGAGTTGGTTCCGAGTCACAGTGACCCTATATAGGGTTTCCAAAGAGCAGCTGATGGGTTTGAACCACTGACCTTGCAGTTAGCAAGTGCTTATCCTACAGCGCCACAGTGATAGACAGATTTCTCTTATATTCTTCATTCCCTCTTCCTTTCCAGAGAAAAGCACTGTTACCAGTGTTTTGGTATCTTTCCAGAAGGAATCAAGGTATTGAAAGCAGTAAGTGGCATAGATTGTCAGAGAGCAAAGAGGGGACTTTTATATCCATGCCTTAAAAGGGTGCCAGCAGGCTACATTTGTTCCTTCCTAGAACACACATATTGAATGACTAAATTCTAAACAGGACTCTGAATCACCTTTTATAAACTTTACCAGTTTTTCAATCTCTACTTTTCTTCGTTTTCTCTTTTTGGCCTGTGATGATCTCCAGCCAGTTCTTCCCTGATAGGCCTTTCTAGTGAGAGAGGAGTCGAGGCATTCCCATCCTTTTCTGGGAAGGAATACATTGAGTATTTTGAAGTGTAGTCGCCCTACCCCCTTCACCTGGCAATGGAGCAACCCTATAAGGGAGTATCGGTGTGGCTCTGTGGATTAATGTGCCAGATTGCAAAGCAGTTTGAACTGCAAGGTCAGTCAGTGGTTCAAGCTCACTAGCTCCTCCTTAGAAACCCAATACAGGGTTGTTATGGGTGGGAACTGACTGACCAGCACTTAACAACATTGACAGAATAGACTGCTCCCCAGACTTTTTTTTACTTTTTATTGTGAATTAAGTGAAGGTTTACAGACAAGATCATCAGTTTTATATATATACACTTTGTTTCATCTCAATGACTGCAATTCCCTCCAAGCAACAACAGTTAACCCTCTTCCTCCCTGTGGTTCCGATTTCCATTCTACTCACCTTCCCATCCCTTCTCAACTTTGTCCTTAGGTAAATGTTGCCCTTTTGAGTTTAAATGATTAGCCATTCCAAGATGAGTGTACCTTATTGGTGTACTAGTATTTTTGTCCCCCCATCTAGTGTTGTTAAGTGCTAATGAATGGTTCCGACTCAACAACCTGGTATAGGGGTTCTGAGGAGCAGCTGGTGGTTGGGTTTGAACTGCCGGCCTTGTAGTTCGCAGTCTAGTGCTGATACTACAGCGCTACACCTAGTCCTGCTTGGCTGAAAATTGGGCCATGAGGGTGAGTTCCTTCTTTCCAGACCTAAAGGGTGGTCAAGAGCCATAGTCCCAGGTTTCTCCCGTCTTTTTCTGACAAGCCCAGTCTTTTTTTTTTTTAAGTAATTTTGAGTTTTGTTAGGTTGTCAATCTTTACAGGGAGTCATGGTGCGGCGATGCGGGTTAATGCGCTGGCCTGCAAAGGCAGTTTGAACTGTAAGGTCGGCAGTTCAAGCTCACCTCGGACACCCCTAGACAAGGTCGCTATGAGTCAGAATCGACTCCTTGCGCACTTAACATCAAAGCTTTGCAGAGCCAATTGTTTAAAGTTCTCCCGCCGAGAGACTGGTGGGTTGCAACCGCATTCGCTTACCTCATTGCACCACTAGGGCTACTTAAGGAAGTAATTAGGTTGTAGAAAAGTGTCCCTTCTGTTGGCCTTGGAAAGGACCAAATGTTTTAGCCTCTCCGTGGATTTTTTTCTGCTGTAGGAGGGTCCTTCTTAGGATTTCTCTCTGCAGTTTCCAGTACCTTGCTATTTCCTTTTTACTCAACTCACGTCACCTCCAATGGACACACACACGCCATCCTTCCCTCTGGCGCTATGGCCATATAAAATTCTTCTCCTTCAGTTTCCCCTAGTCTCTGGGATATTTTGGAGTGCGGATTTCCTGACAAGAGGAGTAGGTCAGGTGGGGGCATTTTGACTGGGTGGGATCTAGCCAGCGGTTTAATCTTCAGTTTGGAAGGCACCGCGGGACCAAGGTCAGGTTGCCGTTAGGGATTTGTGGGGGCCCCCGGGGCCGCCAGACTAAATCTGGGAACCCTATGCAACCGTCACGCACAGCCGAGGAGCCAGCGCGGGGTGCGGGGTTCCGGAGCAGTTCTGGCCACCAGGGTAGGGCTTGGGGCCGCGGCGTCCCGGGCGGCCAGCGAGGCGAAC
>NW_006408551.1:2261611-2287739 GCF_000296735.1 Chrysochloris asiatica | reverse complement strand
CGGTGGAGCCGCCGCCGCCGCCGCCGGGAGCTCGATGCGGACGGAGCCCGGGCCGGGCCATGGGGATCCTCAGCATCACGGATCAGGTCAGCTCTCTTGCTCTTCCCCGCTTCCTCCTTCCAGGGCCCAGCGCCGTCGCCACGCGAGCCCGGGGATGTGCGGCCTAGGCTGGGCCCGAGCCCGGGGCTCCCGCGACTCCCGCCCCGCCCCACGCCGTGCTTCCCTCATCCGAGCCGGTGTCCTTGGGGGCCTGGCGACCAGCGGAGGACCCGTTGCAGGCAGGACCCCCAGGGCAGAGCCCCTCCACCGATGCCTCCCCCTCAATCCTGGCTGCCCCCCCCCCTCACACTCCTGTCCGACTCGGGCTCCGGCCCGCTCTCTGACTGTTGGTTGTCCCCGCAGCCGCCCCTGGTCCAGGCCATCTTTAGCCGAGATGTGGAGGAAGTGCGTTCGCTCCTCTCGCAGAAGGAGAACATCAATGTGCTGGTGAGTGGGAGCCGGAGATGGCGAGCCCGGAATCCGGGCTCCAGTGTTCTGAACCCTCCCCACCAGTGGGGCGGCTCCTTGAGGCCGCAGCTCTTTTCACCCTGGGATGGGTGCCTGCTTTGCATTTAGGGATCTAGAGCTGGTCAGGCTCAAAGGATACACCAGAGGGGCTGGGGATACTCGGAAAATGTATTCTCTTCTTAACCATCAGGGTCTGCTGAGCCCTCTCCCCACTTGGAAGAAGGAGCCGCTTCCTGGGCCATGGCCCTGACTCCACCCTCCTTAAGTGCTTGTCTTTGACTCTCTCTGTACCGGGATGTAGGAGGCTGCAGAACCCAGGGGAAGAACGTTAAGACTTGGGCTGGGGTCATCCAGCCTGGATAGTTCTCTCCACAGCCACTCCTTCTTTCTGCCCTTCCAGGACCAAGAGAGGCGAACCCCACTGCATGCTGCTGCCTACGTAGGCGATGTCCCCATCCTGCAGTTGCTACTGATGTCAGGTGAAAGTAGGGATCTGGATGGTGTGGCACCTCCGGGAGAAGGAGGAGGGAGGAGTCTTTTCTTCAGTCCCAGTATCTCCAAGGGTTCGAGTTGGTCCAGAGGAGGCTCTGGTATTATCCAGATTCTCTGGCCTCATTACTGGCTTCTCCCTTCCCGACCTCCTCCCCATCTCATCAAAAATGGAAATTACATTTCCACAGGTGCTAATGTCAACGCTAAGGACACACTGTGGCTGACCCCTCTTCATCGGGCTGCTGCTTCCCGAAATGAGGTATGGGCCTTCCATCTTTCACCCTTCAAAAAAGAGGAGTTGATAAAAGGTGGAGATTAAGGGTTAGAGTGCTGCAATCCTCTGCCCACAAGCTGATCTACCCCAAGTAGGGAGGTGACCAGACCTTGACCCTTCCCTCTTACTCCTAGAACTGGCTGGGAAGGGGGACTGAGGGCTGCCAGCTAATATGACGTCAGGGAGAGCTTAGCACCAGGCTGGCAGACTACAGGTGGCCCTGCTGCCAGGCCTGAGTGACTCATCTCTCCCTGGGGGGCCACCTTGGAGTCTGATCCCCCTCTGGGCACCAGGATTTCTTTCCTTGTGATGGGGGAGATGGAGGTAGTGATCAGTTGCATCCCTGCCTCTCAAACAGCAGAAAATGACAGCAGCATGAGGGCCAAACAGACCTCATTCCATCAACTCTGGAGAGGGAAAATGAAACATCTCTTTTGATTAGGCAGCTACTTCCCTGGCTCCAGACACCAGGGGGAGGGGCTGAAACCAATGAAAATGAGGTAGATTGGATTTACCTCATATAGGGAGGGTATCTTAGTCTTGCCTTTGGAGAGGAACCAGTATCTGTGTTTATGGAGGTAATGAAAATGATTTGGGGGCCTGTGGAAAGACTGAAGGAGCGTTTTCAGGGCATTAATGTAGCAGATGAGTTTATTTTTCCTAAAAAAATACTGGGGAGTTAGAATCCTCTATATGTGAGTGTTTGCTTGGGGGTGGTGGTGAACGGGTGTTTAAGTGAGGATTTTCAGGGTCTGGGTTGGAGAGTGATATCAAGGTGACTTGGAAACAAGAGGTTCTTGTTTTCCCCAGCAAGGTAAGAAAGTCTAAGAAGATCCAGAAGATAGGAAGTAGGTATTGAGAGGCTGGATTTGTTGGAAAATTGAGAAGAGACTGTGCTGGGGGCAGTGGTGCCTTTCCATGCCATGCTGACCTATTCCTCTTATCATTTCCTGTGGTTTTACCTCCTGCTTCCTCTCTCAGTCTTCTTTCTTGTTCCCTGCTTCTCAACAGAAGGTGCTGGGGCTGCTGCTGGCACATTCAGCAGATGTGAACGCCCGAGACAAGCTGTGGCAGACACCACTGCATGTGGCGGCTGCCAACCGGGCCACCAAGTGTGCTGAGGCATTGGCACCCCTATTGAGCAGCCTCAACGTGGCTGACAGGAGCGGGCGCAGTGCTTTGCACCATGCAGTGCATAGTGGGCATCTTGAGGTGAGGACTGTTCCAGTCAAGATCCAGCCTTGAGTTTTCCCTTCCCTTTCCTTTTACCCACTGCTCCCTACCATCAGACCTGGTTGGGGAGAAGCCCAGATGGTTATATAAATATCTGGGCTCAAACTCCAAATCAGTGGTTGAACTAGTTTGAAATTCTTTGACTTGGACCTGAGTGTTGATACATCTTGTTGCATGCAGAATGTTTGTGTACATGCCTTTTTCAGAGGCGAGAGCTCTTGCCTTTCAACACATTTCCAAAGACTCAAAAGTGTTTAAAAACCATCAAACCACCAGAAGAGACTCCTTAAGTTGCTTTTTTACCTCTATATAGATATGGTGTCTCCTTAGTGCTTGCTTCTTCTGTCTTCTCTAGTTCTCCACATTGTTGTAGGCTGCCTCAACCATTTCAGGAATTGAAGCCTCTGCTTTTAGGTAGGTTGAGGACACATATCTGACTCTGAACTGGTGTCTTTTTCTATCTTGCTATAGACGGTAAATCTGCTCCTTAACAAAGGAGCCAGCCTGAATGTCTGCGACAAAAAGGAGCGGCAGCCTCTGCACTGGGCAGCTTTTCTAGGTGAGAAAGAATTCATGTGAAAAGCAGGAATTTTACAAATCGGATTCCTTGGCAGTGGCATGGGTTTGTGGCCTTTGGACAGAGATGCTCAGGGCCTTAGAGTTGACCTTCCATCTCCTAAAGAGCATCTTCTCTTTTCCCAGGGCATTTGGAGGTCTTGAAACTGCTGGTGGCACGGGGAGCAGACCTTGGCTGCAAAGACCGCAAGGGCTATGGGCTGCTCCATACAGCAGCTGCCAGTGGCCAGATTGAAGTGGTGAAGTACCTGCTCCGAATGGGAGCTGAGGTCAGGGCCTGAGGACTAAGGGCAGGGAGTTGAAGGAATAAAGCCTGGGGGGTAGGGTCTGTTAACAAAGAAAAGTGCTGAGATTGTTGGTGTAATTTGGGGAAGATGGGGGATGTTGTAAGAGGTTCAGAACCACTACTACCATAAGTAATAGTGCCCTCAGTCTTTTGGGTCAGGAGCCTGAGGGGGCTAGGGTAGTCACTGGAGTTTTGTTAATTCTAGGCTGTATTGTATATGCTGGTTTCCATTTGTGTAAATTGATAACCTACTCCCTTACTCTTTCACCCCTGGAAATCCAGATAGATGAACCCAATGCTTTTGGAAACACAGCTTTGCACATTGCCTGCTACCTGGGCCAGGATGCAGTGGCTATTGAATTGGTGAATGCAGGAGCAAATGTCAACCAGCCTAATGACAAGGGCTTCACACCGCTGCATGTAGCTGCAGTCTCCACCAATGGCGCGCTGTGCTTGGAGCTATTGGTTAACAACGGAGCTGATGTCAACTACCAGGTGCCTGAAGGGATAATGCTCAGCTCAGTGGTGGGAGAGTAGTAGTCATAGTCTGACACCGGTTATCCCTTTTGGATAACTCTCTTGGGGAATTGCCCCTCTTGGGGTGAACAAAGCTTGCCAGAGACCAGGAGAATATAGGCTGAGAATGTGTCCCATATGACCACTCTGTCCCCAGAGATTTGTGTCCTTTGAAAGGAGGAGGCAGGGTATCCTCCGTGCTTTGCACTGAAAACCGCCATGTTTCCACAGAGCAAAGAAGGGAAAAGTCCTCTGCACATGGCTGCCATTCACGGCCGGTTCACCCGCTCCCAGATCCTCATCCAGAATGGTATGGACTCTGGACACTGTCTTTTGCCCTCCTCTCCCCGAGTGAATTCATCCCTAGAAATCCCCTTCCTTCCTTATGCCACCTCCCACTCCACCTTCCAATAAGAATGTGCACCTGGATCCCTGAGCAAGGTACATATGGTATTGGGCCCTGCTGTGCTTTGCCCAGGCTCCTAAGGCATACAAATAAGAAAATACATGCAGTGTGCTTAGTCTAGCACCTACTATCAAGTCAATTCGGAATACAGCGACCTTATAGGACAGAATAAGTTTACAGGAGTGGACAGCCTCATTTTTCTCCTGAGCAGTGGCTGGTGGGTTTGCAATGCTGACCTCACTTAACACAGCATCACTAGGGCTCTATGATAGATAATAAGCGCTCAGTAAATGGTAGCTAACTAGGGTGAGTATCCATGAGCTTGAGGTTTGCCTGAGCTTGTGTGCATGTATCTTCCACTCAGGCAGTGAGATTGATTGTGCTGACAAATTTGGGAACACGCCACTGCATGTGGCTGCTCGCTACGGACACGAGCTACTCATCAGCACCCTCATGACCAATGGCGCGGATACCGCCCGGTGAGTTAACTTTTGGGTCATCTCAGATCTGCACGGACCTCTCACAACAAACATGTAGGCACACACACAAAAAACTGCCAATGGGACACTTGGGAGCACCCTGCCATTTCCCACTCTGGCTTCATCTGGTAGGGGGTGGGAGAGCACAGCCCTATATAACTGGTGCTCCCTGGACCCAAGGACTGAGTCCTCAACTTCTCCCTAGGCGCGGCATCCATGACATGTTCCCCTTGCACTTGGCTGTTCTCTTTGGATTCTCTGACTGTTGTCGTAAGCTTCTTTCCTCAGGTATGTGCTAATGGGCTGGAGGTTTGGGGAGGTGTCTAGGAAAGCAGAGGCCTTCCCTCTGAGAGGATCTGGAATGCTCTGCCCCTCCAGGTCAGCTGTACAGCATTGTATCTTCACTCAGCAACGAGCATGTGCTTTCAGCTGGGTTTGACATCAATACACCTGACAACCTTGGCCGCACCTGTCTTCATGCTGCTGCTTCTGGAGGGTGAGTCTCCTGCCTTTCTCCCAGGCCTTGGAAAGAGAGCTAGGCTGGGGGTTGGGCCCCATGTTCTTTCCTGGCCAGATCTCTGCCCTTTCACAAAGCAATAGTCACAGCAGAAGAGGCTGTTATTTCCCTCCTTCCTTGGGGCCTCCCTGGGTCCTGTGGCTTCTCCTGAAGGCTCTCTGGATACCCTCATCTTCCTTTCTTTTAGGAATGTTGAATGTCTTAATTTGCTGTTGAGTAGTGGAGCTGACTTGAGGAGGAGAGACAAGTTTGGAAGGTAAGTTAGTATGAAGGGCTAGATTCAGGAATGTCTGATTAGTGACAACTGGGAGAGGGTGAGGGTGGGGGCTGGAAACTAAATGTGGAGACTATACAGGCTAGCTTTTGGCTGCACATCTGATTGCATTTGGATTCGTCCCTGCTTCGTTACTCACCGCCCTCCTGCACTTCTCCCTCAGGACCCCACTGCACTATGCAGCCGCCAATGGCAGCTACCAGTGTGCAGTCACATTGGTGACTGCTGGGGCTGGTGTCAACGAGGCCGACTGTAAAGGCTGCTCACCCCTCCACTATGCTGCCGCCTCCGACACTTACAGGAGGTAGACTCCCACTTTGGCCCTTCTCAGTCCCACTCATCTTTCCGAGCATCTCCCGACTTCTTCGCTTGCTTTCCCCCAGAGCGGAGCCCCACTCAGCTTCCAGCCACGATGCTGAAGAGGACGAGCCACTGAAGGAGTCCCGCAGGAAGGAGGCCTTCTTGTGAGTAGCTGGGAGGGCTTCTGGGATGCACTTGCCTCCATTTTCCCAAAATGCTAACTCTAGTCGTACTGTTCTCTTCCCCATGCTTGACTCTTCACCACCAGGCAGCCAGAGGGATTTCTTGAGCACTCTGAGTTTAGCCGTGTGCTATGCACTGTGGGAAAGACAAAAGTATGTGACATAGTTCCTTCCCTCAGGTACAGCTGGGTCTTGAGAAGATTAGAAAAGCTAAACACACAAAATTGTTGGTTATTCCACAAGCTTTAACCAAGCACTATGCTGGGTGCTAAAAAGAAAAGATAAGTGCTCTCTGGGAGATTATCATCTGGTAGGAAAGAGGAAAAAGGGCACATACACATACTAGTATGTTTATAAATAGGGGAAGCTGGGCAGCGGGTATGTGGGAAGTGTGTACTGTTGTCACAATTTTTCTATAAATCAAAAACTTTCTAAAATAAAAGTGGGGTTTTTTTTTTCGGTTTGTTTTAAGGACATCTAAAAGTCCAAGAAACCAGCTATATGACCTGTGGAAAATTACTTAACCTATTTGTATATCCATTTCCTCAATCATTAGGTATAAAAATAGCATCTACCTAATAGGGTCATTTTGAGGAATTCAGTGATTTAATACACATTAAGTGTTTAGAACCGTGGTCGACACATACTGATTGCTAAATGATTGCTACCACTTCTACTACAAAGAGCTCTGGTGGCTTAGTGGGTTTCCAGTTGGGCTGCTAACCACAAGGTCAGTAGTTTGAGTCTACCAACCACTCTGTGGGAGAAAGATGAGGCTTTGTGCTCTTGTGAAGACTTAAGCCTCAGAAAGTCTATATATTGTTGTTGTTGTGAAGTGCTATCGAGTCGATTCCGACGCATAGCGACCCTGTATAGGGTTTCCAAGGAGCAGCTGGTGAGCTTGAACTGCCAACCTTGAAGTTCAAAGGGCTTTGCAGTCTGCTGCGTTCACCCACAGTGCCACACCAGGGCTCCAGAAACCCTGTATAGGGTCAATATAAGTTGGAAATGACTAAATGACACAAAACCACCACCACTTCTTCCACCAGAACTACTAAGCTATGAAAAGGGTGCCAAGGGATTCTAAAGGAGGAGGCAGCAATTGACTGGGAAGGTTGGGAAAGGCCTCACAGAGGAGAAGGGGCTGAGACTGAGAAATGACACCTTCAGAGGGTCTTCTAATCAGAGGTATACATGCCTGGAAACAGCAGAAGGTTGATACCCAATAACTGATAACTAGCTGCCCTAGTTGTTAAGTGTCCTTGAATTGGTTCCGACCCATAGCAACCCTGTATAGGGTTTCCAAGGAGTGGCTGGTGAGCTTGAACTGCCAACCTTCTGGTTCAGACTGACCTTGTGGTCCAGTGCATTAACCCACAACTCCACACCAGAACTCCAGCTTCCATAGCAGTTCAAAGATTAAAGGAAGGCAATTCTTTGAGGAAGAACTCTGGTCATACTGTTCTCCCACCCACTCTTTTTTAAAAAAAACAAAAACTTTTTATTGTGACTTGAGTGAAGGTTTATAGACAAGGTCATCAGTTTTACATTCATATACTTTGTATCATCTCAGTGTAACATCACTTATCCTTCTTCCTGTGCTTCCTATTTCCAGTCCACCCTCCTTCCCATCCCTTCTCAACTTTGTCCTTAGGTAAATATTTTCCTTTTGATCTTGAATAATTGACCATTCCATGGTGAGCATACCTTACTAGTGGTGTTGACCCCCCTACATACCTATCTACAGCTAGCCTGAAAATTGACTCCCACTGACTCTTGACTGTCTCCTTCCACACTTCTGCTGTTTTCCCACCAGACAGCCAGCAGAATTTCTTGAGCACTCTGAGCTTAGCCCTGAATCAGTCCTGGTGTGGACTGCTAACCACAAACTCAGTGGTTCTAACTCACCAGTCACTCGGAAACACCTTACAGGGATGCAGTGACGCTTAACAAGTATTGTGGACAAGACAGAAGTTCCTTCCTCAAGGAACAAATGGATCTTGAGAAGTTTAAAAAAGCTAAACACACGCACACAAAAATCATTTGTTATCTTCAGGACAGATCTTGATGGGTGGCTGGGCCTGGAGTTGGAACTGAAGAACAGTAAGCAGGATTTAGAGAGCCCACCTAGAGCAGAGTAAGGGTGTTGGCTGGGTAGGCCTGGAGGGGTTTGCTTGCCCATCCTCTGCCCCTCTGGATCTGAACCCTCCAGGGCTAGGCCTTTCGTTGCCTCAAATCCTGCTTTTTCCTGGCTCTGCAGCTGTCTGGAGTTCTTACTGGATAACGGTGCAGACCCCTCCCTGCGGGACAGGCAGGGCTACACAGCCGTGCACTATGCAGCTGCCTATGGCAATAGACAGAACCTCGAACTGGTATGTGTCCAGCTCAACTTGGGGGAGGTGTGGGGAAAGAGACTGGGCACACTCTCTGCCTTTGGGTTATGGATTCCAACACCAAGGGATAGTTGAGATGGGGACTCAAATGTGGTCTCTAGATGAAGGCTAGGGAGTTGCTGTGGTTAGGGACAGGGGAGTTCCGGCACCCTAGCACTTACTATCCTGTCCTTACAGCTCTTAGAAATGTCCTTTAACTGCCTGGAGGATGTGGAGAGCACCATTCCAGTCAGCCCTTTGCACTTAGCTGTGAGTTCCATGTCTTTACCTTCTGCCTTCCTTGTCCTTACCTGCCCTCAGGGCCACACAAAGGTCCTAGCCCTTCTGAATTCATCCTGCTTCTGACTTCTTGTGGGGATGGGACAGGCAAACAGTGGTCTAGAGAGAAGAGGGACAAGGAGCATGTAGAGACCTCTGCCTGGAGTCCTCCAGGGACCCTAAGGAGCGGGAGAAAGGTGGGACGTATCCTGAGCTCTGTCTGTTGGTTGGGTGTATACATCTAGGCCTACAATGGTCACTGTGAAGCCCTGAAGACACTGGCAGAGACGCTGGTGAATCTGGATGTAAGGGACCACAAGGGCCGTACCGCGCTCTTCCTAGCCACTGAGCGAGGCTCTACTGAGTGTGTGGAGGTACTCACAGCCCATGGCGCCTCTGCCCTCATCAAGGAGCGCAAACGCAAGTGGACACCCCTGCACGCTGCTGGTTAGTACCTCTTCCACGCCACACCTGGAGCTGCTCCCTAGAGCTGTACTGAATGGGCTTGGGGTTGGAAGTGCATTAGGGTGAGAAGGATGAAAATGGTAAATCCTGCTTCAAAACTTCCATAATCTCAATCCTATACCCCTTTAGGTGACTGGGTTGCCCAAATGGTTAAGTGCTTGACTATTAGCTGAAAGGTTGGCAGTTCAAACCCACCCAGAGGTGCCTTGGTAGACAGGCCTGCTGATCTGCTTCCTTAAAAACCCTATGGGACAGTTCTACTCTGCACCCAGGAGGTCCCCCTGAGTCGGAATGCACTGAATGACAGTTTACAAGCCCTTTAGGTTGGACCTGGCCTCTCTCTCACCCTCACCCTTTCCTGACACGGGCTCCCTTTCCTCCTAGCTGCTTCTGGCCACACTGATTCCCTGCACTTGCTGATTGACAGTGGGGAACGAGCTGACATCACAGATGTCATGGATGCCTATGGACAGTGAGTGTGGCCTAGGGCGGGGCAAAGCTTTTCCCATCCCTGCGGGTTCCTCACTCTTTCTCTGATGCCCTCTGCAGAACCCCACTGATGCTGGCCATCATGAATGGCCATGTGGACTGTGTGCATCTGCTGCTAGAGAAAGGATCCACAGCTGATGCTGCTGACCTCCGGGGCCGCACCGCCCTCCATCGAGGGGTGAGTGCACTGCTGCAGTTTGGGTGGAGCCCCTCCCAGATAGATCTGCAATCTTACACCCTACTATTAGTGCACATAGGACCCACCAACAGTAGGGTATAAAATTGTCTAGCAGATGTACTAATAGGATTGGGTGCCCAAGGTCTTACTGGGCCCTACTTTGTTCTATCCCAGCTGACTTCCTTGATAACCTAGCTCTGTGATCACATAGAACCGTGTGCTCACGACTCAGACTTCCTGAGATACTCTGCTGGCTTATTCCAGTGGGTATTGATGCTACCACCCTGATCCTTCTCCTCAAGTGCCTGCCTCCATTCTTTAATCCCAGAGTCTCCATCTGTCTCTTCCTTTGGTATCCCACTCAGAGCTCCAGGATCAGCTCTTGCTATCCTGATTATCATTGGCATAGAGAGGGACAAGGAAGGAGATGCTGAACCCTGACACTTTAGAGTCATTGTAAAGACAGAGATAGGAGGTCTGGAGTGGCTCTTACTCCTGGGCCAACCCTCAGTAGCTGATGACTGGACAGAGAGTAGCTCTTTTCCCTTCCCCTGCTCATCCTCATGTCACTCATAGGCAGTGACTGGCTGTGAGGACTGCCTGGCTGCCCTGCTGGACCATGACGCATTTGTACTGTGTCGAGACTTCAAGGGCCGCACGCCCATTCACCTGGCCTCGGCCTGTGGGCACACTGCAATACTGCGGACCCTGCTGCAGGCTGCCCTTTCCACAGACCCCCTGGATGCTGGGGTGGATTACAGCGGATACTCGCCCATGCACTGGGCCTCCTACACTGGTAAGGGCCTGGGGCTCTGGGGCCCTTGACAGGCATAGGAATGTGTAGGTTGGTGTGGGAGAGGGCAGACAAGACCAAGACCAAGGACTTGTGGGTTGTGGGGGAGAATTAAGTTGCTCTGCATCTTCAGAGATGCAGAGAGAGGAATGGGGTGTCAAGAGAGGGAATAGGACAAATAGAAGGAACCTGTCTTCTTTTCTCTTCATCACCACTCTTTCTTCCTCATGACCAGGACATGAAGATTGTCTGGAGTTGTTACTTGAACACAGCCCATTTTCATACCTGGAAGGAAACCCCTTCACTCCTTTGCACTGTGCAGTGTAAGGTCCTTCCTTCCTATGCCCAAGTCCCCTCTCAAGGGTCAGTGGCTTGGCCTTGTGACAGGCAGTCCAATTTCCTTACCCCTCCCAGTGACCCCTCCTTCCTCTTCTCCAGAATTAATAACCAGGACAGCACCACAGAGATGCTGCTGGGAGCTCTGGGTGCCAAGATTGTGAACAGCCGAGATGCCAAAGGACGGTGAGTGATGGAGTTTGGTGAGAAGCCTGAGGAGCCTCTGTTGTCTTCTTGGGGCTGAGGCTGCAGGGCTTTCCCTACTTCTTTCTACCCTGGCCCTGCTCCACAGGACCCCCCTTCACGCCGCTGCCTTTGCGGACAATGTCTCTGGGCTCCGGATGCTGCTGCAGCACCAAGCCGAGGTGAACGCCACTGACCACACAGGCCGAACTGCCCTCATGACGGCGGCTGAGAACGGGCAGACTGCTGCTGTGGGTGTGTAGGGGTTGTGTGTGCAAGGGAAGGGAGGAGCTCCAGCCCTGGGAGGGCTGGGGGTGTTTGCTTGCTGTGACTGAGGCTCAGAAAGCAGGAGGATGTCTGGATGTTTCCCCCTCTGTGGATCAGGTGCAGTCTGCAGATAGAAGGTGGGGAGGCTGGATGGGGCTGCTCTGCGTGGAAGCGTCAGTCCCTCTCTGTCACCTTCCTCCTGTAGAATTTCTGCTGTATCGAGGGAAGGCAGACCTGACTGTGCTGGATGAGAACAAGAACACTGCCCTCCACTTGGCTTGTAGCAAGGTATGACCAGGAGTGCTAGTGGGCTTCATTAGTAGGGGGGCTGGTCTCTAACCATGGCTTAGCTCTTGGCCCTCTGCCTGGCATGCTTCTACTTCACAAGTCTCTACTCTCTGCTCCATTCCTTCAGGGCCATGAGAAGTGTGCCCTCATGATCCTGGCAGAAACCCAAGACCTTGGCCTTATCAATGCTACCAACAGTGCGCTGCAGATGTGAGTGCCCAGGGAAGGGGGCTCCTGCCTGGGGGAGGCAGGTGGGTGAAGAGAGAATGGCTCAAATTCTAGGAACTCTCTAGCGTTAACAGTGTTTGTAGTGCAACCCACTGACTCCAGTCTTCCTTGTTTTCCATCTTTCCAAGGCCGCTCCACATTGCTGCCCGGAATGGTCTAGCCTCTGTGGTTCAGGCCCTGCTGAGTCGAGGGGCCACAGTGCTGGCTGTGGATGAAGAAGGTGGGTGGGATTCGAAGCCCCTCACCTCTCCTAGGTTTGGGGTCAGGGACATTCTTCAGGAGGTGACTTCTTAACCTTGCTTTAAAATCTAAATTTTCTTTCCAAGAGCACTTTTTAGAGCAGGGGCCAATACCACTACAACATGGTCTCTGAGAGAACTCTGACAAAATGGGGTAAAGTCAACAGCATCCTCAGAAAAAGTTTCCATATACCTCGCCTCCAGTCCCCCACCCATACATACATCCTGCCTCCAGTCCCCGATCCACACGCCCAACCTGGAGTGTCCCATCCACATCCCCAGACTCTTATGGCCCCCCTTCTGCCCTTTCCCTTGCACTTTGAGAATCTGCCTGTCAGCCAGCAGCCCTGCACCCTCACAGCCCTGATTAGCTCTCCTCAACAGAGTTGGACCCAGAGGAAAGTGGATGAGGACCCAGGATATAGAGCTCTGTGCCTCAGTTCCCTAACTTTTGCCCTGCAGGTCACACCCCAGCACTAGCCTGCGCCCCCAACAAAGATGTGGCGGACTGCCTGGCCTTGATCCTTTCCACCATGAAGCCTTTCCCACCCAAGGACGCCGTCAGTCCTTTTAGCTTCAGCCTGCTTAAGAACTGCAGCATCGCAGCAGCCAAGACGGTGGGTGGCTGTGGTGCCCTGCCCCACGGGGCCTCCTGCCCCTACAGCCAGGAGCGGCATGGCGCCATTGGGTTAGATGGCTGCTACTCGGAGTAGCCCCCTCCAGTGTCTTTCCCCCGCCGGTGGCTTGATATTCTATTTATTTAGAAAAAGTATATACATTTAGGGCACTTTAAAGGAGAACACGACTGGGTGGGTGAGGGTGGAGGGGGGAAAAAGCACTGGGGAGCAGCTGCTCACCCTTTTGCCACACCATCCTGGCCTGGCAGGGGTCTGGGACCCACAGGGAGCACCCCAGGCCCTTAGTATCCCCAGGGCAAACCCCTTCTACCAAGTGTCCCAAAATGATTGCTAAATGCCTGGCTCCCCATCTCTTTGACCCCCCATCTTTCAGTTCCCCGTTTCTGCTGCCAGCTCCCTCAGTTTTCCCTCTGCCTCTCCTCTCTGTGTCTCCCTTCCTCCTGCCCCTGCTGCCAGGCAGATTCTCCCCCTCTTCTTCCACACCCATCACTGCCTCCCTGCTCGGCTGGCCCCTCCATCCCTGCAGCAGTGAGAAGCCTTAATTTCTGGTACTGTGTGAGCACTATGGGGGTGCCCCCTCCCCCTTCAGGGGCAGCTAGAGGATGAGGGGGGAGGGTACTTAGCACTGGGGCCTGGAGCTTTTTCTCCCACTTCTCTACCATCACCCCTTAAGTTCCAATGCAAACACTTGAAGCAGCAACTACTGTACCTGGGCCCCAATCCTGCACTCACCCCTTGGCTCCTCATATGCAAATCAAGGGCTGGTTCTGCCCCCACAGCCTGCCCCTTCCTCCTTCCCACCTCGCACTCCTGGCCTGGCCCCCTCACCACGCACTTTAACCTTCTTTCTTTTAACTTCTTTTGGGGGGGCTGAGCCTGTGGCCATTCCCTCCCTGGCTTTCGTCTCCCATGAGTTTGAGGCTTGTCATGAATTTTTAAGTAAGCATTTTATCCTTTAAGGGGAAAAACTCAAATTAATTTCCTGCCCATTTCAAAACCACAGCCCTAGTATGTCCTGTGTGTGTTAGGCATGTGTTTGCATGTGTGTGGAGGGAGGGACTGTGTTCTTCCTCTTGTGGTGTCCCCCAATCCCACAGTTCCTCTGTGCCCCCTTATTGTTATGTCCAGAGGATTCACCACCCCAGTCACTCCTGATCTGAAGCCAAAGATGGTGGGAGGGGCAGAGCAGACTTCCCCTCCAGTGTGAGGCTGAAGCTCTGATCAAGAGAGTGATGATCCCTGCCTCCCCAGTGCTGGGGAAAGATGGGATGAAGCTAGGGCTGCACTGTTAAGATTCCTAAAAGTTGCACCCCAAAAGCCAAACTGAGCTGGAATGAAGAGGGGGCAGTTTTCTCTCTAAATGTAGCATTGAATTTGGCCCTGGTCCCTTTAAATGCCTTGTCAATCCATCTCCTAGCTAAGCCTTCTGGACAGACAATTGGACCCATTCCCCCAGCCCAGTGTTCCCTTCCTCACACTCAATACCTCAGCCAGGGGCCAAGACACAGAACTTGAATAGAGGTCATGACCCCTCCACCCCCACAGTGCATCTTGCCCAGTTTGGCTGCCATCAGTATTGTCCCCTGAGAACTGGACAGGCTTCGTTTACACAGTATGGGGGTCTCCCCCCTGAGAGACCCTCTAGGCCTCTTTCCATACCCCAGCTTGCTTTATTTACACTGTTATCTGCTTCTCAATTTGTTCCCTGTTTTACACTGTTATCTACTTCTCAGTTTGTTCCCTGAAAATCTTTTCCTCCATTGCCAAGGGTGAGCTAAGGAGAGAGGGGGCATCCCAAGGATCCCTCCTTCCTCAGTAGAGAGATACCCTTAATCATACCTCATCCCAGTTCCCTAAAGTCTGGGGTGTTTGTCCAAATCCTTGCTCTTTTTCTTTTCCCTTGGTCCCTTTCTACCACCTATTTCTCTGCCTTGCTTCCCTGAACCCTCAGTTCCTAAACCATTTCAAAGCTTCCAAATGACCATTTTTGGTGAGAAGGATCGTACAGCTTTTCGTTTTTAGTTTTGTTTTCAAAGCCAAAGGGCCTTGCAACGCCCCTCTTCCCCATCTCCCTTCATGCCCTGTCCTCCCCTATACGACAATCAATGTGACCTCTCTTAAGGGCTGCAGCCTCCCACCCTAACCCTGCTGGTTCTGCAAAGCTTGTCCCCTAACTTCGATTCTCTCTCCTAAAATCTTCCCATTCTGCCCCGTCCCTCTTATTTTGGTGCTGGGAATTAGGTGGTGGGGTGGGTCAGGGGGAGCAGGGAGATGGCTTCTCCAGAGGAGACTCGGGGTGTCAGTCGTGTTCTCCTTTATCAATGTTTGGTGATGACAGGAAGACTCTTGAGTATTTGTCAGGAGCCCCATTGTTTTGCGAGATGAGATTGCTGGTGGCTGCCTGTCCCTGCCGCCCCTTCAGCACACTGTCTGTCAGTCGTGCTGGGGAAGGTTGTGGGGCGTCCTCTGTCCCTCCTCATGTGGCTGTGAGGAGGCCTGAAGGACATAGCAGCCTCCTCTCCTTATGCCAAAGGAAACCCCACACCCTACCCTGGGCACCCCAGCCCCTAGTGTTTTTTGAAACATTTTGACCATTCTCATGGCCACTGCATATTTATTTTAATATTTTTTTGTTTTGTTTTGTTTTAAACCTCTTTACTTAAACGGGTGTGGAGAAGTAAAACAGGCAGAATGTCCCCCAATCTTAAGGGGGTAGGGTGGGGAGGAAACATCTCCTATCCTTCCCCTCCTTCCCCTCCCCCTCTCCCCACCACAGCTCTAAAGCACTTGCTTCCAGTAATAAGCACTTTTGTGAAAAGGCCTATTTCAAGTGAGGACCCTGGGAGCAGCCCCAGGTCCCAGCAAAGGAGACAGAGTGAGGGCTACATAGGAGACAGGGAAACAGACACGTGAATCAGAGGGTGAGATGAAAAGAGCCAGTTTTTAGTTTATGATTTTGGGGGGATGTTTCTGATTGGGCGGTGGCTTTGGTAGGGTTGTGTACTATCCGTCAGACAAACAAATGGCACAAACTGTGGGTCCCAGGATGGACCAACAGACCCAGGTCACTGCCACTGTTCAGCTGAGACTGATGGGCCACCTCCCCCACCCGTGGCCCCCTGAGCCATAGGACTGCTGAAAACCACTGAATGTACAGCCCAGGTTGGGGTGGGGAGCAGCCCCTGGGGGAGGGGGCTTCTCCCTTTGTTTGGTGCTGTGGGGGGTGGAAGAGATTCTAGGGAGGCACTGCCACCCCCCTTAGACACGTGTTTCTTGGGGTGGAGGGGCAGAGGAGGGTCTACCTCCCTCTCCAGCCCCATCTATGGCCCTCTTCCTTCCTCACCCCTATCCGTTTTGACTGTAAGTCCAGCTCACCTTTGCCTTCAATATGTAACCAAAGGAAAACTCAATACTGTTTCCACCGCTGTCTGCCCACCCTAGCACCTTCTTACTCCCTGGACCTCAGAAGGGGAGAAGAGGCTGGGGGTGAGGGTGGGGCCAGAGTGAACGGTTCTGCAGCTGCAACCCCAAACCTCCTCCTTAGGGAGCTTGGCAAGGGCCCTGGGAGGTGGGGCTGGGGCCAGGCTGGAGAGGCTGGGGGAAGCCGCCACACTCTGTATTGTGCACTAGAGTGTTCTCTTTGTTCAAATGATCCCAAGGACTTTATGCTCCAGCAGGGCGGCCCCATCTTCCTCCCCTCTCAGACATTTCTCCCTCTCCCCCCCATACCCAGTGTTCATCCCCCACTCCCCCCTCCCACTGCAAAGGAAAATAGCCTTACAGACCCTAGCCCAGAAACCCTGCTCCTGGGGCAAACCAGTGTGGGCCCCCCATTCCACCTCATTTGAACCCTACCTTTTCTAAAGGAGGGAAAGGAGCGAAGCAGTCTCTTGCCCTCTAATTGTGGTGGCTCCAGCCCTCTATTGCCTTGACCCAAATTGGGCAAGGGTGGAGGTAAGGAATCTTGAGGACCAAGCCCAGTGGTCTGGGACAGGCAGGTAGAAAGGGAAGGGTCTGACCTGGGGACTCCCTCCTCCTGACCCAACCCCTAGAGAAGCGACCAAATCCCAGAGATGGGAGGAAGCTGGGTGGGGAGGGTCTGCTCTTTGAATTACTTGAAGGTACTGACTCTGAGGCTGCTGTTGCCCACTTAGATGTGAGGGGGACACTGTCACTGCATTTGGGAGGCAGAGGGTGACGGGTGACCCTGGCTCACTCCTGCTGGGCCCTTTCCCTGGGGGTGTCTGGAAGCCTGACTTTGCCCCCAGGGAACTTGGGGAGAGCCTTCCCCTCCCATCTCCATCCCTCACTCTGGGCACCCTCTCCAATTGCACTAAAGTAGCTGTTGTGCCAGTCTTATCCCCACACCAGGGTGGGGTCTCTGCTTCCAGCCCTCTGTCCCCACTGCCTCCGCTCCCATCCCGGACAATCTCCTGTTCCCTGTTTTCCTGGATCGCTCAGCTTTGTATGTGTGTGTTGAGGGGGTGGGGCTGGGTATTGGCTGGAATGGGCTTGGCAGGGGTTTGGGAAGGGCTAGGGGAAAAATGGAGGATGATGTGTTCCCTCCTCCCTTCCCCAACCCCAAGCCACAGAAACCTGGGAGGGAGGGGTCTATTCCTGCTGCCGTGTGTCTTGCAGATGTGCCAAAATGGGGGTGGGTGGGAGGGGAGGGTGCCTGGCAGAGCAGCCCCTAGGGTGGTTCTCTCAAAGCAATACAGTTCCCCCTGCCCGGGGGACGGCAAGACAGGGGAGATGGTTGGGGTGGGGACCTGGGGGTCCCCATGTACAGCTGTGTATATTCAGGGGTGGTCTCTGTCTGGTACCCACTGTGGGCGTCTCTGTGTGTGAAACCCCCCCCCCCCCCCGTGCCCTGCATGACCTGTGATATGCTGCAGACACCACCGTCCTGTGTGCGGGCGTATGTTGGGGGCACAGAGGGCATGCTCCATGTCCTGTGGCCCCCTCTACCCTGTGACCCATGTACTCGGTTGTAGGAAGTAAACGGAACTGAGCACAAGTCGCTGGATTCTAGTGGAATCTTTCTCTAAGCAATGTTCCCCTTCCTGCTCTTGCCCCCACCCTGGATCCACCCGTGGTGCTAGTGTTGGGGACGGGGTGTTTAATGCTGGTGGGCAGCAATAAAGGGCAGCTCTGCCCCAATGCCTGTATCCCCTGGGTGCTGAGGGCAGCAGGAAATAGTGGGGACCTGTGCATTTACCCCGCCCCCTCCTCCCTGGGCTAAAGCACAATGCTCTCCCTGCAGTTGATGCCCCTGCCTCTCCCCCCTCTGAGACCCTCCACAAGTCCTCCAACCTGCTTTTAGCCCTCCTCCCACCCCACCCTGGTTTTCTATGCTGTTTTGGTGCAAGTACAACTGTCGTAGTCATGGCTTTGGGATGGGTTCTGTTTATTAAAATCCTATTGCTCCTACTGGCCCTGGTGTCCCGCCTCCATTCCTCTGACTGGTGGGGGGGAGGAAGGGCAGCCTTGATCCCTTTCCACTGCCCACCCACCCCCATCAGCCCTCAGAGGCCAGGGGCAGCAGCTCCTCCTCCAGGAGGGCAATAGTGAGCATGAGGCTCCCCCCCAGCAGCAGCCCCAACCCCTGCAGTAGCACGCTGAGTGGAGGGAGGGGCTCAGGAGGACGAAGCAGGGCCGGGAGCTGAAAAGAAAGAAAAATGTCAGGACCCCTGGCCTTGCCTCTGTCATTCCTCAACCAAAGCCTGTCAAAAGGGCCGGCCCCTTTCACCCAAACTCTTAGCCTCTTGCTTCTCAGACTTGTAGACTTTTGTGATCCAATACCCTTGCCTTAATTCTCACTCTGGTCTCCAGGTAGATCGGGATGGGGAACCATTTTTTCTGCCAAAATTTGTAACATCACTTGCGGGACATACTAAATTATCAACTTAAAAATTAGCCTTGTATATTTAGTCAAACAATTAACTCACCCCTAATGACTGGACGAAAGCACTTAACAACAGCACTGTGTATGGCTGGAACTGGTTGCCTTATATATGGCCCGTGGGCCAGACCTTCCCCACCCCTGAGGCAGACAGAGGCCGAGGGCCGGTGCTCCCCTTTCCTCACCCCTCGCCCGACTTCCCTTGGTTGCTCTGTTCTACCCAACACTTCTCACCATGTCCACGAGGGCCACGTAGAGGAAGACCCCGGCAGTGACCCCAAACACCCAGGGAGTGAGGGGAACAGGGCCCAGGCTGAGCCCCACCCCCAGGGCTGCACCCCCCAGTCCCAGGGCTCCAGACACCAAGCTCAGCAGTAGCAGCCGCCGAAAGGGCAGCCCTGCCTGGAGCAGCATTGCAAAGTCACCTGTTGGGGACAGAGGATGGGTAGGAGACCATAAGTCAGGGCTGCCCCTCACCCAAGTCACCTACCAGAATTCAGTTCTCCTTGGAGACCCCAACCCACTTCCAGTCCTACCAAGTTCGTGTGGCAGCTCATGGCAGAAGACTGCTAGGGTGGTGCTGAGCCCACTGGAGAAGCCATCTGAGAAGGCAGCACCTGGAGTGGGCATGTTGAAGTTGGTCAGTCCAGGAGGATGCACTCCTGATGGACAGGGTCTGTGTTCCCTCCGTAGATTCAGTATCCTCTCCCTAACTTCCTGGGACCCTCTCCCAGCCCCAGCCAATAACCAGGGGCCCTGGCCTCATTCTGTCCCCTCATACCTATGGCTAGCCCATCAGTGAGGTTGTGCAGACCATCTCCCAGAAGGACCATCCACGTGATATTGGTGCCACCACCACCATGGTGCCCGTGACTGTGGCCTGGGTGCCCAGGAGAAGCTGGAGTTAACGAGGGCTGGCTATCCTGCTCCCTCTGGCCCTGAACCCTTGGTGCTACAGAGAAACACGGAAGGACAGGGTTGGTTACTGTAAGTGAGGACTGAGTGGGAAACCCGTTTGCCATTTTCTCTAGTTACCTGGAGCACCCTGCAGGGGCTGAAGGGCCATTCCACTGCCATCTTCTGGGTCTAGGTTTGGTCTTTCAAGATCTCGTCTTTTCCACCTACAGCATCTCTGAAATAGGAGGGCATCCCTCCTGGTGGAGGAGGCAGCAGAGCCAGGAACTAAGGGGTGGCCAGGCCACCAGCTGGGAAAATGAACACCTGGTCCCACCCCTGCACCTGGGGATGTTCTTTGGCCTCTCTACCTCCTTCCTAGGTTGGCACTGCCCTCTATGTCTTGTTGACTTGAACTTGGGAGTGGAGGCCATTTGGCCCGAGGTGCTGGTCTACTGATTCCCTGTTAATTGAAATGGTCTACACAATCAGGTAAATAGCACCGCTCCTGGAGCACACTGCCTCTCACCTCATGGTGTGTCTGGCCAGCTTTTGACTGGGACTCTGGTCTCCGCAGAAGGAGGAAGAAAGAGTGTCACTTACTACCCTCAGTCCTTGGCGCCGCAAAAGCCCTAGCATGTTCTCCAGCACAAAAAGCAGGAAGAGGCCTCCGAGCACGGACATCCCTGGACCCAGGTCTTCCTCCAGTTGTCCGCTAGGCCCTGTATGTCGCTCTCCTTGTGCCTGACAGAGAGGCAGTCAGGACAGACCCAGGAAGCCTTTACACCCAGCAGTACTCCCTTCCCCTTGGGGTGGGAGGGACAGCAAGCCTTTACTTCTACATCCTACTAGGAGGGAGGAGGGGGTTTCCTGAAGCTGGGAACACCTTGATTACATGGAGGTGGACCACCACTGGGGAGCAGGGTGATAAAAGGGCTTCACATACGTGTGGCAACAAGTGTAGCAGTGCATCCCCGCAAAGAGTGCCCACGGCCAGGGCCCCCAGGAAGCCCAGCAGGGGCTGTAAGAGTCGAGGTCCCAGGAGCCTCAGCAGCAGCAGAGAGAGAGGAGCAGGGAGGCTGAGCAGCAGCACTGCCAGGACACTATGGACCAGAGCTGGGAGGACCAGGGGCTAGAGTCAGCCAGGGCTGGACATGAGGGGCCTAGAGGGGAGGCAGGACCACCAGGTGTGGTAGCCACTCCCCTACCCACTCTCCTCCACTGACCAGATAGTAGATCCCCTGGGGGTGCTGGAGCCGGGGCCTGGATGCAGACACGGCTGTCAATCTGATAAAGCAGGGCTGGGCACAGCAGAGCAAACTGACGGGGGGTCAGAGGAGCAGCAGGACTCAAGCCAAAATTGACCAGCAGCTGGGAGCCATTCAGACACTAGGGGAGTTGGGTTATGGGTCAGGGAATCAACCAGAAACTCTCAGACCTTTCAGGTCTGTCCTCTCCTAGGTCTCTCCCAGGGTCCCCTTTGCAATTGCCTCAGGGACTGAGAAGCTGTACAATCAGTGTGTGTATACAGCAGTGAGTAAGTATCCAATGCACATGCCAGTTGGGTGCTGATGAACATTGCTGTCATCTCCCTCCCTCCCAAGCCTTCATGGTTTGGTAATGGAGTTGTTTGGACACCTATTGTCCTTCATTCCAGAATCTTAAGAGACAAAAGAACCTTAGATGCCATCCCACATCTCTCTCAACAGCTTTGTCTTATGGTTGGTCACCCAGCCTTGGTTGGATGCTCTCCCTGTATGGGAAGGAAGCTCAGTAGACCTGCTGTGTGTGGTCAGGCAACTTTGCCTACCCTGCGATTTACGTGGAAAAGGTCTCTGCCTTTCTAGACAAAGACAGGCATCTGCTTCCTGCAAATCTCTTCTCCAGATAACCCTCCCAGATCCTAGGCTACTTCTCTGGAGTCTCTATTTTGTCAAGTATGTCCCCTGAACTGGGACTTGGAGCCCTGGGTATGGGTTCACCTGCTCTGAGCTTAGTGGGAAGATATTTCACTACTGGAATAACATACCGTGTTTTTTTTTTTGTTTTTTTTTTTAAGTAACTATTATAAATTATTGACTTAACACTTAGAAGGCTATCTAAATCCCATGACTCTTCTAGTCTCTAGGGAGCATCAAACTCACATCCTCATTCAGATGGTCAGCCAGAGAATGGTCCAGCAACAGGAGCCTGTGGAAGAGGTCCAAGCCTGCAGGGGCTGGCCCATGGGGAACATGGGGTGCATTTGAGTCTTCCAGGTCACCCCATCCCGAGGGAGTCAGAGGCAACCCTGCCCAAACGTCCACACTCAGCTCAGGGTCCTGCAGCCTGGAATGGACGTTATATCAAGTCAGACTCCCACTCATGTTCACCTGGCCCTCTTTGAGACTCACACAGAGGTCAGGGAAAAGAGAGGGCCAGCCACTTGCTGGGGCTCCTGGGGCTCAGAAACCATGGAGGGTCAGTCCTGAGAACTGGAAATTGCCAATTTATAGGTGAATCTGGGAATGGGGACTTTGTTGTTGTTAAGTGCTGTTCAGTTGATTCCAACCCATAGCGACCCTGTATAGGATTTCCAGGGAGCAAGCAGCTGGTGAGCTTGAACCACCGACCTTGCAGTTCAAACGACTTTGCAGTCTGATGCATTAGCCCACAGCACCCCACCAGGACTTGGGAATCGGGACTACAGGGTGAGGAATCAGGGAGAGTGGCCCAAAATGCTACAAATTGATAGCACAGAGACATTGAGAATTAGGATTAAGAGCTAGGAATTTTAGGGTCCAGGGACATGGAAGCAAGAATTAGGAGGAAATAGAGACAAGAAATGGCTTTAGAAGGATCTGAGAAGTCAAGTTCTCAAGAATTTGTAATTCTAGGAGTCTGATTTTCAAAAGGGAACATGGTGACTCCGTAGTATAAGCACTGGACGGCCAATCACAAGGTCAGCAGTTCGAACCCAGCAGACACTTCTTGGGATAAAGATGAGACTTTCTGCTCCAGCAAAGATTTACAGCTTCAAAAAACCTATGCAGGGTCACTATGAGTTGTAACTAACTAGATTGTACACAACAACAAAAAAGGTTAGTACCTGTGCGTGGAATTGTCTCCAACTGGGGGTGCAGCCCGGCTGACCGGAGTCCCATGGTGTCCCAAGCGAAGGCCCTGAACCCGGCCGAGCCCCAAGCTTTGGAGAAGCCGGGCTAGGCCCCCTGCAGTCAGCGTTCCATTCTCCCCATACAGTCCAAACAGCTGGGTCAGATAGTGGTTCTGCTCCTGTTCAGCAGGGCCCAGGTTGGGGGAGGAGCCCCCTACCCACTCCAAGACCACTGCCACAACACACAGGCCAACCAGCAGCTGACTCCTTGTGGACCCCATCATTGGGGGAGCAGGGCTCAGTGATTCTAGTTCTGGCTTCTATTCCCCCTGGAACATCCTGAGGACTGTACTC
Source organism: Chrysochloris asiatica (assembly GCF_000296735.1). Taxonomy (NCBI): domain Eukaryota; kingdom Metazoa; phylum Chordata; class Mammalia; order Afrosoricida; family Chrysochloridae; genus Chrysochloris; species Chrysochloris asiatica. Next base: position 2,264,698 of record NW_006408551.1, on the reverse strand, counting down.
TGGAAGAACAGAGGGGGTGGGACAGGGCTACTGCTCTGCTCTCCAGTTCAGGTAAAGCAGGACCCTCACTCCATGTAACTCCTTTCCCACCTTGAATCCAGCAGCAGACCCCATTCTATCCTGTATCCCTGCCACTACCTCCCCTAACAGCCCCTTGTTTGTCAGTTCCTGGAGTCCCTACCCTGACTTAGGGCTCTCTCTCTCACACATGATCTGGGGCTGACTGGCCTCCCTGTTCCCCATATCCCACCCCTCTACTACCTTGACCCATCTCTCTGTCCCCTCAATCTCCAAGGCCTCACCCCCACTGGCAGTGTGAGAGGCACCCACGTCAGGCCCAGCTGTAGAGGTGAAGAGTTTCCTATGTGGGGGTGGGAAGCTTAGTCCCAACGACCAGGTGCCCAGGTGGAATGGAAGCCACGTCAGGTAGAAAGCTGAGATGGACAGCAAGCCCCCCCACATACACACTGCTCCTAGCCCACCTGCCTTGGGGCGGGACCAGGGGTGGAGCCAGAGTGGGAAGACTTACATCAAGAAGAGTTAATGGTTCACTGGTCTCTGGGGTGGGGGTCAAAGGTCAGTCTTAGCTGGGCCCCTGAGTAGGGAGGGGCCACCCTCTGGCCCTGGAAGAGCCACATGGCTAAGGAGAAGCAGGGCTAGTTTTTCCCTCTAAACAATTCCCCCACCTCTCACCCAGCTGATATCATTTTTGCCTTTTCCTGTATACACTCCCATCCCTCCTACCTTAGAGCTGGCACTGGGCTTCGCCTCCAACCCCCACCCCCACATTTTCTGGGAAAGTTGGACTCAGGTGGCCCTAAGCAGGAGAGGAAGGTGAAGAGGCAGGTCAGTGACAATCTTATATGTTTCAGAGGAAGCTTCTTAGCAATTCCTCTCTAGGAAGAGAGAGCCAGAGCTCTGGGAATCAATGAGGAAAAGGGAAGCCCTTGTGGCAAGAGCAAAGAACTATGTGGGCTCCCCTCAGGTGTCTGACCTGGCTTAAGATCAGAGGAGCAGGGTTGAATGAGGCAGTTGGTCTGGGGGCAGAAAGGGCCACGGTTGGCGTTACCTGACAGCCGGAGACGGAGAAGGACACCCAGAGGAAGGGGACACACAGCCTTCTTGGTTCCAGCTTGGGGTGGGGGGGGGTAAGTTAAGCAGGCGGGCAAGGGTCACCTGCAGGGAGGGTGTAGGGGAGGGACACCACCTTAAAGAGGCAGGACCTCCTTATCTGTAACCTGTCTCCCCTTCACCTCCCAGAACATCCCACCTTTCTAAATGCCCAGCTGCTAAACTTCCTTTTTCCACAAAAAGCACAGGAGTCCAGCACAGAATGATAACATTTATTAGGCAAGGGGAACTTCAGTGAGCTACACGCACAGAAATAAAAGGTAACTGTCACTTCTAAAGAGGAAGGGCAGGCAGAGCGCCTGGAATCCCAGAGGACAGACAGCTTCAGCTAGGCAGGAGGGGAGCACGGGCTTGGGGTGGATAAGACCACTACTGCTCACGACCCCACCAATGAAGTTAATGGCTAGATTAGCACTCCCCCTCCCCCTCAGGTTAGGAGCCCAGTAGAAAGCTGTCTTATTCTCCAGCAGAGACACCTGGCTTGTGGTTGGTGGCAGGAAGAGTGTTTTGCTATCTTTTGCTGCTCCTTCGGGTTTCCTTGCCGTTACTGACAGAGTTGCTGGTGGAGCCAGGCGGGCCAGCAGATGTGTGGTTGGGCTGGCTGCGGGTGATTCGAGTGCTGGGTGGGTGGGAGGGAGCATGAGGGGGGTGCGGACCACCACCAGGACCTGGTAAGGGGCTCAGTCCGTTCCCATTCTGGCTCTCAGAGGCTAATTATGAAAGAAGAGGAAGAAACACAGGAAATTGGAGCACTAAGGTAAAAGAGTTCATCCTTAAGGCCTTCCTCCATGCTCCAAGAGCATGACAAGTAGGATCCTAGGGCACCCTGTCACCAAACACAGCTGGACATTAATGCTGACAAAGTACAAAGGAAGGGAGCTCTGGTAGCATAGTGGTTACAAATCAGGCTGTGAACCTTAAGGTCAGCAGTTTGAAACTACCAGCTGTTCTGTGGGAGAAAGATGAGGCTTTCTGCTCCCATAAAGATTTACAGCCTCAGAAACCCTGTACAGGGTTACTATGAGTTGGTTTCGACTCCACGGCACACCACCAAGTACAAAGGAATGAGGGTTGGGAGTATGACTGGAGTCCCCAAGAAGACTCAACAAACCATTTTGGAAGCTGCCACACAAATCCTGGTATGATATTTTTTTTCTCTCCTACTCATCTCTATCACTGAGTTGTTGTTGTTAAGTGTCGTCGAGTAGGTTCTGACCCACAGTGACCCTGTATAGGGTTTCCGAGGAGCAGCTGGTAAGCCTGAACCGCTGACCTTTCAGTTCAAACTGACTTTGCAGTTCAGCACATTAACCTGCAACACCACACCAGGACTCCCTATCATTGAGGGTCAGACCTAAAATCAGCTACTTAGATCTAGGCTCAAGGGGCTTTGACAAAACGTTCCTTTACCAAAGTGTAAAATTTGAGAATGGGAAGGGCTTGGTGTTTGTGGTAAAATTTAAGGATCTTTTTGTTTGTTTTAAAAAGTGTGTGTATGTATACACACACACACACACACACACACACATATGAGGGAGCTTCAGAAAAGTCCATGAAAAGATTCCATTATCTTTCTATTTAACTTTTTCACAAACTTTTAAAAGTCTTCTGTATTAGACATATACACATGTGTCTTTTTTTTATACAGTGGTGGTGGTGGTTATATACCGTGGAGTCGGTTCCAACTCATAGTGACCCTGTACAAGGCTTCTGAGGTTGTAAATCTTTACGGGAGCAGAAAGCCTCATCTTTCTTCCACAAAACTGCTAGTAGTTTTGAACTGCTGACCTTGAGATTAGCAGCCCGACCACTACATATACACTTATTTACTGTTGTTGTTAAGTGCCATCGAATTGAACTGTTGACCTTGTGGTTCAAACTGACCTTGTATTCCAGTGCTTGATCCCACAGTGCCATACCAGGACACACTCTCTCTCTCTTATATATATATATATA